>NC_044323.1:125788530-126090087 GCF_007399415.2 Gopherus evgoodei
TGCTGCCTTCAGAACTGGCACTCAGCCTGTAGCCACTGCTCTCCCGCTGCCCAACTCTGAAAGCAGAGCCACTGCCAGCAACAGAAGTAAGGGGGGGCAATACTGTGACCCCCTCCATACACACACAATAGCCTTGTGACCATCCATGATCCACTTTTGAGTTTGGACTCCCCCAGTTACAACACTGTGAAGTTTCAGATTTAAGTAGCTGAAACCATGAAGTTAACTATTTTTAAAATCCTATGACCCTGAAATTGACAAGAATCAACTGAATCTGATAGGGTCCTACTGATGATCATGCAGTGAGGAATGTGTCTGATAGTGATCCAGGGATCAGGCCTCTTCTTGAAAAGAACTTGGGACACTTCTTGGTGTCTGCTGCCAAAAAAATTATTAATGGTCAACCCGATTCTTGAAAGTTTTGTATAAAAGACTCCCTGATGGTCCTCTCATGATCCATGAAGAACTGTCTGTTTAGACAATCTGCCAGGGCATTTTGTAGTCATGCAAGTTGTAGTGCTATGAGAGAAACTCACTGGTGGACACACAAATTCCAGAACCAAACTGCCTCCTGGTACAGGGGGAATGATAGACCTCCTCCCTGTCCATTTATAAATGGGAGTCGTGTTGTCTGTCATGATTTGTACTGTCAGTTCCTGAAACATGGATAGAAACACATGTCCTGATTTCTAAGAAGTTTACATGCAATAGAGTCTATGCTTGGGTTCCTATCCCTTGTACTTGATGTTAATCCAGATGCGCTCTCCACTCTAAGTGGGAAGCATCTGTCATTAAGGTCTTATTTGGGACAGGTTGGGAGAATGGTACCCTCTTGTCAAGGTTTTTCCCCCACTTTGAACTTTAGCGTCCAAAAAGTGGGGACCTGCATGATCACTTTTAAGCTTAATTACTAGCTTAAATCTGGTACGCTGCCACCAGCCAGAAGTCTGTGTCTGGCACACTTCTGTTCCCCCAAAACCTGCCCTGGAGAACCCAAGACCCACACCTCTTGGGTCTTAAAACAAGGCGAAATTAACCATCCCCCACTTTTCCCCCCCAGACTCTCCCCTCCCGGGGTTGCCTTGAGAGGCTACACAGATCCAAACTCCTTGGATCTTAAAACAAAGAGGAATTAACCATTCTCCCCTCCTTTCCCCCCACCAATCCCTGGTGAGTTTAGACTCAATCCCTTGGATTCTAAAACAAGAAAAAATCAGGTTCTTAAGAAGAAAGCTTTTAATTAAAGAAAGAAAAGGTAAAAATTATCTCTGTAAAATCAGGATGGAAAATGCTTTACAGGGTACTCAGATTCATATAGACTAGAGGGACTCTCCCACCCCACTAGCCTGAGATTCAAAATTACAACAAACAGAGGTAAAAATCCTTCCAGCAAAAAGACACATTTACAAGTTAAGAAAACATACGTAAGACTAATCCGCCTTTCCTGGCTATTACTTACTATTTTGAAACACGAGAGACTGATTCAGAATGATTGGAAAAGCCTGGGTGTACGTCTCATCCCTCTCAGTCCCAAGAGCAAACAACCAACAACAATAACAAAAAAAAACAAACAGCACAAACAAAGGCTTCCCTCCATCAAGATTTGAAAGTATCTTGTCCCCCTATTGGTCTTCTGGTCAGGTGTCAGCTAGGTTCACTGAGCTTCTTAACCCTTTACAGGTAAAACATACATTAACCCTTAACTATCTGTTTATGACACCTCTTGCACACTTTCACCAATTCAGCAAGTAAAAGACTTCAAGGAGAAATTGCAATGACATATCTCAGTAGTATTGGTTTGGTAGGTACACCAATTTCAGTCAGCCCTGCACACAGTGTTGCATGACAAATATGTGGGAAGCCATATGACTAAGCAGACTTGGGCAAGTTCTCGCCAAGGTGCCCGGTGGATTCTGGAGAAGGTACATAAGGGTAGTCATGGCACCAAATCTATCTGGGGACAGATAAGCCCTGGTTGTAAGCCTAACATTGCCCCAATGGATTCTGTTCTTTCTGTACATGTTAGGAGGATTCTTTTCTGTTGATATCTGGGCCTAGTCCAATGAAGACCTGGAGAATTTCATCAATGGATTCCTCCACTTGCTAAGGTAACTTCTCTCAGACTAGCTAGTCATTAAGGTATGAGTACACTATGATTCCTTAGTTTCTGAAGCAAGCTGACACCATTCTTAAGCATTTGGTGAAAACGTAGTGTCATCAACAGCCCAAAGGGCAGGACCCTGTACCATTAGTGTCTCTCTTCTACCCCAAACCTCAGATTCTTCTTGTGAGTGGGTGGGTGAGGTTCCGTGGCCTGCAATGTGCTGGATGTCAAACTAGATTATTATGATAGTCCCTTCTGACCTTAAAGTCTATGAATCTATAAGTGGCATGAATTGAGATATGGAAGTGAGCAGCTTGAAAGCCACAAACTGGTCCTGTGGATCTTGTGAAGGAATTATGGAGGTGACAGCTACTATTCAGAACCTGAAGTAGCAAATGAAGGTATTGAGTCCCCTCAAAGCCAGAATAGGATGTCATCCCTCTCTTTTCTTTGGGATTAGAAAATAATTGAAATTATCTGTACTGTAGTGGATCTTACTCTGTTGCCCTGAGAGTGAGAAGAGATTCCTTTTCATGAAGTAACAGTGTCTCATGAGAGGGGTCACTAAATAGAGATGGGGAAGGGAGTGGAGGTTAGGGATGGTGCTGAGTTGCAGTAAGTGTCCAGAATCCAGTGATCTGGTGTCATGAGGTTCTATATGTCCCAAAAGAAATAAAAGCAGTCTCCAAACATGGTGGGGATGAGGGGGGAAAGATCCTATGGACTGCCTGAAGAATGATTCTTGATCATCATGTCAAAACAATTGTTTCAGAACTGTCATAGCATGAGAGGCAGATGATTTAGAGGTGATATATAGAATCCTCTTTTTAGATGACTGGCAGGTGTGTCTTGCTCCCACCTTTAGAGTCAAACTGATGACTAAATTTGAGGTCAGGAAGTAATTTTCCTCCTGTGTTTGATTGGCAGAGACTTTGGGGGATTTTTTTTCCCTCCTCTGCAGCATGAATTGCCAGCTGAGATAATCTGAGCATGTCTCACCTAATCAATTCCGTGCTGCTTCAGAGGACTTCGGCATTAGTGGCACATTGGTCTTGCCTATTCTCTGCCTTTGGCACACACTTTAGTCTCCTGAGGACTAAAACACTAACTAAAATCTTTGGGCTTAATAAAAGGGTATCTGTGTGAAAATTAATTAACTGTGATATACAAATCAGACTAGACGATCTAATGGTCTCTTCTGGCCTTGAACTCTATGAAACTATAAGGCCATGAATGCACATTATAAGGAAAGGAGCTGGGAGCCAAGGTAGAGCATGTCTTCTAAGGCCTACTGAGAATGAGTCTTATCTGTTGCAGAATATGGGCCAGGTAGTGTTGTGGTATGGTAGTTGGTGCCATCATCAAGCTATTAGCACCACAGAGAGTAATGGAGACTCTGGCTTCACTGTAATCTGGAGGTCTCTTGGTACCACATACAACTTCTGTACTGAGATACAGTGCTGTGAAAACTGGTGCAGAGGTTGATGTGCCAGATCAGCCAAAGCCAAGGTAATTGGTGTCAAATGAGTCATTGGTACTTCAGACTTGGTACCAAGGGTAGTTAGTCTCAGCCCCAAGACAGTGCCAAGATTCTGGTACTGTGCTCTCTCAGAGCTCCAGCGTTACCTGGGTTCAAGCTGTGAAGTCCCCTTACAGTGCAAGTGTTGAGGTAATTTTCAACCTCTTTTTACTCAGGTCAGATGAAAGAATCTGTCCTTACACTTGTGAGAAAAGCAGTGCTCCTTTATCTCCCTGTCCAAAGATTTAGCTGAAGATTTCAAAGCCCTACCAGAGTTCATAGTCAGGGCCATCTTAGACTCATAGAATATCAGGGTTGGAAGGGACTTCAGGAGGTCATCTAATCCAACCCCCTGCTCAAAGCAGGACCAATTCCCAACTAAATCATCCCAACTAAATCATAGAAGATGGGGCTCATGAGCTGGTTGTTAATCCAGAGCTCACCAGGGCACTTCTGGACTTGGACAGTGCTGATGAGAAGGTTTCTTGCTTTGTGCACTAACTGAGGTTCTTTGAGATGGTTGTCCCTGTGGGTGCTCCACTTTAGGTGTCTTGGCGCCCTGCACTTCTAATCGGAGATTTGTAGTAGCAGTGCCGCAGTTGGCCACACACACATAGCAGCCATCTCACACTGCTCCAAGTGGTTACCCTTTGTGCGAAATCAACCATCCCCCAGTTCCTTCTCTACCCCAGAGGATGTTCATGAAACTCTGAAGTGTGTACGTTGGGGGTAATGGAGCACTCACAGGGACAACCATTTCAAAGAACCTCAGTTACTGCACAAGGTGAGTAACCTTCTCTTCTTCAAGGAGTGTCCCTGTGGGTGCTCCACTTTAGGTGAGTGTAGAGCAGTGCCCCTCACTGGAGACAAGGGGCTTCGGAGTTGATTTTATGTACAGTGGACAGCACCAAGAGTCCAAAGTGAGCATCTGCAGCGCACTGCTGTTCTAGGGCATAGTGTTTGGTGAAAATATGGGGTGATGCCCAGGTAGCTGCTTTACAAATATCAGTAATGGTTACATCTTTGAGAAAGGCTATCAATGTGGACATAGATCTAGTGAAATGTGTGTGCAAAGTCCAGAAGGGAGCTTGCAGATTGTATTTTTGGTAACATACTTGGATACAGTTAGATATCCATTTAGAAAGTCTCTGTTTGGAAATGGTTTGACCTTGTGACCATTCTGTTGTGGATATGAATCATCTGGATGATTTTCTGAATGTTTTTATTCTCTCTAGATAGAATGCAAGCGCTCTGTGGATGTCCAGCATGTGAAGGGCATGCAGCTGTTGTCGGAATGTGGCTTGGGAAATGTGACAAGGCTGGGACTCACCACCACAGTGTCTCCCTCTGGTTGCTCCGGGAATTAGCTCAATCCAGTGGAGCGCCCCCTCCTGATGGTGTCCCATCCTGATGGTGTCCCGTCCGTTGTCTCACCCTCGGTTGGTGTCTGCGCCCATGTCGCTCTCCAGCTTGCAGCGTCCTCTTCTGGCAGTGCCCCTTAGTCCATCCACACCCCCTTCCGGGAGGGTGTGTCAATCAGCAGTCTCTCTATGCCCCAGCCACCATGTCCAACCACACCCCCCAAAGTCTAATCCCCTCCTGTCAGGGATCTTGCGTAGTCTATAATGGCCACTCCCTAAGGCCAATGGCAGGGTGGACAGCAAGGGGCAAAGGGCCCATCCTCTATTCTAGATACCAGTCCAGGGACCCTATGACAGTAGCCTTGCTGTCCTCCTTCTCTCCCCTCATCTATCCACTTCCCTGGGCCGCTTCCCCTATAGCCCCTTGCACCCGCTAGGCCCTTCCCTTCAGGGCCTGCAGCCTGGCAGGCTATGGGCTAGAGCTTCCTTCTGCTCCCCAAGGCTGGCCAGCACGTGCTGTCCACGGTGCTAGTCTTCCAGCTCTGGAGACTGAACTTCCCCTGTCAAAGGCCTGGGACAGACTGCCTGCTGCTGTTCTGGGCAGCCTTTATATATGGCTGAGCCTGGCCCTGATTGGCTGTCTCCAATCTGGGCCCTGATTGGCTCCCAATAAGCCCTTTTCTGATTGGCTGTTCATCTTCGCAGGCCCACTGGTCTGCTGCAGCCTAAATTCTTAGGGAGTGGGGCAGCAGCCCCATTACGGGAAGAATACAGGTAAATAAATGGGTTGGTTGAGATGGAAGGGGGAGGTGACCTTGGGTATGAATTAGGATGTGGTCGTAGGATTACTTTATCTGTGAGGAATGTGGCATAAGGTGGATGTGTCACTAGAGCACCCAACTCTCTCACCCTTCTTACTGACATGATTGCCACTAGAAAGGCGACTTTCATGGATAAGTGCAAGAGTGAGCAGGTCGCTAGTGGTTCAGAGGGTTTGGCCATGAGGACACGGAGAACAAGGTTGAGGTCCCACATCGGGGTCGTGCCCTTTAGTGTGGGATAAGTGTTTTCTCTGCCCTTGAGAAAGCACTTAGTCAGTGGGTGGGTGAAGACAGTGAGACCGTTCATCTTAGCGTGAAAGGTAGTGATGGCTGACAAGTGCACTCTGAGTGAACTAGTGAAAAGGCCCGATTTTTTGAGTGTTAATATGTAATCAACAATAGTGGGTTGTGAGGCCGATTGTGGAGTAATTTGCTTGTCCCGGCACCAGATGGAGAATCGTTTCCACTTCTGCGCATATGTTTTTCATGTGGACAGTCATCGGCTGTTCAATAGAATGTCCCGTGCTTCCTTGGACAGGTTTCAAGTTCTGTCCTCCATGGATTAGCCAAGCCTTGAGATGGAGTATTGGAATGTTGGGATGATGGAGGCGTCCTGTGTCAGCAGACTGGGCATGAGAGGAAGGGTTCATGGTAGTGGGAACCATGTTTGGGTATGGGAACCATGTTTGTCTGGGCCATGGTGGTGCAGTTAGGATGACTCTGGATTTGTCTTTCCTGATCTTGTGAAGGACACAGCTCAAAAGGGGGATTGGGGTGAAGGCATACAGGAGCAGGGCTTCCCACTTGATAAGGAAGGCATCTCCCAGAGAGTGTGCCCCAGTCCAGCTTGGGAGCAGTATTGCAGGCATTTGGCATTGTGGATCATTGTGAAAAAAGTCTATTAAGGGAAATCCCCATTGCTTGAATACAGTTTGAAGTATTCCTGGGTCCAGCTCCCACTCGTGAATTTGTGAGAAGTTCCTGCTTAGGTCGTCTGCTATGGTATTCTGGCTTCCAGGTAGGTAGGATGCCATGATGTCTATGTTGTTGGAGATGCATCACTGCCAGAGCAGGTAAGACTGGGCCCCTCCTTGGCAATTTATATAAAACATAGTTGCCAAGTTGTCCTTGAGAATCTGGACAGTTTTGTTGCGCATAAGGGGGAGAAAGTGGTAGCAGGCATTTCGGACTGCTGCAGCTCCAGTAGATTTATATGGAGATTGGACTCTGCTAGGGACTGCAGCCCTGGATGGTATTTTTGGGCAAGTGTGCGCCCCATCCCACTAGAAAGGCATCCATGATGATAGTTACTGATGGGGGTTCCCGTTGGAAGGGGACACTGGAGCAAACGTTTGTTTGTTTCTTCCACCATGTGAGCGAGTCTTTCACTGTGTTGGGCATTGTAAGATTTCTGATCGAGTGTCTGCGAGGAATATAGACAGTGCATAGCCAGGTTTGTAAACATCTCATATGAAGCCTGGCATATTTCACGACAAATGTCGTAGCTGACATGTGCCCTAGAAATTGTAGGCATGTTCTGGTGAATGTTTGTGGGCTGTGTCTTACTGTTGTAATTACTGTTTGTTAATGTAAGGGTATGTCTACACTATGGGATTATTCCAATTTTACAGAAACCGGTATTTGGAAACAGATGGTATAAAGTCGAGTGCACGCAGCCACACTAAGCACATTAATTCGGCAGTGTGCATCCATGTACCAAGGCTAAAGTTGATTTCCGGAGTGTTGCACTGTGGGTAGCTATCCTATAGTTCCGATAGTCTCCCCCACCCATTGGAATTCTGGGTTGAGATCCCAATGCATGATGGGGCAAAAACAGTGTTGCGGGTGATTCTGGGTAAATGTCATCAGTCAATCCCCCCTCCGTGAAAGCAACAGCAGACAATCATTTTGCGTCCTTTTCCCTGGATTGCCCTGGCAGACGCCATAGCACGGCAACCATGGAGCCCGTTTAGCCTTTTTCACTGTCACCGTATGTCTACTGGATGCTGCCGGCAGATGCAGTACTGCAGTGCTACACAGCAGCGTTCACTTGCCTTTGCAAGTTAGCAGAGATGGTTTCGAGCCCTATTGTACCATCTTCTGCTTTGCAAGTTGGACATGATGGTTACCAGTCATATTGTACCATCTGCTGCTGTCATGGGTGCTCCTGGCTGGCCTCAGTGAGGTCGGCCAGGGTGCATGGACAAAAATGGGAATGACTGCCCTTCTTTACGTTTTGTCTTAAGATAGAGTTAGTCCTGCCTAGAATATCGGGCAAGCCTACTAAAGAACCAGAGAGGCAAACAACTGTTCTGGGTCAGAGCCCCAGACATCCTGTAGAAATCATGAGCTGCATGCCATTCTAGGGGATGCCCCTGCAACAACCCCACCCATTGCTTCCCTTCTCCCACACCCCTCCTGGGCTACCATGGCAGTTATCCCCCCATTAGTGTGATAAAGTAATAAAGAATGCATGAATAAGAAACACCGACTTTATTGAGATAAAACAGAGGGGAGGCAGCCTCTAGCTGCTATGATATTCCAGGCAGGACTGAATCTCCATTAGACATTAAAGGGGCAGGGAGAGGAGCATAGCCTCCAGCTGCTATGATATTCCAGGCAAGACTGAATCTCCAGGAGACAAAGCTTAAAGAAGGGAATGACCGGGAGTCATTCCCATTTTTGCCCAGGCACCCCCGGCCAACCTCACCAAGGCCAGCCAGGAGCACTCACGGGATGATGACTACAGCTACCAGTTCTATTGCACTGTCTGCCATCAGGAAGGGAAGGGGAGGGGATGCTGCTGTTTAGCACTGCAGCATTGCATCCACCAGCAACATCCAGTAGACATAGGGTGACATTGAAAAAAGGCAAGAAACAATTGTTTCCCTTTTCTTTCATGGGGGAGGGAAGGGGGAGATTGACAATATATACCCTGAACCACTCGCGACAATGTTTTTGACCCTTCAGGCATTGGGAGCTCAGCCAAAAATACTCTCAGTGCTGTCGGAACTGGGGCAGACTTTGCAGTTGGAGATGGCTTTTTTTGAGGCGAATCTCTGTGGTGAAGAGTGAGGTCACTTTTTTGTGGCTTTCTTAGGTACAGGGGCCTTAGTAGCCATTTTTGAAGAGGATCCCATATCTGAGGCGGGTGCAGGTGAGCGCCGGCCAGGATCTTGGGACTTGGGATTGGACGCAGATCTGAGAGATTTCTCCATCATCAAAAGTTTTAGCTGGAGACCTCTAGACTTCCTTGTCCTCGCTGTCAGTTGCTTGCAGTGGTGATAATTTTGGGTAGTGTGTGTCTCTCCCAGACAACGGACATACTGTGCATGGCAGTCTGTGACTGGTATGAAAAGTCTGCAGGTCAGACAGCCTTTGAAACCTGGAGAACCAGGCATGTCTGAGAGTCTGTGTTGAGTAACGAATGGGAATAGTCCTGTTCTAATGCCTCTTTAGTCATGAGGCGACTGCCTGCCTGAGGTGGGAAAAAGGGGAGAAAAAAGTGGTTTTTTTTAAATGGTAAAGAAAAATGAAAGGAGAAATTAATAAAAGAAGGGTAATAACTGAGAAAGGGCTGAAATAAGGAATCTCTAGATTTAAGGGCACTGCTGTCATTCTGACTGAAGCCTAAGCCAGTAGAGAAGGAACTGGGGCACGGTTGGCTGCGCACATGGGGTAGTTGCTCAGAGTGTTGAGAGACAGATGCTGTGCATACGCATCCAACTGGGGCACTGCTACTACAAATCTCCAGTTAGAAGCCCAGGGCACCAAGACACCCAAAGTGGAGCACCCACAGGGACAGGCCTCGAAGAACAAGAGGGCTCTTGCTTGCCTGAGTCTGATGAAGGCTTCATAGATCTAGCTAAGAGAAATAATTTGAGCTGAACCTCTCTTTCCTTTAGGTGCTTTTCAAAAACGACCCAACAAATAGAGCATTTACTGGGGCTGTGCCCACCACCAAGACAAAAAAGCCATCTCTTGTGGCAATCATTGAGTGGCATGGCCACTTCACAGGAAGGGCAGTGCTTAAACCTGGAAGACTTAGGTTCAGTCATGAATAAGTCTTGGTATCAGCAAAAAATATTTCCCGTTATCAGAAAATAAAAATCACAATTATGCCTATCTGACAACAAGCAAAACACTACATTTACTATACTAACAAATAATCCTAGCTCTATATACAAATATGTACAATAAAAAGTCTAGTGAGTGTGCTGAAATGAAGACAGTGCCCAGGCAGTAAGAAGGAACTGAGTGGTGGTCTGGTCTATTCTGCCCTTTAAACTCTCAGTACAGAACACAAGAACATTCAGGGTGCTTGTGTGGCCTCAACGAACATTGCTGGTCAAAAGATTCCAATCTCTGGCACATGTGCACCAAGAATGGAATACATGTGGATAATCACTTAAAAAAGAACTGCTTCCATTAACTTTTAGAATTTGGGTGTTCTTGTTATCCATTATAAATATCCAATCCCTTTTTGAATCTTGCTAAATTTTGGTCTAAATGACAATCTTGACAATGAGTTCCACATTCTTATGATTCGTTGTATGTAAAAATATTTTCCTTTCATAAGTTCTGAATTTGCCACCTTTAATTTAAAGTCCCTTGGTCTTATGTTATAAGACTGGGTGCATCCATTCTCCCTATCTCCTTTCTCTATTTTATATGCTTTTAGTATGTCTCCTCTTAGTCATCTCCTGTTGCTAAACAATCCCAACCTTCTCAATTTCCTTATACGAGAATTTTTTTCCATATCCCTACTCATTTTCACCAGCATTGTCTGAACCCACTCTAATAATGCAATAGCCTTTGGAATGTGGTGACCAGAATCCAATCGCAAAACAGATATTGCACAGTTATGAAGCTGAAAATTTTATTGTTCAGTTTTGCTTTCTCTTCACCAATTGGTAGATCACCTAAGAAGGCACAGTACCACCTGAATTGAAGTAAAATTCCTTGTATACGCCAGACTGTGACAGGGTGTACCAACCCACACTGGTGAGGTAAGGGCTAATGAGTTATTCTGGACATAGGAAGCCATGCCCCCTTGCTGCTGCTAGGCATGCTCCCAGTGAACAGAGGGTTCAAATGGGAACAACTTCAGCTCAGTCTGAGCTGGCTGAGCAGGAGAGCTATTGGGCGCTATAGCCGCCTGCAGACAAGCCATCAGGGCTCCAAGCAGCCAGGACTAGGCCTCACAGTGAAGCTGCCGCAAGCCCTTCAAACAAAGGAGAAAATGGGTGGGGGGATTCCAACGGAGATCCAAGGCAGACCTGTGGTGCAGAAGGAGGAACAGAAGTGGCCCAGGGAACAGGCGTAAGGGTGCCTGCCTCTAGACCACGTATTGGACCATTATTTTGAAAGGACCTGGGCTGGAACCTGGTGGAGCAGCATGGGCCTGGGTTCTTCAACCCCTATGAGAGAGATTGCCACTGGCACTAGCCACTAGGCAATGTGGCCACACAATCGCCATTGGGTGACATTGCCACTGATTCTAGGTGCTGGCAAGTTGGCCACAGACTCTCACTACCGTGTGACATTGCCACTGACTCTAGCCAGTAGGCAAGGCAGCCACCGATTCTTGCCACTGGTCAGCATAGCCCAGAGTATCGCCTCGAGGCAGCACTGCCAGCCTTGGACACAGCCCCCCCCTTCCTGACACAGATATCAGATCTTTTCCCCCTCCCAACCACCAGTGCAATTATTATGCTTAGAAGACTTAGAGGTATCATGTGATAGGCACGAAATTAATCACAGGATCTAGTTCAATCCCCTGCTCAAAGCAGAATCCTCAACTAAATCATCCCAGCCAGGGCTTTGTCAAGCCTGACCTTAAAAACCTCTGAGGAAGGAGATTCCACCAACTCCCTAGGTAACCCATTCCAGTGCTCCACCACCCTCCTAGTGAAAAAGTTTTTCCTAATATCCAACCTCCCCCACTGCAACTTGAAACCATTACTCCTTGTTCTGTCATCTGATATCACTGAGAACAGTCTAGATCCATCCTCTTTGGACTCCCCTTTCAGGTAGTTGAAAGCAGCTATCAAATCCCCCCTCATTCTTCTCTTCTACAGACTAAACAATCCCATTTCCCTCTGTCATAAACAGATAAGAAAAGTAAATAGCACAGAAGTACTTTATATCTCTTTGACTGTAAAGGGTTAACAAGTTAGTAAGCCTAGCTTCACCTGACCAGAGGACCAATCAGAGGACAGGATACTTTCAAATCTTGAGGGAGGGAAGTTTCTGTGTGTGCTGTTAGAATTTGGTTGTTGTTCATTCTGGGGGCTCAGAGGGATCAGATGTGCAACCAGGTTTCTCTCCAGTCTCTCCAATACAGGCTCTTATAAGTTCAGACTAGTGAGTACTAGGTAGATAAAGCAAGTTAGGCTTATGGTTGTTTTCTTATTTTGCAAATGTGTATTTGGTTGGAAGAAGTTCAAATGTGTATTTGGTTGGAAGGAGTTCAAATTGGTATTTTGCTGAAAAGATTTTAATTTGTACTTGTATACTTAAGCTGGGAGGGTGTTCCCAGTGTCTATAGCTGAAAGACTCTGTATCTATTCTGTCTTAAATTTACAGAGATAATTTTTTACTGTTTTTCCTTCTTTAATTAAAAGCTTTTCTTGTTTAAGAACCTAATTGTTTTTTTTTATTCTGGTGAGATCCCAGGGGACTGGGTCTGGATTCACCAGGGAATTGGTGGGGAGAAAGGAGGGAAGAGGGAGAGAGAGGCTGATTTCTCTCTGTGGCAGGATTACTTTCTCTCAGGAAGAATCTGGGAGGGGAAGAGAGAAGGAGGGGGGAAGGTGCATTTTCCTCTCTGTTTCAGGATTCAAGGGGTTTGAATCACAGTGGTCTTCCAGGGTAACCCAGGGAGGGGAAGTCTGGGAGAGGCAACGGTGAAGGAAAGGGTTTACTTTCCTTGTGTTAAGATCCAGAGGGTCTGGGTCTTGGGGGATCTTGGGGATCTCTGGGCAAGGTTTTGGGGGGACCAGAGTGTACCAGGCACTGGAATTCCTGGTTGGTGGCAGCGCTACAGGTTCTAAGCTGGTAATTAAGCTTAGAGGAATTCATGCTGGTACCCCATCTTTTGGACGCTAAGGTTCAGAGTGGGGATTATACCATGACACCCTCAGCCTCTCCTCATAAGTTATGTGCTCCAGTCCCTTAATCATTTTTGTTGCCCTCCGCTGGACTCTTTCCAATAGTTCCACATCCTTCTTGTAGTGTGGGGCCCAAAACTGGACACAGTACTCCAGATGAGGCCTCAACAATGTCGAATAGAGGGGAATGATCACGTCCCTTGATCTGCTGGCAATGCCCTACTTATACAGCCCAAAATGGCATTAGCCTTCTTGGCAACAAGGGCACGCTGTTGACTCATATCCAGCTTCTTGTTCACTATAAACCCTAGGTCCTTTTCTCCAGAACTGCTTCCTAGCCATTTGCTCCCTAGTCTGTAACAGTGCATGGGATTCTTCCGTCTTAAGTGCAGGACTCTGCACTTCTCCTTGTTGAACCTCATTAGGTTTCTTTTGCTCCAATCCTCTAATTTGTCTAGGGCCCTCTGTATGTTATCCCTACCCTCTAGCGTATCTACCATTCCTTCCAGTGTAGTGTCATCTGCCAACTTGCTGACGGTGCAGTCCACGCCATCCTCCAGATCATTAATGAAGATATTGAACAAAACCGACCCCAGGACTGACCCTTGGGGCACTCCACTTGAAATCGGCTGCCAACTAGACATGGAGCCATTGATTACTACCCACTGAGCCCAATGATCTAGCCAGCTTTCTATCCACCTTATACTCCAGTCATCCAGCCCTAGGAATAACACATCCACTGCTTTCCCCTCATCCACAGACCCAGTTATCTTGTCATAGAAGGCAATTAGGTTAGTCAGGCATGACTTGCCCTTGGTGAATCCATGCTGACTGTTCCTGATCACTTTCCTCTCCTTGAAGTGCTTCAGAATTGATTCCTTGAGGACCTGCTCCATGATTTTTCCAGGGACTGAGGGGAGGCTGACTGGCCTGTAGTTCCCCGGATCTTCCTTCTTCCCTTTTTTAAAGATGAGCAGTACATTAGCCTTTTTCCAGTCATCTGGGACCTCACCCAGTCGCCATGAGTTTTCAAAGATAATGGCCAATGGCTCTGCAATCACATCCGCCAATTCCTTTAGCACTCTCGGATGCAGTGCATCTGGCCCCATGGATTTGTGTTGGTCCAGTTTTTCTAAATAGTCTTGAACCACTTCTTTCTCCACAGAGGGCTGGTCACCTCCTCCCCATGCTGTGCTGCCCAGTGCAGCAGTCTGGGAGCTGACCTTGTTCGTGAAGACAGAGGCAAAAAAAGCATTGAGTACTTTAGCTTTTTCCACATCCTCTGTCACTAGGTTGACTCCCTCATTCAGTAATGGGCCCACCCTTTCCTTGACTTTCTTCTTGTTGCTAACATACCTGAAGAAATCTTTCTTGTTACTCTTAACATCTCTTGCTAGCTGCAACTCCTGATTTCACTCCTGCATGCTTGAGCAATATTTTTATACTCCTCCCTGGTCATTTGTTCAATCTTCCACTTCTTGTAAGCTTCTTTTTTGCGTTTAGGATTTCTCTGTTAAGCCAAGCTGGTCTCATAAGAACATAAAAACGGCCGTACCGGGTCAGACCAAAGGTCCATCTAGCCCAGTATCTGTCTACTGACAGTGGCCAATGACAGGTGCCCCAGAGGGAGTGAAGCTAACAGGCAATGATCAAGTGATCTCTCCCCTGCCATCCATCTCCATCCTCGATGAACAGAGGCTAGGGACACCATTCTTTACCCTTCCTGGTTAATAGCCATTTATGGACTTAGCCACCATGAATTTATCCAGTTCCCTTTTAAACATTGTTATAGTCCCAGCCTTCACAACCTCCTCAGGTAAGGAGTTCCACAAGTTGACTGTGTGCTGTGTGAAGAACTTCCTTTTATTTGTTTTAAACCTGCTACCTATTAATTTCATTTGATGACCCCTAGTTCTTATATTATGTGTATAAGTAAATAACTTTTCCTTATCCACTTTCTCCACATCACTCATGATTTTATATACCTCTATCATATCCCCACTTAGTCTCCTCTTTTCCAAGCTAAAGAGGCCTAGCCTCTTTAATCTTTCCTCATATGGGACCCTCTCCAAACCCCTAATCATTTTAGTTGCCCTTTTCTGAACCTTTTCTAGTGCTAGAATATCTTTTTTGAGGTGAGGAGACTACATCTGTACACAGTATTCGAGATGTGGGTGTACCATGGATTTATATAAGGGCAATAATATATTCTCAGTCTAATTCTCTATCCCCTTTTTAATGATTCCTAACATCCTGTTTGCTTTTTTGACTGCCTCTGCGCACTGCGTGGACATCTTCAGAGAACTATCCACGATGATGCCAAGATCTTTTTCCTACTCGTTGTAGCTAAATTAGCCCCCATCATATTGTATGTATAACAGGAGGCACCATGCAGCGTGCGGCATGGGTCACTTGCTGGTGGATTCTCTGCAGCTTGAGATCTTCAAACCACAATTTGAAGACTTCAATAACTTGGACATAGGTTAGGGGTTTGTTATAGAAGTGGATGGGTAGGGTTCTGTGGCCTGCTTTGTGCAGGGGGTCGGACTAGATGATCACATTGGTCCCTTCTGACCCTGGAGTCTATGAGTCTATGAGTCGCATTGCTACAGGTGGTGGAGAATTCAGGCATTTGCAGTCCACCCCGACATAAGAGGCAGGGCAAGGACTGGGACTATTGCCGAGGAGGGAAGCAAAGGGGTGATGAATCCCAGATACACGGAGATGTTCTTCGCTGAAGGTTCTTGTGCCATCCCTGGCTGGTCTCCGGTGCCAGGGCCCTGACAGAAGAGGACTGACAGAATACAGGAAAGGTGTGAAACCTTACGCTGTATGGTCTGGAAGAACCAGGAGAGACAGTGGGAGGTACAGTGGGCCTTGCAGGCACAACGGGGGCAGAAAGTAGAGGAGCAGTGGACCCTGGTGAAACTCCTGCAGAGGGAGTTCCAAAAAGACCACCGAGACTGGTGGAAGAAGCCCCGTGCTGGGGCCAGGAGGCCCAGGGCAGAGCGCAGGACTTGTTACATCTGTGGGTGGCACGGACATGTAACGGTGAATTGTCCCTACTGGGATGGGGGAAGGGAAAAGTCCCTACAAGAGGCTACCTGACAAGGGAATTCAGCAGGCAAAGAAGGTGTTGGGCCTGTAGGCGGCGGGGGCACCTATGGAGGGAGTGCCCTGCCTCAAGGAGCATGACAAAGGGCAGCCCAGAGAGGGCTGTCCCAGAGAAGGACCAACAGCAGAAGCCGGGGCCCAGGGCAGCAAAGTGGTGGGGAGCCTGCTTTGGCTGCCATGAATGGGGCCACATAAAGAGGAACTGCCCCTTCGAAAGAGGGAGAACTCAGGTGGAGGGGCCTGAGGACCAAAAGGGGTCAAGGACTGGCCAGGTGGCTGCTGCAGAGATGGCAGTAGACCTGCCCGGAGGCCTCCCACAGCAGATGGCAGACAAAGAGACTGGGACAGGGTGGACCCAACAAGAGGTCGGGACCTAAGCTGTCATGGAGCAGGTCACTGTAGGCACCCAGACCCTGAAGAAAGAGGGCCCGGGGGAGTCTGGCCTGTGTGCACGGCTGGAGGCTGCAGAGCAGGCCCACCACGAGGCCAATGCAAGAGCCCTGGACCTCACTAAAGAGTATGCAGCCATCATAGAGGAGGAGACTCATTTGCATAAGCAGCTGGAGGAGTCGGAAAGGAAGCAAGCAATTCTGGATGCAAGGGCGACTGGTCCAGACCCTAACCCCAGGGGTGGTGATTTTGAGGGGGAGAGGGTGTAGCGGGGCAGTCACCCTGCTCTGACTCAGAAGGGGTTAAAAGCCAGACCTTGGAGAGGGCCGGGGCTGAGAGAAAAGGCTAGGCTGATTGGGGAAACAGCCACAGCTGGGGCCACACGCCAGTCAGGCCACAGCAGGCCCTATAAAAGGGCTGTGAGCCAGGAGCTCAGGATTCTCTCTCTAGCTGTAGAGAGAGAACGACCTGGCTGCCTGGGAGCTGAGCAGGGTACCTAGAATGGAGCAGGGCCGGGGGAAGGCCAGAGGAGCTGGGGAGCTCCAGCCTGAAAAAAACCCAGGCTGTAGACCTTGCTAAAGGCCAGGAAAGGTACTGACGCTACAGAAGTGTAGCCTGGGAATAGGCAAAGGCAGCTGGTCCAACCCCCCCTTGCCGATGATGAGTGATTTGCAGACTGCCCCAGTGAGCGAGGGCTAGATGGTGACTGGCAGTAGCCACTGAGGCAAGGTGGGAATAGAAGGTTGGGGGTTCCCCTGGGTGGGGAGACCCATATTGTGGATTACAGCTGGGGGCAGAATCCTGACGTAGAGGGGCATGGGGGTCTGGGAGGGACATGGGGGCCAGTGGCAGGCAAGACACCAGCCTGAAGAGGGTGCTCCTGCTGCCCTAGGTCCACTACGGTTGTGGTATGGGCCTGATCTGGTGGCAGGACAGTCGCCTCAGAGTCTACCAGGGGAGAAGAGCTCACAGTGGCCTCAGGCATCCGATGCTCTGAATGGGCAGATCGAGAAGCACCAGAGGGGGCACCTTGGGTTTGGTGGCATGCCCATGGAGTCCAGAAGGACCATTGTGGGTGTCCCTGATCAGGATCCTGTCCTTCATATTGCCCCTGGCTAGCACCATCAGCATCATGGCCCTAGGCATGGTAGCCACTCCCTATTTGGGATGACGACGGTCGTGAAGGCCAAGGAAGGGCCGCACGCCCATGTGGCGTTGCACCATCCCGCTCTGTCAGTTCGTGCCTGGGAGCTGGAGACTGGTGCCAGGACCTTCAGCGGTACCACGATCGGGATCGGAACTGATGGTGATAATGGTGCCGGGAGGCCGATTTAGATCTAGATCTCAACAAGGATCTACGGGTGTTTGGATCAGCTGCGAGGCAGCTGGATCGGTACCGGGAGGGAGACCTGTGTGAAGCAGAGCGGTGCTACAAGTACGACCAGCGCCGAGATGGAGATTGCTGCCAGGACTGCGAGGGGTGCTGGGTCCGGAACCATCGGTGGCATTGGGACCATGACCTAGACCAAGATCGATGCCGACCTGTCTCACTCTGCGAGAAGGGTCACATGAAGGCAGGTTTGCCTATAGATTAGACAGTCCGCACCAGCGGTGCCAGGGGCTGAGGCGGTCCAGGCTCCGTCATCAAGTTGCGAGCGGTGGAGAAGGTCTCCAGAGTAGATGGCAGGCCGAGCTCAACCACAGTGCAAACCAGCGAGCTTGTGTGCACCGGACTCAATGGCCCTTGTGGCACCAGAATCGACAGTGCCAAAGTTGGCGGTGCCGGAGTTGGAGCCTTCGTGGGACGGTCCGGTCCAGGCTGTTGCTCCAATGGGGCCACAGGTGGTGTCTGCAACTGAACAGAAGCAGCAGGTGGTTTGTGCTGCTTTTTGGGCTGTGGAGACAGTGAACGATGTCGCAACTGTACCGGTGCCGGACACGTCCAGTGCCGAGAGTCTTTGCTGGTGCCAGGTCATTCCGGTGCCAGAAGTGCGCTTCGGACTGATGGCATCTGGTCTGTGCATGGTACCGAAGGCACCGAGCTAAGAGAAAGTTACTCACCTTGCAGTAACTGAGGTTCTTCAAGATGTGTGTCCCTGTGGGTGCTCCACTCTAGGTGACAGTGCGTCCCGGCGCCATTGATCGGAGATTTTCGGTAGCAGTGCCTGGTTGGGACGCACACACTCAGTTGGAATCTTCCTGAGTGCGTGCGCCCCACACCCTCCTCAGTTTCTTCTCTACCGTGGAGAATCATACTAGTACTCCAAAGTAGAGGGGAGGAGGGCGGGGAGTGGAGCACCCACAGGGACACACATCTCGAAGAACCTCTGTTACTGCAAGGTGAGTAACTTTCTCCTCTTCTTCGAGTGCTGTTCCTGTGGGTGCTCCACTCTAGGTGAATGTATAGCAGTACCCACTATGGTTGGTGGGACTTTGCAGATGCGGCAGTGAGAACTGTAGATAGTACTGCATGGTCTACTATGGTGTCTGCCATGGTGTCTTGCGTGAGAGCATAGAGTTTTGCAAACTTGTGTTCAGATGACCCCATAGCCACTCTGCAGATGCCAGGAATGGGAACATTGTGTAGGAAGGCAACGGATGTCGACATGGCTCGAGTGGAATGAGTTCTAATGCCTTCGGATGGTTGAAGATTTTGCGCATGGTAACAGGATCTGATGCAGTCAGAGATCCTCTTGGATAGGCGTTGTTTAGAGATAGCCGTACCTTTTGATCTTTCGGTAATGGAAACAAAGAGTCATGGGGACTTACGAAATGGTTTAGTCCTGTCTAAATAAAAGGCGGTTGCTCGCCTGACATCGAGAGTATGCAGGGTTGCCTCTTGCAGAGTCTTGGGAGGTTTGGGATGGAAAATAGGTAAGTATATAGGTTGGTTGAGGAGGAAGGTTGATACCACCTTAGGAAGAAATTTAGGATGTGGTCTCAAAGTGACTTTGTCTTTGGAGAAGATTGTATAGGGAGGGTGGGTCATTAGGGTTCTCATTTCACCAACTCTCCCTGCTGATGTTATGGCAACTAAGAAAGACACCTTCATGGAGATATGGAGATGAGACGGGGTAGCCAAGGCCTCAGATGGATGTTTCATGAGAGCATGAAGAACTAGGTTAAGATTCCATGCAGTCGCTGTTGGGTAAATTTCAGGGTAGAGATTTTGCAGGCCTGTGAGAAAGCGTTTTATGGTGGGGTGAGTAAAGAATGAATAACCGTCTAATAGGTCATGGAAGGTGGTAAGTGCCACCAGGTGCACTTTGATGGAGCTGAGCGAAAGTCCGTCCTGTTTTAGTTTCAGGAGGTAGTCTAGAATGTTAGGGAGGGTCACATTATTGGGTGCTAAGTGATTACGTTAGCACCAGAGGGCAAAATGCTTCCACTTCTGCAGGTAGGTTTCACGAGTGGAGTCTTTCCTACTGTGCAGGAGGACATATTGGACTTGCTCGGCACAAGCTAGTTCATGGGTTTGGAACCATGAAGGAACCAGGCTGTGAGGTGGAGCTTTTGGAGCTGGGGGTGAAGAACCCGTCCGTAGTCCTGGGAAACGTGGTCTGGCCTGTTAGGGAGAGCCTGTGGATGATGGGAAGACATGCAGAGTAGGTAGGGATACCACATCTGTCTTGGTCAAGCCAGGGCAATAAGGATGATCTGGGCCTTGTCGTCCACAATCTTCCGAAGAACGCTTTGTAACAGAGGGATTGGTGGAAGGCGTACAGGAGGTAGTTGTTCTATGGGATGAGGAATGCATCTCCTAGGGATGCAGTCCCGAGTCCCACTCTGGAGCAAAACAGAACATTTTCGATTCTGGGTCATGGAAAAGAGATCTATTGACGGGGTGCCCCAAAGGGAGAAGAGCTGTTGGAGTACTGCGGGGTGCAGTTCCCATTCGCATTGTATCAAGAAGTGCCTGCTGAGTGCATTGGCAGTGGTGTTGTGGCAGCCTGGTAGGTAGGAAGCAATGATTTGTATTTGATGTCGTATGCACCAACTCCATAGTTGAATGGCTTTCATGCAAAGGGAATGTGATCGGGCTTCCCCTTGTCTGTTTATGTAGTACATGCATGCTATGTTGTCTTTTAAGACCTGAAGAGATTTGTTCTTTATGAGGAGAAGAAAGTGAAGGCATGCTCGCCTCACTGCTATGAGCTCTAAGAGATTTATGTGTAGGTGTGTCTCTGATGCGGACCACTGGCCTTGTGCCCTGTGCCGCCTTAGGTGCGCTCCTCAACCGATTAGGGAAGCGTCCATGGTGAGCAAGAGCGTTGGGGAAAATTGTTGAAAGGAAACCCCTGTGCAGAGGTTTTCTGGGCTTGTTTACCAATGTTGGGAAGCTATAACATTGAGAGGAGGAGTTAGCAGCATTCCTAAGGTGCGTCTGTTAGGTTTGAAATTGGAATTGAGCCAGCCCTGGAGACATCTCATGTGTAGCCTGGCGTGCTGAACCACGAAGGTAGTGGCTGCCATGTGACCAAGGAACTCTAGGCAGAGTCTTGCCTGTGTCCTGGGACGAATAGAGAGCATGCGTATAAGCTACGTGATAGCGAGGAATCTGTGATATGGGAACGAGGCCCTGCTCTGGATTGAGTCAAGATGAGCTCCGATGAACTTGATCTGCTGTTTCGGTGTCAGGGTGGATTTTTGGATGTTTATTTGGAGGCCTAGGCAGTGAAAGAGGGAGATGGTGAAACGGGTAGCTTGAAGTGTCTCGTCATAGGAGTTGCCCTTGATGAGGCAATCATTCAGATAGGGGAACAGCATGACCCCGTGTTCATGGAGGTGAGCCACGACCACGGCTAGAGTCTTGGGAAAAAAAACTCTCGGTGCTGTGGCGGGTCCGAAAGGAAGGACTCTGTATTGACAAAGGTCGTGATCGATTGTGAATTGTAGGAAGTGTCTGTGAGCTGGATGAATTGATATATGAAAGTAAGCATCCTGTAGGTCGAGGACTGTGAACCAGTCCCCTTGATCCAGTGCAGGTATTATTGTGCCCAGTGTGACCATCTTGAATCTTTGTATCCTCACAAATTTGTTCAGTCAGCGTAGATCTAGTATAGGCCTCCATCCTCCAGTCTTTTTCTGGAGTTAGAAAGTAATGGGACTAGAAACCTGTCTCTTGATGTTGCGTCGGCACAGGTTCCACTGCACCTAGTTGTAGAAGATGCGCCACTTCTGTGCGAAGTAAGTGGTCGTGAGAATGGTCCCTGAAGAGGGACGGGGAAGGGGAAAGGGTAGGAGGCTAGGAGAAAGTTTGTCCTTATCAAAAAGGAGATAAATCCTCCACTTTGGTCTGCAGTTCTTTGGGGATGCCAGATGCAGAGAGCCATGAGGGTCTGCGCATAACCACAGCAGTTGCAGTTGTACAGGCTGCTGTGTCTGCTGTGTCCAGAGATGCCTGTAGGGCTGTTCTGGAAATCAGTTGGCCCTCAGTCAGGATTGATTTGAAGTCTGCTCTCCTATCCTCTGGAATGTAGGAGGCAAATTCAAAAGTTTATTGTAATTATCAAAGTCGTAACTGGCGAGGGGAGCAGAATAGTTTGCAATTCTGAATTGTAGTGTGCAGGATATATAAACGTGGTGGCCCAAGATGTCAAGGCATCTAAGGTCCTTGTCTTGCAGGGTGGGTCGATATTGTGACTGTTTCATCCTCTGTGCAACTGCATCCATGACAAGGGAGTTCAGTGGTGGATGAGAAAATAGGAAGTCAGCGTCTTTAGCAGTGTCATAGTATTTACGTTCGGCCTTTTTGCAAGTTGATACTAAAGACGATGGGGTTTGCCAGAGAGTGTCAGCCGGCTCCAGGAGTGTTTCGTTTATAGGGAGCGTGATTTTGAGAGCGCAGACGGTTGAAGGATTCTGAGGAATCTGTGTTGCATCTCCTGAACCTCTTGAAAGGTGATATCTTGACTGAGTGCCACCCTCCTGAAAAGTTCTTGAAATTCAGTCAGTTGTCTACGGCCCGTGGAGGCGGAGGGAGGAGGGCTCCGTCCAGGGCTAATGGAGAGTTAGGAGTCGGTGAGTCAGGATATGGTGCCTAACTTGCATACTCAGGAGGGGGCTCAGGCACCTTAGAAGTGGATGGAGCAGGAGATTGAGGCACAGAAGGAGGATGATTGGTAGGAGGATGTTGCCAAGGGTACCACTGAGGCCAAGGCATAGGGTAGGAGAACCCAAGTGTTGCCCACGGGGGGGCGAAGTAGGGAAATTGAGGCTGGTGGCCTTGAGCCATGACCTGAGGTGGCAGAGGTGCCTGTGGAGGAGAAGCAGGAGGGGAGAATGCTGCTTGCTGCTGTAAATCAAGTCCACCGTCAGTGAAAACCAGCTCAGATGGCGGTTGAAAAAAACTGAGCCCTGTGTATCTAGGAGCGGAGAGTGAGGCTCAGGTGGCACTGAAAGGTCACATTGAGTGAGTAACAGTTGCTCCTGCTCCCTGGGCTGAGCTGAGCCTGCTCTCTGCTCTAGCTCATTAGCAGGAGAAAGTGAAAATGACAGTAGTGCTGCAGACTGCTTGGAGGTGCCCTGCAGGGGGTCTGCTACTGGTGCCAGGGTGGAAGATAGGCTCAGTGCCAATGTTTTTTCCCTGCAGGGGAGGCGCGCGCTGCCGGCACTGCGGCCGTTTGCAGTGCCAAGGAGGCGCGCATTGCCGGCACCGCGGCCGTTTGTGGTGCCAAGGAGGCGCGCACTGCTGGCACCGCAGCTGGTTGCGGTGCCCAGGAGGAGCGCGCTGCTGGCACCACGGCCGTTTGCGGTGTCGAAGGGACTGGAGCCACAAGGACCTTCCTGACATGGGAGGTCAGGTCCCTGCCTCTGCGCTCTGTCGATGCCATGGCTGAAGCATTAGAAAAAGCTGAGGCACTTGCCTTTGGTGCTGTCAGCACAGAGGGTAGGGATCTTGTGGGAGACCCCCTACCCTTGTTAAAGTCTCTCCTGTGAGACTGTTCTGCTTCTTGCCTCTGCTCCAGGGAGGGTGAAGCAACGCTGCCCACCGGTTCCGATCTGGCTGGGGAGCGTGTGGGAACAGGTTTAACCTTTCCCGTCTCCAAAAGCAGCTGTAAGGATTTTTCCATCATCAGCATTTTGAGCTGCAGATCCCTGTCGCGACGAGCTCTTGACTTGAGGCTTGCACAATGGAGGCACTTCACAGGGACATGGGTGTCCCCGAGGCACTTCACACAGTATGAGTGCCCATCTGTCCATGGCATGGATTCCTGACAGGAAATACACCTTTTGAATCCTGAAGCTCCTGGCATTATAAATTAGAGATGGCCAAGGAGAGTGTCTCAACCAGAGACAAGCCTGTGAGATTTTTTTTTTTTAACTAAAGTAACTATTTAACTACACTAAAGGAAGAGAAACAGCTGGAATGTAACTAATAATTATTTCTATGTTCTTTGTTACTGTTTCCTATGGAGACCAAGGAAGAAAAGGCAGCACTGCCCCGAGTTCCGTCTTTGGCCGAGGACAGTTGAGAAGGAACTGAGGAGGGTGTGGGGAGCACACACTCAGGAAGATTCCAACGAGACGGGAGATACCAACTGAATGCGTGCATCCCAACGAGGCACTGCTACCGAAAATCTCCGATCAATGGCGCTGGGACGCACCATCAACTAGAGTGGAGCACCCACAGGGACAGCACTAGAAGAAGAAGTGCTACTTCCATTAGGAGCTGTTTTAAATGAAAGTCCCACTCCTTTTTTGTTCGAGGCTTGAAAGTCTTGCAAATGTGACACTTATCTGGTTAAAGGGATTTCCCCCAGGCACTTCAAAGCAGGAGTCGTGGGGGTCTCCCATAGGCACCAGTTTGAAATAGGTTTGAAACCCGGGGACCTGGGCATGGACCTTGGTACCAGGGAGAAGAGAAGGGGATGAACCCCGTTCCCTCCAAGTACTATCTACACTATATACAAACTTACTATTAACTAAACTATAACTGCTAAACTATTAACAACTACACTAAACAACTATCTACATCGAGTAAAGCTAGGGAAGTGGAGATCAGCTATGCCGCACTCCACAGTTCCAACCATCGTCACAGGTGGTAAGAAGGAACTGAGGGGGCGGGGCATATATCTGGCGCCATAAAGGTGCCACTCCAGGGGGCGCCTCAGCCAACCCACCGAGTGTTGCTAGGGTAAAAATCTTCTGACGATCATGCACACAGCACGCCCACATCTAATTGGAATCGATATGAGTGAGCACTCAAAGAAGTTTAAGTTTGTTTTATATGTTTGTTTTTCATGATAAATGTAAGTTACTGCTTTGACTGATGACAGTATTTTGGTACAACATTAGTCACTGGGACTTTACACCGGTCCTTAGAATAGGACTCTCTATTATGGATGTGTTTCCTGAAGCAGGAACAGTTTTGATCATGTTGACATTGATGAGTCATAGCTATTTGCTTTTCTTTTATTACACTCACACTGAATACTTCTGAAAAATAGGGAACAGCATGACTTATGATTACATTACTGTAATGCAGCTGCTTACTAGAATCTTTCACCTTCCCTTTATTTAGTTAATATTATTTTCTATGACAATACTTCTAAAGTAAAACTTGAGTAAGCATATGCATTTTAGAGCACTTTGAAATCTCAGCTCTTGAAAAGACGGTTACTCACCTTTGTAACTGTTGTTCTTCGAGATGTGTTGCTCATATCCATTCCAGGTAGGTGTACGCGCCGCGCGTGCATGTCTGCCGGAAACTTTTTACCCTAGCAACTCCAGTGGGCCGGCAGGTCGCCCCCTAGAGTGGCGCCAGTATGGCACCAGATATATACCCCTGCCGGCCCACCCGCTCCTCAGTTCCTTCTTGCCGGTTACTCCGACAGTGGGGAAGGAGGGCGGGTGTGGAATGGATATGAGCAACACATCTCGAAGAACAACAGTTACAAAGGTGAGTAACCGTCTTTTCTTCTTCGAGTGATTGCTCATATCCATTCCAGGTAGGTGATTCCCAAGCCTTACCTAGGCGGTGGGGTCGGAGTGAGAGGTTGCAGCCTGGAGTACTGCAGAACCAAAGGCCGCATCATCTCTGGACTGCTGAACCAGGGCGTAATGGGAAGCGAATGTGTGGACTGATGACCAGGTCGCTGCCCTACAAATCTCTTGGATTGGCACGCGGGCAAGGAAAGCCAGCAATGATGCTTGTGCTCTGGTGGAGTGAGCAGTCACACGGCCCGTCGGAATGTGGGCCAGGTTGTAGCAGGTCCTGATGCAGGAGGTAACCCAGGAAGATAACCTCTGGGAGGAAATCGGCAGCCCCTTGACCCAGTCCGCTACCGCCACAAATAATTGGGGGGACTTGCGGAAGGGTGTGGTCCTGTCCACATAAAATGCTAGCACCCGACGGACATCTAGCGAGTGGAGCTGTTGCTCCCTGCGGGACGAATGGGGCTTTGGGAAAAAGACTGGGAGGAAAATCTCTTGGTTAACATGGAAAGCTGAGACCACCTTGGGAAGAAAGGCAGGGTGAGGCCTCAGCTATACCTTGTCTTTATGGAAGATGGTATACGGTGGGTCCACTGTGAGGGCCCTCAGCTTGGACACTCGTCTAGCTGAAGTAATGGCCACTAGGAAGGCGGTCTTCCACGAGAGGTAGAGCAGGGAGCAAGTAGCTAATGGCTCGAATGGTGGGCCCATGAGCCGAGTTAGGACCAGGTTGAGGTCCCATGAAGGGGCCGGAGGGCGGATTTGTGGATAGAGCCGCTCCAGTCCCTTCAGGAATCTCGCCACCATAGGGTGGGAGAAGACAGAACATCCGTCCATCCCAGGATGAAATGCGGAGATGGCCGCTAGGTGGACCCGGAGGGACGACAACGCCAGATCCTGGGTCTTGAGGGACCAGATGTAGTCTAAAATAGTGGTGACGGGAGTCTCCATAGGGCGAAGAGCTTTCTCTGAACACCAGCAGGAGAAACGCTTCCACTTAGCTGAGTAAGTCGCCCCGGTGGAAGGCTTTCTACTGCCCATGAGAACCTCCCGAACCAGGGTAGAACAGCGCAACTCGGAGCCTGTCAACCACGCAGGAGCCATGCCGTAAGGTGTAGAGACGGAAGGTCCAGGTGACAGAGCCTGCCGTGGTCCTGGGTGATCAGGTCCCGATGTAGGGGCAGGGTAACTGGGTTGGCTCCTGAGAAGTCCAGCAACATGGGGTACCAATGCTGTCTGGCCCATGCTGGAGCTATGAGAATCACCCGGGCTCTGTCTCTGCGCACCTTGAGGAGAACCCTGTGTATCAGCGGAATGGGAGGGAATGCGTAACACAGGTGGGCTGTCCATGGGATCAGGAATGCATCTGCTAGAGACCCTGGTTCCTGACCCTGGAAGGAGCAGAATGCTCGACACTTCCTGTTCTGCCTGGACGTGAAGAGATCCATCCGGGGACGACCCCACCTCTGGAAGAGTGAGAGGGCGACGTCCGGACGGAGGGACCACTTGTGCGAACGGAAGGATCTGCTCAGCCGATCCGCTAGAGTGTTCCGCACTCCCGGGAGACAGGAGGCGGAAAGGTGAACCGAATGGGCTATGCAAAACTCCCAGAGGCGCATTGCCTCGAGACACAGGGGAGAGGACCTGGTGCCGCCCTGCTTGTTGATGTAAAACATGGTCGTCATGTTGTCGGTGAACACCGCGACACAACGACCTTGAAGGAGATGGACGAACGCTTGACAAGCAATGCGGACCGCTCTCAACTCTCGTATGTTGATATGGAGGTTGATCTCTTGAGGTGTCCACAAGCCCTGAGTTCTCTGGGTGCCGCAGTGTGCCCCCCAGCCCAGATCTGAGGCGTCCGTGGTCAGGGATGCCGAGGGTTGGGGCGGATGGAACGGGAGCCCCGCAGAGACTACGGACTGGTCCAGCCACCAGCGAAGAGAGTCCAGCACCCTCTGAGGAACGGTGACGACTGTGTCCAACGAATGTCTGGCTGGCTGATACTGCGCAATGAGCCATGATTGAAGAGGCCTCATGCGGAGTCGGGCATATGCCGTTACGAACGTACAGGCTGCCATGTGGCCTAGAAGGGCCAGACATGTTCGTAGAGAGGTCAGCGGGGCCGCCTGCAAACGTAGAATGATGGCCGACAGCGACTGGAACCTGGGCAAGGGTAGCAAGGCCCTGGCCAGGGTAGAGTCCAGAATGGCCCTGATGAACTCTATCCGCTGCGTGGGGAGCAGAGTAGACTTGTCCACATTGATGACGAGGCCCAAGGCAGCAAAGAGGGTGCTGATCCTGTCGACATGGACGCGGACCTGCAGCTCCGATGTGCCTCAGATCAGCCAGTCGTCCAGGTAGGGGAAGACATGAATGCGGCAACGTCGAAGGTGTGCGATGACGACTGCCATGCATTTTGTAAACACCCTCGGGGCCGTAGAGAGGCCAAACGGAAGGACCACAAATTGATAATGTTGGCGGCCGACCACAAAGCGGAGGAAACGTCTGTGTTGGTGGGCAATGGAGATGTGAAAGTAAGCGTCCTGCATATCGAGGGTGGCGTACCAGTCTCCGGGATCCAGGGATGGGATGATGGTTCCAAGGGATACCATGCGGAACTTCAACTTCACGATATACTTGTTGAGTTCCCGCAGGTCGAGGATGGGCCTGAGGCCGCCCTTGGATTTGGGGATTAGAAAGTAGTGGGAATAAAACCCCTTGCCCTTCTCGTTTTCCGGAACCGCCTCTATGGCTCCCTTGACAAGGAGCGCGTGTACCTCCTGACAGAGGAATTGCTCGTGAGAGGGGTCCCTGAAGAGGGACGGGGATGGAGGGTGGGGGGGGGGGGGCGAAGAAAACTGCAGGCGATAACTGGCCTGCACCGTACGCAAGACCCAACGGTTCGACATTATTCGGGTCCATGCTGGGAGGAAAAAAGAAAGGCGGTTGGAAAACTGCGAGGAGGGATCCGGAGGGGAAACTGGTACTGCGCCCTCGGGCGCACCTTCAAAAGGAAGGCTTAGGCCCTGGAGGGGCCTTGGCGGAGCCTTGGTTCTGCCCCATTTGGCCACCGGACTGCCTGCGGCGGTTGTTCCTGCCGCGGCGCCTAGAGAGGTCCTGCCGCGGGCAGAACTGAGGGTACGGCCGCCGCTTCTGCTGCTGGTTCTGCTGCCGGAATGGCCTGCGCTGTGTCGCAGGCATATGCATTCCCAGCGACCGTATTATGACCCTGTTGTCCTTGAGGTCTTTTAGTCTAGGGTCTCTTTTATCAGAAAACAGGCCCTGGCCTTCAAAGGGGAGGTCCTGGATTGTATGTTGGAGCTCCGGTGGAAGGCCAGAGACCTGCAGACAAGAAATTCGGCGCATCGTGAGCCCTGAGGCCAGGGTCCGAGCGGCCGAGTCGGCAGCATCAAGGGAGGCCTGTAGCGATGTTCTTGCTACTTTCTTGCCCTCGTCCAGGATGGTGGAAAACTCCTGGCGGGCGTCCTGAGGCAAGAGCTCCGCGAACTTCCCCGCTGCTACCCACGAGTTGAAGGAGTAGCGGCTGAGGAGGGCCTGCTGGTTTGAGACCCGGAGCTGTAGTGCCCCCGCCGAATAGACCTTGCGGCCCAGGAGGTCCATTCGTCTCGCCTCCTTCGACTTGGGCGCTGGGGCCTCTTGCCCATGGCGCTCCCTGTCGTTCACCGACTGGACCACCAACGAGCAGGGTGTCGGGTGAACATATAAGTATTCATAGCCCTTCGAGGGGGCCATGTACTTTCGTTCCACCCCTCGAGCGGTCGGAGGGATGGAGGCCGGTGACTGCCAGATGTTATTGGCGTTGGCCTGGACTGTCTTTATAAAGGGCAGGGCCACTCTGGTGGGCGCATCGGCGGAAAGGATGCTCACCACCGGGTCCTCAATTTCAGACACCTCCTCCGCTTGCAAGTCCAGGTTCTGTGCCACCCAGCGGAGGTGGTCTTGGTGTGCCCTAAGATCCAGCGGGGGAGGATTGGAGGATGAGGTACCCGCCACTGCCTCATCCGGAGAAGAGGACGAGGAAACCCCCGGCAACAAAGTGTCCACGGGGGGGTCCGTGTGGGGCTGCACCTCCGTCCCTGGAGGGCGCTCTGGGTCCCGGTGACTGGACCTGCCGTCTGCTTCCGGGGAGTGAGGGGGTCTAGATACCGTCGCCTCCGGAGGTCTGCATTCCCCCGTAGGGCGGGGGGTAATGTGTTGCGGACCCTGGGCTTGGGAATACGCCCATGGGGTCCAAACCCCCCACTGTTGAGGCCCTCGCTCTTGTGGGGGAGGGTCCTGGAACAGGGCCGAGTGTCTGTCCTGGCCCATGGCATAGGCGCTGTCAGTCTGGGAAGAGACCGATGGCTCCCTAGAAGGCCACGGAGGCGCTGAGCCTGATTGATATGCGACTCTGTGCGCCGAGACCGACGCTCCCCTCGGTGCCGAGGCTCGGTGCAGCGACCCACATCGGTGCCGGGATCGGGATCGGGAACGGCGTGATGACCGGTGCCGGGATCCGGATCGGGAGCGATGTCGGTGCTGGGAGCGGGACCACGACCTTCGATGAGCACAGTGCCGGGACGGCAGCGGAGACTGGGACCTGCCACCGGCGCGGTGCCGGGAGGTCGACCGGGATCAGGACCTACCACTGGTTCGGTGCCGGGAGGTCGACCGAGGAGCCGAACGCCGAGGTGAACGGCTCCTGGAGTCTCGGTGCCGGCGGTGAGACGAGCCTGACCGGGACCGTGCAGATGGTGATCGGTGCCGCGAGTACGACTGGTACCGCCTGGGAGAGTGGTGCCGGGACTCCGAGCGGCGCCCCGAGCGCGAGCGTTCACGCCTCTGGGGCGATCGGTGCCGGGACTCGGGAGACAGCACTCGAAGCATCGGTTTACCCCTGGAGGTTACCTGTCCCGGGGGTGCCGGCTGAGGCTGCGATGGCTCCGTCATTGCGATCAAGTCCCGAGCCGAGGCAAAGGTCTCCGGCGTAGACGGTACCCGTAGCTCGACCCCTGATCTTAAGGGGGAGCTAGGAGGGGCTGGACTCGACGGACCTTCCGGGCCCGGAGTCGACAGCAGCCCTGCAGGCGGTGCCGCGGCCAGGGTAGGTGCCGGGCGCTCCCCTCGGGCCTGCCTGGATGGTGTTGCAGACGCCGAGGGACATGAGTCTGCTCCCGGTGCTGGAGATGGTCGGTGCCGGGTAGTCTTGCCGGTGCCGGCGTGGTCCGGTGCCAGAGTAGAACTGGCTGACTGCGCCGCCGGTGCTGGAGACAGAGCCGCTTCCGTAAGGAGAGCGCGGAGTCTTTGGTCTCTCTCCTTTGTGCTTAAAAGCCTTGCAAATGCGGCACTTCTCGCTGATGTGCGATTCCCCCAGGCACTTAAGGCACGCGTCGTGGGGATCACTCGTAGGCATCGGCTTCTTGCAGGCCGAGCACTGCTTGAAGCCCGGCGAGCCAGGCATGGGCCCGGTGCTGGGTGCCGGGGAGGGCAACGGCCCACCCGCAAGCGATGTTAGACAACTATATACAAGATTCTAACTAACTACTATGCTAACAGTCTATCTACTACTTAACTATGAACTATTTACAACTAAAAACGACGAACAAGTACAGGAGAGCTAGGGACGTGGAGGTCAGCAAGCCGCACTCCACAGTTCCAGCAACCGACACAGCGGTAAGAAGGAACTGAGGAGCGGGTGGGCCGGCAGGGGTATATATCTGGTGCCATACTGGCGCCACTCTAGGGGGCGACCTGCCGGCCCACTGGAGTTGCTAGGGTAAAAAGTTTCCGGCAGACGTGCACGCGCGGCGCGTACACCTACCTGGAATGGATATGAGCAATCACTCGAAGAAGAACAAGAAGCTTTGCTGTCAGGGCAAAAATTCTAGAAAGAGCACATGAAGAAAGCAACTGATATGCATAACATCTATTATCAGAAAGCTTTTGAGGATTAAACCTCAAATACATGGGTTGTGCTTGGGTTCTGGCTTACAGCAGAACCCTAGTCCTGTTGCCCATGCACACTTCACTCTCTTTGGCATATCACTTTCATTCAACTTATACTTTCAAATTTTATCCTGAAGAACTTTTGAAATATTGTGTCTCCAAAGAGCCAGTGGTTGCCCAGCGCTAGCTGAGGTTAATTCCAAGTGGGTGATATTAGTTTTGGAAGTATTAGAGTTATATAGTTTAATCCCCGTTGTGCACAAAAACATACAAATACATGTAATGTTTTCATATCATTGGACTTTCAGTGGAAGCTGTAGCTTCGGGAACCGAACTGAACCCAAATTTGGATCACTAGCCCTGCCCCCAACCCCCCTCGGCAAACAGCAATTTCCAAGACCATCCATTAAGCATGTGGATTATAGAGCACCGTAAAAAACAGCTGTTAAACAGTAAGCAAGTCCCAAACTCAACTACCATTCAGCTATAATGAATTCATGAATGGGCATTGCCCCATCCCCTCCCATGGATAAATGTGTCTCTAGATGGTTTAAAGCTACTATAGTACCTTTTCACTAACTCCAGAAAACCTCTTCCTTTTGACTCCACATTTCCTTCATTTCCAAGGGGGTTGATTTGCTGTTGCAGTTGCATTTTACCTTCTTTCTGGGTGGTTTCTGTGTTTTGTTCGATGTTATATTCCACAGGTTCCCCTACAACAAATAAGAGCAAGAAGAGACAGTTTGATTAGAGGAGCAGAGAAGTTACTTTGGCCCAGATACTTAGCTGGTGTAAATTGGTGCATGCTGATTTAGACCAGCTGAGATTCTAGACCTTTCATGCTATGGTCACACCAAAATTGTTTTTAAAAGAAAAGCTGAACCAATTTAATCAGTGCAGCCTTCAAATAATCAGTGTGACCAGTTCAAACACAGTAAACATGCTGATAATTTCATACTTACATACACTCATATGGCCATAGTCCTTCCTAAGGGCTGCAGGATCCTGATATTTCTGCTGAATATCTTCTGACTGATTTGGGGCGGAGGGGTAAGGGAAGAAATCTACATTGTTACATTTGCTAAATTGTGTTTTACATTTAAAAAAAAATAAACAGTGAAAAAATCTATTCTCTCATTTATGATTTTTTTATTGTTACTACCAGCCTGCATTTTTACAATAGATGGTTTAGGAATTTCTGTTGTGCATTGTAGTTTTATCTATCATTTTACAGAATCTGTCATTTCGATCCTTAAAACACATAAATTTGAATGATTAAAATGCTCATATAAGCTATTTTCATTGCATAGTATGTTGATGTATTGGTGAATTAGGGGAGATAGAAAGACTACTGGTGCCGCATGGAAGAGCCAAAAGGGAATACTGGTGACCAGCATGTGCAGAGAGGAATCGAGGTATTTGTGTGGTAGGATAACTAAGAGAGGTGAGAGGAAAGATGTTATGCAAATATAAATTATATGCATTTTTCCCCTCAGATTTTTCACTGCACCAACATAGACAGGATTGATCTTCACAGGAGATTACCATTCCCAGTTCTTGAGCTTCCAGCACAAGACAGAATGAGAACTCACCCTGGCTTTTAAAGTTGTGGTCCTCTGGTGCTGATAATTGAACACAAACCCCAACCCACTCTATCCATTAGTGCTTCAATCCCTCGCTAGAAACTTCCAGTCAGTTCCTGAATGGATGAGTAGCAAGAAATCATGGAAGACTTGGTTCACACTCTTAAACTAGTTGTACTATACCATTGTAAACTGTGACTAATGCTAATCCCCCTTACACCAATTTCAAACTAGAGTATGCTATACCACTATAGTCACTGATTATACCATGACAGCACGCCTCCACTGGGACTTTGCTCCAGTACCCATATGTGTATGTCTATCTGTAAGGTGTGAATCACAGAATATCAGGGTTGGAAGGGACCTCAGGAGGTCATCTAGTCCAACCCCCTGCTCAAAGCAGGACCAATCCCCCAGGCAGAATTTTACCCCAGTTCCCTAAAAGGCCCCCTCAAGGATTGAACTCACAACCCTGGGTTTAACAGACCAATGCTTAGACCACTGAGCTATGTCTCTCCCGGAATGCATCTTGGTAAACATACCCAAGCTAGCTTTAATCTAGCACTAACAGGCATGACACCAAAGTAGCATGGGCTTCAACGGAGGTGGTACAAGATCACCTGGAACTCATGGTAATTACTCGAGCAGCTAGGCTGCACTGAAGCCCATGCTGCTGCAGCTTCATTGCTACTGGTACCTCATAGCTACATTAATCCCAATTTATGACTGCAATGTAGACATACCCTCAGCATAAGCACAAATGTGAAAAAGGGAGGGAAAATGAGACAGTCAATAATAATCAGAGTTATAAAATACAAAATCAAAGATTTTAAGTCCAGAAACAACCATTACGATCATCTAGTCTGACCTTCTGATTCTTGCATCCAGTCCATAGCTGCTGGTTGAGCTAGAGTATATATTTTAGAAATACATCCAATCTTGATTTAAGTAGTTAATGAGACTATTAAAAAATTTGATGGTTCTTTCCACTGAATCTTATTATGCTTTTGCCTGGTAGATAAAAGACATCTCTAGAATCAAACATCTTCTTCCCATGCAGGGACTTCTAGACCATGATTAAGTCACATCTTAATCTTCTCTTTGATAAACTACATAGATTGAACTCCTTAAGTCTCTCTCGCTGTAAGGCAGGTTTCCACACATTGAATCATTCCTGTAGCTCTTCTCTGAATCCTCTCCAATTTTTCCGACTTTTAGAAGTGTAGACACCAGAACAGGGCAAAGTATTTCACGACACAGACCCATAGGTGGTTCACTACTCTATAAAACAGCAACTCTTATCAGGCCAGACATCTTCACTACACTTAAAACACTGTTCTTCTTCAAGTGATTGCTCATATGCATTCCAGTTAGGTGTGTACGCACCGCGTGCACGTTCGTCGGAGAAACTTTTACCCTAGCAACCCAGACGGGTTGGCTGGGCGCCCCCTGGAATGGCACCGCCATGGCGCCCCATATATATCCCAGCCGACCCGGCCACCCTTCAGTTCCTTCTTACCGCCCGTGTCGGTCGTTGGAACTGTGGAGCGCGGCTTCGCTGACCTCCACACTCCCTAGCAGCTCCTTTTGCTACCGTTGTATATAGTAGTTATAGTCGTTATTGTACATATATAGATATATAGTTCTTAGTTAGTAAGTTATATAGTGTGTTAGTTTAGTTAGTAGTGGTAGCGAGGGGATCGGGGTACCTCCCCCCTCCCCCCGCACCGGGAGCCGGAGCCCATGCCCGGCTCATCGGGCTTCAAGCAGTGCTCGGCTTGTCACAAGCCCATGCCCGTGGGAGACCCCCACGACTCATGCTTGAAGTGCCTAGGGGAGTTGCACTTATCAGCCAAGTGCGCGATCTGTAAGTCCTTCAAGCCGAGGACCAAGAAGGAGCGGAACATTAGACTGCGACAGCTCCTCATGGAAGCGGCTCTGACACCCTTGCCCTCGGCACCGAGCGCAAGTCAGCCGGTGAGCAAGAGCACCGCCACACCGAGTGCCACCACCAAGAAGCCGGCACCGACACCGGCCCAGAGCCGCTCCCTCTCCCCGAGGCCAAAGGCTGCAAAGGCACAGATTATCTCGCCTTCAGCCATCCCGCAGTCAGACCCTGCGCAGAAGGTGGATCGCCCAGCACCGATACCTGCCGCGGCATCGCCGAAGCCGGTACCGACTCCGACCCCGCGTGGGCTGTCGAGTCCAGCACCTGGCAGCTCCCCGGTACACATCGTGGTGGAGCTCGCCTCTCCCTCTACACCGGAAACATTCGCAGCGGCGAGGGAGCTAATTGCAATCACCGAGGCACCGATGCCCTTACCCCCGGCACCGCCGGTGCGGGTTCTCTGCTCTGTGGGCAAACCGACCCTGACCAGACCAGCTTCGGTCAGTGTAACAGGCCGGCACCGCTCCAGATCGCGGTCCCGTGGACACTCCACATCAAGGCGCCACTCAGGCTCAAGGCATCGATCACGATCCTGGCACCGATCGCCTCGGCACTGCTCAGACTCCCGGCACCGGTTGAGCTCCCGGCACCGATCACCCCGGTACCGCTCAGACTCCCGGCACCGGTCATCTCGGCACCGCTCAGACTCCCGGCACCGGTCGAGCTCCCGGCACCGATCACCCCGGTACCGCTCAGACTCCCGGCACCGCTCAGACTCCCGGCACCGGTCGAGCTCCCGGCACCGATCACCCCGGTACCGCTCACGCTCTCGGCACCGGTCGGGCTCCCGGCGCCGGTCTGCTTCCCGAGGGTCAACTTGGTACTCCCGACACCACTCCAGCTCTCGGCACCGAGGTGGGCGCCGCACCCCCAGGAGCAGATCTAGGCAACGGCGCTCGCGATCCCGGTCGACCTCCCGGCACCGAGCCAGTCGCAGGTCCCGGTCTCGATCCCAGCACCGATGCCAGCACCGGTCACCGTTGTCCAGAGGTGTGAGGTCGGTCGGTACTGCGGCACCGACTTTTGCAGCACCACCGTGGCCATCAAGGGGCACGTCGGCATCCTCCCAGGCGGGCAATTACTATGGGGACCAGGACCCCGAGGCACCGCTGGGTGTCTTCCAATACCCCCGACCACAGGACTCGGGTGCCCAACAGTGGGGTTTTTGGACACCCTGGGCTTACCATCAGGCCCAGGGCGCCCCCATGCCTCAGATACGTCCCACTGCCTCAGAGCATCAGGTACCAGAGGCCACTGTTTCCCGCCCCCTGGTGGTTGAGTTGGACAGACAGTCGCCCACGCACTCCCCGGGACAACAGGAGCAGGAACCGGGTCAAGAGCAAGAGGCCGTACAGGAGACCCTTATCCCTGGGGTATCCTCCTCCTCTTCCGCACCAGATGAGGCAGTGGACGGGTCGTCGGCATCGGGGCCTCCACCAATAGACCTCAAGGCCCACCAGGACCTCCTCCATCAAGTGGCTCTTAATATCAACCTCCCGGTTGAGGAGGTCGCAGAGGTGGAGGACCCGGTAGTGAGCATCCTCTCGGCCGATGCTCCTACCCGGGTAGCCCTCCCGTTCATAAGGACCATTCAGTCCACTGCCGAGAACCTATGGCAATCGCCAGCCTCCATCCCGCCGACAGCTAAAGGGGTGGAGAGGAAGTACATGGTACCCTCTCGGGGGTACGAGTACCTATATGTTCACCCTCTTCCCTCCTCCCTAGTGGCCCAGTCGGTTAATGACAGGGAACGGCATGGCCAGCAGGCACCGGCCCCCAAGTCCAAGGAGGCAAAACGGATAGACCTCATGGGTCGCAAGGTATACTCGGCGGGGGCTTTGCAACTCCAGGTGGCCAACCAGCAGGCCCTACTGGGACACTATAACCACAACATCTGGACGGAGGTGGGAAAGTTCGCCGAACTGCTTCCCCAGGACTCACGCCCAGAATTTAACGCGTTCCTGGAGGAGGGTAAAAAGGTGGCCAGGACCTCCCTCCAGGCCTCCCTCGACGCAGCTGACTCGGCAGCCAGAACCCTGGCGTCCGGGATAACCATGAGGCGCATCTCATGGCTTCAAGCCTCCACACTACCCCTGGAACTGCAGTATACAATCCAGGACCTACCCTTTGACGGGAAAGGGTTGTTCTCGGAGAAGATGGACTCCAAATTACAAAATTTAAAGGACAACCGAGTCATCATTCGCTCACTGGGGATGCATACCCCTTCCACCCAGCGTAGACCCTTCAGGCCCCAAGCACGGCGCCCATACTTCCCACCCCGTCAGAGGCAGGACCTCAATAGACGGCATGGCTGCGGGGGACGCAAATGCCAACCCAACTCCCAGGGAGGCCAGAACCAAGGGCTTTCCAAACCACAGCCGGGCCCCAATTCCGGCTTTTGAAGGTGCGCCCGGGGACGACTTACCAGTCTCAACACAGGATCCTTCCCCTACCTTCTCCAACCGCCTCTCCCACTTCCTCCCGGCGTGGTCCCGATTAACGTCAGACCGTTGGGTGCTACGCACAGTGAAGCAGGGTTACCATCTGCAATTTTGCTTCCTCTCCCCCTTCCCGCCCCCCTTCCCGGTCCCTCTTCAGGGACCCCTCTCATGAGCAAACCCTCCTGCAGGAGGTTCGTTCCCTCCTGGCGGCGGGGGCTATAGAGGAAGTACCTCTAGCCGAGAGAGGCAAGGGATTCTACTCCCGATATTTTCTGATTCCAAAATCAAAGGGAGGTCTCAGGCCCATCCTAGACCTAAGGGGCCTCAACAAATGGATGCTCAAGTTGAAGTTCCGCATGATCTCCCTGGGAAGCATTATCCCATCCCTGGATCCTGGAGACTGGTACACCGCCCTCGACATGAAGAACGTGTACTTCCATATCGCCATCTTTCCACCACACAGGAAGTACCTCCGCTTCACGGTCAGACACCAGCACTTCCAGTTTGCAGTTCTGCCCTTCGGCCTCTCGACAGCCCCGAGAGTGTTCACCAAGTGCATGGCTGTCGTGGCTGCCCACCTCCGTCGGCGAAAAATCCATGTCTTCCCGTACCTCGACGACTGGCTTCTGAAAGGGTCCTCCCAGTCTCAGGTGCGACGGGATGTCGAGGCCGTTACAGACCTCTTTTCACAGCTGGGCCTGCTTATCAATGCCAAGAAGTCCAGCCTGATACCCACACAGAGGTTGGACTTCATAGGCGCGACCCTGGACTCAATTCAAGCCAGGGCCTTCTAACCTCAACCTCGCTTCCAGGCGATCGGGGTGATCATCCGGAGCTTGCAAGCCTCCCCACTCACCTCGGCTCGAACCTGCCTCACACTGCTCGGCCATATGGCAGCTTGCACTTACGTGACAAAGCATGCCAAACTCAGAATGAGGCCCCTCCAAACGTGGCTTCACTCAGTATTCCGACCGAGCAGGGACCAACCAGATGTATTAGTGACGATCCCCCCCGACCCTCTCCGCTCCCTTGACTGCTGGCTGATCCCATCTCTAGTATGTGCGGGCATGTCGTTCCATTCAAAGCAACCATCGGTAACTCTAGCAACCGATGCGTCATCCCTGGGGTGGGGAGCCCACTTAGGGGACCTGCGCACCCAGGGCCTCTGGTCGCCCCAGGAGCTGTCACTCCACATAAATGTCCGGGAGCTAAGGGCAGTCCTCCTCGCCTGCCAGGCGTTTCAAAGACACCTACAAGGCCGCTGTGTTTCTGTACTCACGGACAACACAACGGCCATGTATTATATCAACAAGCAGGGGGGGACCCGTTCGTCTCCCCTATGTCAGGAGGCCATTCGACTCTGGGACTTCTGTATAGCCCAGTCGATAGACCTGGTGGCATCCTTCCTCCCAGGGGTTGAGAACACGCTGGCGGACAGCCTCAGCAGATCTTTCCTCTTTCCTCTAATGGTCGATCAGACCGGATATCATCCATTCCATCTTCCAGAGGTGGGGATTTCCCCGCATAGACCTCTTCGCAACCAGGTCCAACAGGAAGTGCCAGGAGTTTTGCTCCTTCCAAGGTCTCTCTCCGGGGTCGATCTCGGACGCATTTCTCCTGCCGTGGACCCACCACCTCCTGTATGCCTTCCCTCCGTTCCCTCTGGTGCACAAGGTCCTGTTGAAGCTGCGCAGGGACAAAGCGCATCTGATCTTGATCGCACCTGCGTGGCCCAGACAGCACTGGTTCACCGCCTTGCTGAGCCTATCTGTGGACCACCCAATTCCCCTTCCTCTCCATCCAGACCTGATTACCCAGGATCACAGCACGCTTCGTCACCCGGACCTACGAGCGCTACACCTCACGGCGTGGCTCCTGCATGGCTGAGCACAGTGGAGCTCAGTTGCTCCGCACCGGTCCAGCATATACTCCTTAACAGCAGGAAGCCCTCCACTCGCTCAACGTACAGGGCCAAGTGGAAGCGTTTCTCTTGCTGGTGCGCTTCTCAAGGGGTGAACCCTACACAGACTCCAATGTCCACGGTCCTGGACTACCTCTGGTACCTTAAGCAGCAGGGCCTGGCAACTGCCTCCTTAAAGGTACACTTAGTGGCCATATCCGCCTTCCGGCCAGGGGAAGGGGGTCGCTCCGTATTCTCCCATCCCTTAGTCTCCAGATTTCTTAAAGGCCTAGAACGTCTATACCCCACAGTACGCCGCCCTGCCCCTAACCTGGGACCTTAACTTGGTCCTGAACAGACTCACGCTCCCACCATTTGAGCCACTGGCAACTTGCTCGCTCACGTACCTGTCATGGAAGACGGCATTCCTGGTGGCCATTACATCGGCCAGGAGGGTCTCCGAGCTGAGAGCTCTCACAGTGGACCCGCCCTACACCGTTTTCCATACAGACAAGGTACACCTACGGCCCCACCCGGCGTTCCTCCCTAAGGTGGTTTCCACCTTCCACACCAACCAGGACATCTTCCTCCCCGTCTTCTTCCCGAGACCACACACTTCTCAGCGGGAGCAACAGCTACACTCCTTAGATGTACATAGAGCGCTGGCTTTCTACATCGAGAGAACAAAGCCATTTCGGAAGTCCCCTCAGCTGTTTGTGGTGATCGCGGAACGAATGAGAGGGCAGCCTATATCCTCGCAGAGGATTTCCTCCTGGGTAACTGCATGCATTCGCGCATGCTACGACTTAGCTCGTGTCCCCTCTGGCCACCTCACGGCACATTCCACGAGGGCTCAGGCGACGTCGGCGGCCTTCCTTGCGCACGTGCCTATGCAGGAGATATGCCGTGCAGCGACCTGGTCGTCGGTCCACACATTCGCCGCGCACTATGCGCTGGTCAGACAATCAAGAGAGGATGCGGCCTTCGGCGTAGCAGTCTTAAATACCGCCACATCAAGCTCCGACCTCACCGCCTAGGTAAGGTTTGGGAATCACCTAACTGGAATGAATATGAGCAATCACTCGAAGAAGAAAAGACGGTTACTTACCTTTGTAACTGTTGTTCTTCGAGATGTGTTGCTCATATCCATTCCAAACCCACTCTCCTTCCCCACTGTCGGAGTAGCCGGCAAGAAGGAACTGAAGGGTGGCCGGGTCGGCTGGGATATATATGGGGCGCCATGGCGGCGCCACTCCAGGGGGCGCCCAGCCGACCCGTCTGGGTTGCTAGGGTAAAAGTTTCTCCGACGAACGTGCACACGGCGCGTACACACCTAACTGGAATGGATATGAGCAACACATCTCGAAGAACAACAGTTACAAAGGTAAGTAACCGTCTTTTTTCAGGTTATAGATCCCAAAAGTGCTATGTAATATATATTTGGAAAACTCATAACTCATTGATAATTAATATTATTGTGTGGTGTATGTAGGGGTAACATATGCAAAATTACAAACATTTGTTGAAATTATGTTCTTAAAATGTGTGCCAGGCAGGACATAATACCCCACCTGAGAAAAAAGAATGTGGTTCTACCTGCTTGAACGTGTCTCTGATGCAAGAGACACAACAGTGGAGGAGGTAGTGTCTTTTAATGGACCAACTTCTGTTGACTCTTCCTCGGGTCTGGGGAAAATATTAAGGCCTTGGCTACACTGGCATTTTACAGTGCTGCAACTTTCTCGCTCAGGGGTATGAAAAAAACACCCCCCTTAGCACTGCAAGATACAGCGCTGTAAAGCACCAGTGTAAACAGTGCCCCAGCGCTGGGAGCGCGGCTCCCAGCGCTGCAAGCTAATCCCCATGAGGAGGTGGAGTACGTGCAGCGCTGGAGTCTCCCAGCACTGGCACTGCGACCACACTCACACTTCAAAGCGCTGCTGTGGCAGCACTCCCGCAGCAGCGCTTTGAAGTTTCAAGTGTAGCCAAGCCCTAAGAGTGTAACAGCTAAATACAAGGTTGAACAGATAGTTTAGCACAGGCAGTTATCACATATTTTAAGGGACCATTCAAGATGAAGTGGCCAATTAACATCCCTGTTCTTACAGAATTTAAAGTCGTAGGACAAAAGTTTTTGTCCTAAGGCAGACAAGCTGGTATGTCAGTGATTTGTCATGCAGCTTAGCAATAGCACAATGATCACTTGCTGAGGCTGAGAGGGGTACCACAGTAACTCACTGTCATAAACAGATAGTTAAGGGTTAATGCCTCTTTTACCTGTAAAGAGTTAAGAAGTTCACCTAGCCTAGCTGATACCTGACCAGAGGAACCAATGGGGGAACAAGATGTTTCAAAAGAAAGGAGGGAAGTTTCCTTTGCTTAAAGTCAGTTTCAGTTTCAGCCGGAGTGGAAAAGATCAAGGAACCAGCCTCTTATCAGAGTAGTAAGTTTTAGAAAAGAATAAATAGGTTTATGTTTATTTTCTTTTTGTGACTTTGTCTTTGTGCAATTAGAGGAATAATCAAATTCGGAATTTTGCCCAGGGGAACATCCTCTGTGTTTTGAATCTGTTGTTTGTGAGAGTAGCTAATATGCTAATCTCTCCCAGAGATTTTTTTTCTTTTACCTTTCTTTTCTTTAATAAAAAGTCTTATTTTTAAGAACCTGATTGATTTTTCCTTGTGTTAGAATCCAAGGGGACTGGATCTGGACTCACCAAGAATTGGTGGGGGAAAGGAGCAGGGGATGGTTAAATTCTCCTTGTGTTAAGATCCAAGGGGTTGGATTGGCGTTCACCAGGAAATTGTAGAAGAAGTCTCTCAAGACTACCCAGGGAAGGGAGTTAGTCCTTGGAAGTGGTGGCAGCCTATTGATCTAAGCTGGTAATTAAGCTTAGGAGGTTCACATGCAGGTCCTCATATCTGTACTCTAAAGTCCAGAGTGGAGGTGAGACCTATGACATGGTGAGCAGCAGTGAGGGATTGTAAGAAACCCAAAGCTAGATTTTTTTCCTCCTCTGTGATGCTGGGGAAGCAGTGAAGGGAGAGATACCCTGAGGGCAAACAGATAAAGTTTTTCTAACAAGGCTTTGTTAGAATCATTTCCAGCTGTGCTTTAGCTGGAGAGTAATTAACAGTTTGCAAAAGACAAGTCACAAACCAGTTTTCTTGTTTCCTTCTCATTCTAAGGAGTCCAGTTACAGTAACAACGAAAGTTACAAGCTGTGTTTGTTTGTTTGTTTACCTCCCAAATAAAGACAGCTAAGGCAGAGCAGGAGAAAAATGTCAGGCAAAAGAAAAAAAACTATGCTACAGAACCTAGAATTAGCCAAATTCCAGGCTGAGGACAGTCAAAAGGAACATGACAGACAAATAGCCAAAGATTAGGCTGCCCACAAAAGAGCTATAGAGATCCAGAGGGAGTCTCAGAAGCATGCACTGGAGTTAGCAAGGGCTAAGCAGGATTTACCAGCCAACCCTAGCAACTCCTCTCCAGGTACTGCTTCCCATCCCAGAAAATTCCCCACCTACAAGGCAGGTGGTGATACTGCGGCCTTCTTAGAAAATTTTGAAAGGGCCTGCCTTGGGTACAACATCTCTACAGACCAGTACATGATACTGCTGAGGCCACAGCTCAGTGGACCCTTAGCAGAGGTGGCGGCTGAAATACCTAGGGAATACATGAACAGTTATGAACTTTTTAAAAACAAGGCCAGAATCAGAATGGGGCTAACACTCAAGCATGCCCATCGGCAGTTCAGAGCCCTAAGGTGGAAACCAGATGTGTCATTTACCCGACATGTCTAACACATTGGAAAGAACTGAGATGCCTGGATATCAGGAGCAAGTGTTAAATCTCTGGAAGATCTATCCTTCCTAACGCAAATGGAGCAGTTCTTAGAGGGTGTTCCTGAGAAAATAGAAAGGTACGTCCTAGATGGGAAGCCCAAAACTGTAACAGAGACGGGGGAGATTGGGGCCAAATTGGTAGAAGTGGCAGAAAAGAAAAAAACTAGTAGCAGCTGGAAACCAAACCCTACCACCAGGGACAACCCAAGGTCCCCCCTACATCCCAAGGGAAACCCCAGATGCCTTCTCACCCCACCACACAAGCCTCCACCAACCTACCTCGCCCCGGTGATACCTTAGCAGGGCGATGTTTTAAATGTAATGAACTGGGACATATAAAGACCCACTGCCACAAGAACCACAACCGATTACAGTTCGTTACACCACAATCACACCAAAGATTCCCAGGCCCAGATGCCTCTCAAATACTCTCAGAGTGAAGGGAAACCTTGAGAGTGGGCGGAAAGAAGTTTATCGTGTGGAGGTACACTGGGGCACAAGTGTCAGCTATCCACCAAACCTTAGTGGACCCCAAATTCATCAACCCAGAGGCCCAAGTGACAATTCACCCATTTATGTCAAAATCTTTAAACTTGCCTGCAGCTGAGTTGCCTGTCCAGTACAAGGGCTGGTCAGGAATGTGGACTTTTGCAGTCTATGACATTATCCCATACCCATGCTACTGGGAGAAGACTTGACCAACCATGTGAAGCTAGCCAAGAGGGTGGGAATTGTCACCTGCAGCCAGGCAAAGCAAGCTTTCACAGCCATTCCTGTTCCAGAGCGTTCACCAGGGCCTTATCTGTGTTACCAGAGACCCAGACAGAGGTGGTGGAACCAGATCTTCTACTCATGAATGCTACAGCCGTAGTGAATCCAGTCCCAGAACCAAAACTGGTAAAGCAACCAGCACCAGAACCGTTGCCAGCACTGACTCCAGCACTTGCAAACCTGTCTACAACTCCAAAGCCAGAGGGCACCAGCAGGCCTGAACTGGAAGAAACAGCAGATAACCCTACCCAAGAGGCTCAGCCAGAGTCTGAAATACCACATAGTGCATCAGCGGAGAGCGGTTCACAATCAATGGAAACAACTCCATCACCTACATCGCTTCCAGAGGGACCAAGTCCAAGTCCACAGTCCAAGGAGGAACTGATGTCTCCAACATCAAGGGAACAGTTCCAGACTGAGCAGGAAGCAGATGACAGACTTCAGAAAGCTTGGGCGGCGGCACGGAGCACCCCACCGCCTCTCAGCTCTTCTAACCGATCCCGGTTTGTTGTAGAACAAGGACTTTTATACAAGGAGACTCTTTCTGGTGGACATCAGGAAGATTGGCATCCTCAGAGACAGTTGGTAGTTCCAACTAAGTACCAAGTAAAGCTCTTGAGCTTAGCCCATGATCATCCTAGTGGCCATTCTGGGGTGAACAGAACCAAAGACAGTTGGAGGAAGTCCTTCCACTGAGAAGGAATGGGCAAGGACATTGCTAATTATGTCCGGTCTTGTGAGGTGTGCCAATGAGTGGGAAAGCCCCAAGACCAGGTCAAAGCCCCTCTCCAGCCACTCCCCATAATTGAGGTTCCCTTTCAGCGAGTAGCTGTGGATATTCTGGGTCTTTTTCCAAAAAAGACACCAGGAGGAAAACAATACATACTAACTTTCATGGATTTTGCCACCCGATGGCCGGAAGCAGTACTCTTAAGCAACACCAGGGCTAAAAGTGTGTGCCAGGCATTAGCAGACATTTTTGCATGGGCAAGTTGGCCCTCCAACATCCTTACCAATTTGGGAGCTAATTTTCTGGCAGGGACCATGAAAACCCTGTGGGAAGCTCATGGGGTGAATCACTTGGTTGCCACTCTTTACCACCATCAAACCAATGGCCTGGGGTTTAATGGAACTTTGGGGGCCATGATACGTAAATTCGTAAATGAACACTCCAATGATTGGGACCTAGTGTTGGTACAGTTGCTTTTTGCCTACAGGGCTGTACCACATCCCAGTTTAGGGTTTTCACCGTTTGAATTTGTGTATGGCTGCGAGGTTAAGGAGTCATTACAGTTGGTGAAGCAACAATGGAAGGGGTTTATGCCTTCTCCAGGAACTAATATTCTAGACTTTGTAAGCAACCTACAAAGCACCCTCCGACACTCTTTAGACCTTGCTAAAGAAAACCTAAAGGATGCTCAGGAAGAGCAAAAAGCCTGGTATGATAAACATTCCAGAGAATGGTCCTTCAAAGTAGGAGACCAAGTCATGGTCTTGTGAAAGTTACTGGTAACCCCCCTAGCAACTAACGGTTTAGCCATTCGGGGAAGCAGAAGCCTCACGTACATAGTACCCTGAACTTTTGAACTGTCTTCTCTCTTCTGCCTTAAAGCAGGAGAATCTGGCTCTAAACCGGTTTTCACTGACTAGATAACAGAAGTACGGGGTCTGACAACCACCAATCAAGTGTTAACACAGCAAGATTCTTTGTCTGAAAGTGTATAAAAAGTTTGTGAAATTTATGTGAGGCAGAGTCTTTGTACCAAGGTGCAAGGCTCTCCTTTTTTCTGCAGAATAAAGCACCTTTCCTTATCCTTGTCAGGCTGTTATTGGCTCTCAGCTAGGCAGACCCGACATTTCGGTAACAGTTTCTGGCAACCCCAGACGGGACTCTCCTAGCTCGGACATCGGACTCCGGACGGCTGTGATGAACTAGGAGTGGCACCACCAGGGTGCTTAGCCTCTCTTCCTCGCCTCACCGCAGCCCCTGGGGTTCGTGCTCCAATAAGGTGAGCCCTAATAGGATAAGGAAACGCTATCTGGTTCTGGTTCTGTTCTGTTTTGGTTAACCGGTTAATGTTTTTCTGCTGTATACATTTGGGCATTAGGTGTGTGGGCGGAACTGAACCTCTCATTCGTAATTCCTCAGGGTGGAAGCCATAGCGTGCGATGAAGCTCTGAGGTCGAATTGAGATGCTTCTGTCCCGTCCCCTGTAGCAGTCAGTGTAATAGAAATAGAAAATCCTGGATTAGACCATAATTCCCTCTTCTCTCTGTTTAATTCTCTGTTTGAGTGTCAGAAGACAGATGGGTAGGTCTCAGGGAAAACTCTCTAAGGATAGCCCTTTGGATTATATGCTAAGTAAATGGCCCCTGCCTGGTGTTCAGAAAGGGATGTCAAGGAAGCGGTTTTTACAACTTTTCACCCAGAATTGGCCAGCCCTGGGGACTGCATGGCCCGAGTTTGGCTCCTTCGATATTCCGACTCATTTAACTCCTTTGCGCCTGATATTGGAGAATCAAGCGCCGGGGCAAATGGACTATTGGTTTTCGTGGGACGATGAAGCTCATCGTTGCTTAAAGAAGGTACAAATCCAGGCCCCTCTACTCCCGAAAGCCTCTGCCCCTCACGAGGCCGATTGTTGGGAGGACACTCCCCCCATGTATTGTCCTAGACTGCGGCCACCCCCGGCGCTAGCACAACAACTTGAGGTGGACCTGGAGGCAGCAGTTGTATCAGAACAGGTCCTTCCACTGAAAACTGAGGAAGCCTCAATTCAAGTCAGTGAACCAACTAGTGGAGCAACCAGCAGTGGGTATACTACTTCTCTGACTATTCTGATCTTTAGCCTGTCCCATACGAGAAAGAGAGCATTCTATGAGGAAGAAACAGTTAATATCCAGGCACCCCTCCAGACCATCCCAGTTCCCACAACGGATGGGAATGTTGTAGACCGTTATGTCCATGTCTCATTTACTACTGCAGACCTTATGAACTGTCAAACCACTACACCTCGCCTCAGGGACGACCCGGACGTTGTTCATAGGCAATTCCGTGCCATTTTCCAGTCTAATAATCTTGATTGGCAAGATGTGGGCTAACTTTTAGACTGTCTATTACGTACGGAGCAGAAAGAGCGGGTCCTAAGGGGGGCCCAGGAGGCGGTGGAGGCTGCCAAAGATGGCCGCAGCTTTATAACCCTCGCCAACCCTGCTCAATGGAACCCGAATGATCCAGCCCAGCAGGCAGGATTAAAGAGATTTCTAAGCTATATTTTGGCTGGTATAAAAGAAGCAGGAGAAAGAACTCTAGATTGGTCTAAGGTCCATAATACTGTACAAGGGAGAGAAGAACCCCTCCAATTTTTATGAGACACTTTGTAAAGAGTTCTGTACTTATACTAACATAGACCTCAAGGCTGTGGACACACAGTCCACAGTCAGGCTTGTTTTTATCTCTCAGTCAGCCCCGGATATCAATAAGTAGTTGCAGCAGCTCAAGGGCGCTGAGGGAAAATCCCTGGAGGAACTGGTAAGCGTAGCCACCCGTGTGTATCACACAAGAGATAAAGTTCAAGAGACCAAGCAAGTGAGGATGCTAGAAGCCCTTGTAAACGCTGGGAGTGAGAAACAAGGAGGGAGGTGGGGACCCCCCAAGTGGCGATCAAAAACGGATCACGGGGGGTGGGGGGCAAGTCGCGCTAATGACATATGTAATTATTGTAAACAACTTGGTCACTGGAAAAGACAGTGCCCAAACCGACGTACTGGACGACAGCTCCGACCTCAACACTAGATGGCTGTGGAAAGAACAGACGCTGTCAATAGTAAGGAATGACGGCAACCCAGGGGTTCACTTGTTACCTATTCAAATGATTTTACCACTTATGTTTGTTCCTCCACAGACCCCCAGGTCCGTTTAACTTTGGGAGGAACTGCTTATTCTTGTCTTTTGGACTCAGGGGCTGCCCTCTCTACTGTTACTGCCAAGCCAAGGAAGCCAAGGAAAGGAAATCTAACAGATAAAAGCATTCCAGTAATGGGTATAGGCGGAAAGCCATTTGACTGTCCTGTATTGCAGGAGGCTGCTGTAGAAATCTCTAGTGTCTCAGCCTCCCATGCCTTTTTGCTAGCTCTGGATTCTCCAGTTAACCTTCTTGGCAGAGACCTGCTGTGAAAATTACGTGCTCAGATTTTCTTTTCAGATGACAAAATCATTCTCCGGTTGCCTCAGAATCAACTCCCTCAGCTATGTGCCGCATTAATCCTGGCTGCCGAGGACCCGATTCTGCCTGCGAGCCCAATGAACCTGCCTGAGCGACTCAGATGAGAGGTACAAGCCTCCCTGTGGGGCACTTCAAAGGCAGACTTGGGCACTCTCCAGACAGAGCCGGTACGAATAATCCTGAAGCCAGACATTGACATTCCTCAAATTCGTCAGTATCCCATCCCCCGAGAAGCTCTGCTGGGCCTCCGGAATCTTATCAACACATTCCTTCAGTTGGGAGTGTTGGTTCGCACTAAGTCCCCTTTCAACACCCCCATTCTGCCTGTTAGAAAACCTGACCTGGATCCAGAGGGAAAACCAGTATATCGATTTGTCCAGGACTTGTGTGCAGTGAATAAAGTCGTCCAGGCTAGACACAATGTGGTGCCTAATCCTCACACTATCCTGACTGCCATTCCAGCAGGTACTGCTTGCTATTCAGTAATAGACTTGTGTAATGCCTTTTTCAGTATTCCCCTAGATCGAGACAGCTAGGATATCTTTGCATTTACATGGACGGATCCAGAGACCGGGAAAGCAGAACAACTGATCTGGACTCGGCTACCCCAGGGATATGTTGAGTCTCCAACTATTTTCTCCTCCATCCTGGCACGTGATTTAGCTGATATCAACCTACCGGGTGGGTCTACGTATTTCTTGTATGTGGATGACATCCTGGTTTATTCCCCGGATCAGATTGAAATGGACACTACTTGCCTGCTAAACTGCTTGGCAGAAAAGGAACATAAAGTATCTCCTTCTAAGCTTCAGTTTGCTAAGAACAAGGTGACATATCTTGGTCATGTGCTCACCCCGGGGCATCGGGCGTTATCCATTATCCGTATCCATCAATCCTTAATATTCCCTGACCAGAGACAAAGCGCAAGATGCAGGGATTTCTAGGCCTTGCAGGATTTTGCCGTTCCTGGATTCCAGGCTTTGGGGAGATGGCAAAACCCCTCTTTGAACTGATCACTCATGATGCCGAGGAGCCCCTTCATTGGGACTCTGGGGCTGTAAAAGCCTGCCAGGGAATTAAAACAGGGTTGGCCTCAGCCCCAGCCCTTGGACTCCCCGATTATCGAAAGCCTTTTGTTCTTTATGTACATGAGCGGCTAGGGGTGGCCTCCGGTGTCCTTACACAGACCTTTGGGCCTAAGGAATGGCCTGTGGCTTATTACTCCCAAAAATTGGATGCTGTAGCACAAGGCTTTCCTGGCTGCCTCCGAGCAGTGGTGGCAGCTGGTCTCCTGGTACCCCAAGCAGAAAAGATTACCTTGGGCCATCCGATGACCCTACGGACCCCACATGCAGCCCAGCAGCTGTTAGTCCAAAAAGGCACCCAGCATTTGACTAGTCAGAGACTAACTCACTTGGAAGTTTCTTTGTTATCTAGGACCAACTTGAAAATTGAACAGTGCTGTACCTTGAACCCTGCTACCGTGTTGCCTTTCCCGGATAACGAGCATGAGCCCTCAAATGATTGTCTTCAGGTAGTACAACATCAAGAAAAACCTCGATCAGATCTTTCAGATGTGCCCATTCCAAACACTGAACTGGAGCTGTACACAGATGGCTCTGCAAGGGTTCTGGAGGGCCAGCAACTATCTAGATTCGCAGTAACTACTCAATTTGAGGTATTTCAGTCTGCTCCCCTGGGGCCCTCCATCTCAGCCCATGCGGCAGAATTGATAGCCCTTACCCGAGCATGTGAGTTGGCAGCAGGTCAGTCAGTAAACATATTCACTGACTCGAAATATGCCTTTGGTGTTTGCCATGCCACAGGCCAACTGTGGGCAGAACGTGGGTTTATCACCTCCAGTGGCACTAAGGTAGCACATGGGCCCTTGATCCTGAAATTATTAGAAGCCATTCATCTGCCATCTAAGATTGCTGTCGTCCATGTCTGGGCCCATCAGAAAGGAAATGATCTCACTGTCTGTGGCAATCAACTGGCTGATTCAGCTTCAAAAGCGGCTTCCCTACAATGTTGCCCACCAGATGGCGCTCAAGTCCTCTCTCCCACTAACTCCAGTCCTGGTCCCTTTTATCCCTGAGCCATTAGAAGTTAAGCATTGGGAGAGTATGGGGGCCACGGGGGGGAGTGGCAAATACCAGATGGAAGAAGGGCATCGCCCCGAGCTGCTTTGCAGCCTGCCTTACTGAAGCTACACCAGGAAACACACAGTGGGGCAGAAGCTACGGCAGCTACCGTTAATAGACTTTGGTATGCCCCTGGAGTATTCCAGGAAGCTAAACGGGTCCTTGCTACCTGCGACATCTGTGCAAAATTCAATTCACAGGGGGAACCTAAAGGGCCCCCCCCGAGCCAGGTTATGGGCATACATGCCCTTTGAATGACTCCAAATTGACTGTTAAGAGATGCCTAAGTGCCAAGGCTACAAGTACCTTCTTGTAATCATGTGCCAATTGACTGGTTGGATCGAGGCATTCCTGACTAGACGAGCAACCGCCTTGGAGGTGGGGAAGACCCTATTGAACCATGTCATTCCTAAGTTTGGCCCTCCTAGGTCTATTGACTTCGACCAAGGAACTCATTTTACTGCCCAGGTTATTCAAACCCTTGCAAAGACCCTGGGTATTACCTGGCTCTTACACATCCCTTGGAGACCACCATCTTCGAGACAAGTGGACAGAATGAATCAGACTCAAACTTAAACTCTCTAAACTGTGCGCTCAGATTGGGTTGAAATGGCTTCGGGCCCTGCCTCTGGCCCTTCTGGCAGCTCGAACTGCCCCTAGAGGCCAGCTCCGTCTCTCACCCTTTGAACTTTTATTTGGGAGGCCATACACCGGATTTGCTGATCCAGGACCTGTGACTGATTTAGTCACTTGGGGTGACAAGGAACTAATTAGATATGTTGTTTCCCTCCAAACTACTCTTACTTCTCTCCACAGGTAAGCAGCTCAATTTCAGTCCCTACCCACTGATGTTCCTGCCCATCGGATCACTCCAGGAGACTGGGTCTATGTGAAAGAGTGGAAACACGAGCCTCTCCAACCCCAGTGGGCAGGCCCCTTCCAAGTCCTTCTTACTTCCCACACTGCAATTCGTGTGAAAGAGTGAGACACTTGGATTCATCATACCCGAGTTAAGCTAGCCCCTGGGTCGGGGCCAGAAGCAGACGACTCCGGACCTCGAGGGAGCCCCGCCAGCTCTTCCCACCGCAACCCGGAAGAGCCTGAAGCAGATGATACCTGGAAGGCTGAACCTCTCAAGGGACTAAAACTCCTGTTCCAACGGAATAAGTCCTGAGACTTTACAGACTATGAATTTCTGGGTGATGATACAATGGTTACTTGCTTTCAGTTTGCCCTTTGTACATGCCAACCCCCACCCAGCGGGTTGAGTCCTTATAGTGATTGGCCACATTGGGACATCTGTCTGATTGCTGGCTGTGCCACCAAACCCATTCCAAAGAAGGAATAGGGTTGTGGGCTGTTCCTGCAAATCTCTCCGAAGTACTCTCTTTACAGGTAGTGCGGAAAACTGAATGGGGATGGGTAGGGGAATATCAGTATGATAAATACGGGAAGGTGTCTGAAGTTTGGCATTACTACTGGGCGGCTAAGGGAGTGCCTCTTTTTGATATCCTTGGAATTGGGTATAACCTGCCCCTTTGCTTGGAAAATGCTAAAGGAATTGGGAAAGAAGTAGGCTACCTTCTTCTTGAGGCCTGTGACCAAACCCTTTGGTTTGATGTCGGAACAGGAACCTTTTCCCCTTTGAATGCTTCTGAGAACGCCCAGAAACCCCCCTTGCCTCCCAGTCACGGCTTTTACTGTAAGATCAACAGGCATTCTTTATCAAGGGAAATGGTTCCCCTTGTCCTTCCCTTTGGGCCCCATAAATAACACGCATACGTTTTATATGGATATTTACTCTGGCGTTGTGTTGCCTCACCCATCCCTTGGAAAGATGTCTGGCTGCTCACAGCCCATGGGATTGCTTGCAAGTTTTACAGCTAATTTGTTTGCTGTTATGTATTGTGGGGGCATCCTAAATGCAACCCATGCCCTGGGACGTTTAAATATTTCCCATTGGAGGTGCCAGGACCGCATAATAGGTACCCCCAAGCAGTGGGATGTGTTAGTGGCCCGGCACCACCGAGTCGCGGGTAATACCCTTACCCTCTATTTAGAGACCCCCGGCTTGTATTTTATCTGTGGCCATAGTGCCTACAAAGCTCTCCCTCCCAGTTGGCAGGGTCGGTGTGGTGTGGCTTGGATGTTGCCTGATGTTCAGATCAACATCATGTTAGATTCCAGTCAGATCCTCAACCTGGGAAGCTATTCTCACAAGCTTTTCACCCCTCCATAAAGACTAGAACCAAGCGCTCCGAAAATCCCTTAGTTGTCAAACAGATAGGATTCCATTCCTTTGTTCGTGCGCTCATTCCTGGGTTGGGGTAGCTGAGCTCGAGAGAGCAGTTGTAAATATTTCTTCAAAGCTTGAGAAAACAGCTAATGCATCAATAGACGCTTTCCAAAAGCTGCAACGGGAAATTAATGAAGTAGCAGAAGTAGCTTTGCAGAATAGACGTGTGCTAGATGCTATGAATGCTGAAATAGGGGGGGCTTGTGCTCGCATCAGGGAGAAATGCTGTTTTTATGTTAATCACTCTGGCTTAATTGAAAAAGATTTACAAGCTATTAAGAATGCTGCTGTTGTTTTCCATGCTGTATCTTTTGATCACACCTTTAGTTTTGAGGACCTCCTCCCAGACCTTGGGTCCTGGTTTACAGGAGTCTTCCAAACAATTGTAAAGTGGATAATTTCCCTTCTTTTCTTCCTATGTATTGTTTGGGTAATGATGCAATGTACAAAATGTGTCTGTAATACTGTGACTAGGGACTCTGCTGCCCATACGAAAGACCAGTATCTATCCCTCCAGCTTGATCGCAAATTGCATAATGGGCCTGACAATGTGGACTTGTCAGGCCCAAAGAGGGGACTGTGAAAGTTACTGGTAACCCCCCTAGCAACTAACGGTTTAGCCATTAGGGGGCAGCAGAAGCCTCACGTACACAGTACCCTGAACTTTTGAACTGTCTTCTCTCTTCTGCCTTAAAGCAGGAGAATCTGGCTCTAAACCGGTTTTCACTGACCAGATAACAGAAGTACAGGGTCTGACAACCACCAATCCAGTGTTAATGCAGCAAGGGTCTTTGTCTGAAAGTGTATAAAAAGTTTGTGAAATTTATGTGAGGTAGAGTCTTTGTACCAAGGTGCAAGGCTCTCCTTTTTTCTGCAGAATAAAGCATCTTTCCTTATCCCTGTCAGGCTGTTATTGGCCCTCAGCTAGGCAGACCCGACATTTCGGAAACAGTCTTAAAGGCGCTCCAGGCCCATAAAATGGAAACCTCGTGGAAAGGACCATTCACGGTCCAGGAGCGCCTAGGAGCTGTCAACTATCTCATAGTATCCTCCCTAAAGCCTAAGATATACAATGTTAATTCTCTTAAGCCCTTTTATTCCAGAGAATTAAAGGTTTCCCAGTTTACAGCCCAGGTAAGAGATGACACGGAGTGGCCTTAAGGCATCTACTACGACAGAAAAAGTGACGGTGGCATGGAAGAAGTGGACCTCTCCGCAACCCTTGGACGTCTACAGCGACAGCAGATCAAGAAGCTGTGCACTAGCTTCGCACCAATGTTCTCAGCCACCCCAGGATGGACTGAATGGGCATACCACTCAATTGACACAGGTAATGCTCACTCAATTAGAACCTCAACCTACCAGGTGTCACCTCATGCCCAAGCTGCTATAAAACGGGAGATCCAGGACATGCTACAGATAGGTATAATCTGCCCCTCTAACAGTGCATGGGCATCTCCAGTGGTTCTAGTTCCCAAACCAGATGGGGAAACACGCTTTTGCGTGGACCATCGTAAGCTAAAGGCTGTAACTTGTCTCGACAACTATCCAAAGCCACACACTGATGAGCTATTGGAGAAATTGGGACATGCCCAATTCATCTCTACATTAGACTTAACCAAGGGGTACTGGCAAGTACCACTAGATGAACCAAGTACCACTAGATGAACCCACCAAGAAAAGGTCAGCCTTTGTCACCCATGCAGGGGTGTATGAATTTAATGTGCTCCCTTTCGAACTGCAAAATGCACCCGCCACCTTCCAAAGACTTGTAGATGGTCTCCTAGCGGGATTGGAAGAATCTGCAGTTGCCTACCTCGATGATGTGGCCATTTTTTCTAATTCATGGGCAGAACACCTGGAGCACCTGGAAAAAGTCTTCGAGCGCATCAGGCAGGCAGGACTAATTGTTAAGGCTAAAAAGTGTCAAATAGGCCAAAACAGAGTGACTTACCTTGGACACCAGGTGGGTCAAGGAACTATAAACCCCCTACAGACCAAAGTGGATGCTATCCGAAAGTGGCCTATCCCCAAGTCAAAGAAACAGGTCCAATCATTCTTAGGCTTGGACGGATATTAGAGGTGATTTGTACCACACTACAGCCAAATCGCTGCCCCACTGACAGACCTGACCAGAAAGACACAGCCAAATCGCTGCCCCACTGACAGACTTGACCAGAAAGACACAGCCAAATGCAGTTCAGTGAACTGATGAGTGTCAGAAGGCCTTTAACCATCTTAAGGCGACACTCATGTCTGACTCTGTGCTAAGGGCTCTAAACTTTGATAAACCATTCCTAGTAAGCACAGTTGCATCTGAGCGTGAGGTAGGAGTAGTTTTAATGCAGGAAGGACTGGATCAAGAATTCCATCCTGTCGTGTTTCTCAGCAAGAAACTGTCTGAGAGGGAAAGCCACTGGTCAATCAGTGAAAGAGAATGCTACGTCGTTGTGTATGCCCTGGAAAAGCTACGCCCATATGTTTGGGGACGGCGTTTCCAGCTACAAACTGACCATGCTGCGCTGAAGTGGCTTCATACTGCCAAGGGAAACAACAAAAATCTTCTTCGGTGGAGTTTAGCTCTCCAAAATTTTGATTTTGAAATTCAATACATTTCAGAAGCTTCTAACAAAGCAGCTGATGCACTCTCCCATAAAAGTTTCCCAGAGTTAACTGGTTAAAATTGTCTTTAAAATGTGAAAAATATTATAGTTTTTACATAATTAGTAGTATATGTAAAGGTGCATGTGTTTTATTAATCTATTTATTCTAAAATTCTAGGAAGAAATCACCACTAGTGCGGTTCAACACTGTCTGAAATTTGGAGGGTGTGTCATAAACAGATAGTTAAGGATTCATGCCTCTTTTACCTGTAAAGGGTTAAGAAGTTCACCTAATCTAGCTGACACCTGACCAAAGGAACCAATGGGGGAACAAGACGTTTCAAAAGAAAGGAGGAAAGTTTTCTTTGCTTAAAGTCAGTTTCAGTTTCAGCCGGAGTGGAAAAGATCAAGGAACCAGCCTCTTATCAAAGTAGTAAGTTTTAGAAAAGAATAAATAGGTTTATATGTATTTTCTTTTTGTGACTTTGTGCAATTAGAGGAATAATCAAATTTGGAATTCTTTTGTGTACTAAATTTTGTCCAGGGGAACATCCTCTGTGTTTTAAATCTGTTGTTTGTGAGAGTAGCTGGTATGCTAATCTCTCCCAGAGGTTTTTTTTTTCTTTTACCTTTCTTTTCTTTAATAAAAAGTCTTATTTTTAAGAACCTGATTGATTTTTCCTTGTGTTAGAATCCAAGGGGATTGGATCTGGACTCACCAGGAATTGGTGGGGGAAAGGAGGGGGGATGGTTAAATTCTCCTTGTGTTAAGATCCAAGGGGTTGGATTGGCGTTCACCAGGAAATTGTAGAAGGAGTCTCTCAAGACTACCCAGGGAAGGAAGTTAGTCCTTGGAAGTGGTGGCAGCCTATTGATCTAAGCTGGTAATTAAGCTTAGGAGGTTCACATGCAGGTCCTCATATCTGTACTCTAAAGTCCAGAGACAGGTGAAACCTATGACACTCATGATTCTGGGAACCACAGCCAGTTGTCACACTGGCAGATGGTTTGGGGGAAATTTGATAATGGGAGAGTGCTGGGGTCACTCTTCAAAATGTAACTTGGAAGTGGAAGCCAGGGTGGGACCTGCATGCTTGTAGGCTGGCTGCTGGTGTCAGAGCTGTGAGCCACAGAAGCATAATGTTTAAGGCACCCAGAATTGCAGGGCAGGTGGTGACATAACCCCTTACTCATCTGAGTTGAACCCAAAGTACAACTATTATTTTAGTAATCGTCTCGTAAATGCCACATTCAGAGACAATTTTATATCACTCTGTCTCTGAATATTACCCTATTTATACCTCCAAGGATCATATTATCCTCTTTAGCTACAATATCACTCTGGGAGCTCTACAGTGATCTCAATTCCAATATTCCTAACACAAAATGTAGGAGACAGTCTATTGGAGGGAAATACACCCTTTTCTGGGGAAAAAAGAGGTCTCTTCTCTAATGAGCCAATACCCAGTAAAAGCTCTCTTCATGCAATGTGCCTCAGCTCTTTGGGCTGCTAGAAATAAGGCATATATTTTTAACAGGGAAAGTAACTCATGGAACCATTTACCAAGTGGTGTGGTGGATTCCCCTTCACTGACAATTTTTAAATCATGATACACTCTAGGAATTGTTTTTGTGAAGTTCTATGGTCTGCGTTATACAGGAGTTCAGACTACATGATCACAATTGTTACTTCTGGCCTTAAAATATTTTAAAAAAGACACAGCTGATGCTACAGAAAACAAACCATAAACAGAATTGAAACAAAGTCTGAAATCCTCCCAAACTGGAGAGAGTGATGTCTCTACCTAAGGTAGAGACTTTTGCTTTATTTGTATCTCTATATGTCTGCACCCTCATAACTGGGACCAGCTACTCCAGCTACTTGCCTCTTGAGAAGCCTGAGAGCCCTTAAAAGGTCAGTCTCTGTTCCTCTGACCACTTTCTCCTTCCCCACTCCAGTGCTACTGTGTTCCAGATCCAGCTGGCTCTGCAAGTGGCCAGCACCAGTGGAAATAGCAGAGTAATACCTTTGGTCACTCAATCTTAACTTTTTGAAAATTGAAAGATATTTTCTAAAAGGTAAAAATGAGGCTGTGACTCCTCTATAGCTCCTCCCTCAACACAGGAACCATCACTAGGCAGAAGGCTGCCAAAAGGACTCAACTCTCTTTACAAGTACGGATCCCTGTCCCCACCTGTCAGGGTTCCCTCCCCACTCTGAATGTAAGGGTACAGATGTGAGGACCCGCATGAAAGACCCCCTAAGCTTATTTCTACCAGCTTAGGTTAAAAGGTAACGCTGCTTGTCATAAACAGATAAGTAAGAGTTAATAGAACAAAAGTGCTTCATATCTCTTTTGCCTTGAAAGGGTTAACAAGAACAGTGAGCCTGGCTGTCACCTGACCAGAGGACCAATCAGAGGACAGGATACTTTCAAATCTTGAGGGAGGGAAGTTTTTGTGCTGTGCTGTTAGTGTTTGGTTGTTGTTCACTCTGGGGGCTCAAAGGGACCAGATGTGCAACCAGGTTTCTCTCCAATCTCTCCAATACAGGCTCTTTTAAGTTGAGAATAGTGAGTATTAGGTAGATAAAGTGAGTTAGGCTTATGGTTGTTTTCTTTATTTGCAAATGTGTATTTGGCTGAAAGGAGTTCAAATGTGTATTTGGCTGAAAGGAGTTCAAATTGTACTGGTATACTTAGGCTGGGAGGGTATTCCCAGTGTCTATAGCTGAAAGACCCTGTACTTATTCTATTTTAAATTTACAAAGATAATTTTTACTGTTTTTCTCTCTTTAATTAAAAGCTTTTCTTGTTTAAGAACCTGATAGTTTTTTTTTAATTCTGGTGAAACCCCAGGGGACTGGGTCTGGATCCACCAGGGAATTGGTGGGGAGAAAGGAGGGAAGGGGGAGAGAAAGGTTAATTTCTCTCTGTGTTAGGATTACTTTCTCTCTCAGGGAGAATCTGGGAGGGGGAGAGAGAAGGAGGGGGGAAGGTAAATTTTCCTCTCTGTTTTAAGATTCAAGGAGTTTGAATCACAGTGATCTTCCAGGGTAACCCAGGGAGGGGAAGTCTGGGAGATGCAATGGTGAGGGAAAGGGTTTACTTTCCTTGTGTTAAGATCCAGAGGGACTGGGTCTTGGGGATCCCCGGGCCAGGTTTTGGGGGGACCAGAGTGTACCAGGCACTGGAATTCCTGGTTGGTGGCAGCGCTACAGGTTCTAAGCTGGTAATTAAGCGTAGAGCAATTCATGCTGGTACCCCATCTTTTGGACGCTAAGGTTCAGAGTGGGGATTATACCATGACACTGCCACCACCAAGTGATTTAAACAAACATTTAGGGAGAGCCACTTGGAGCTCTTCCTTCCGTCAAATATCTCCCAAGCCCCTACACTCCCTTTCCTGGGCAGGCTTGAGAATAAACCTCACCAATCAGTCCTGGTGAACACAGACCCAAACCCTTGGATCTTAAAACAATGAAAAAATCAATCAGGTTCTTAAAAGAAGAATTTCAATTAAAAAAAAAGGTGAAAGGAGCACCTCTGTAAGATTAGAATGGAAGATAATCTCACAGACAATCAGATTCAAAACACAGAGGGTAAAGACTGAGTACCCATCTAATAGGTCATGGAAGGTGGTAAGCGCCACCAGGTGCACTTTGATGGAGCTGAGCGAAAGTCCGTCCTGTTTTAGTTTCAGGAGGTAGTTTAGAATGTTAGGGAGGGTCACGTTATTGGGTGCTAAGTGATTATGTGAGCACCAGAGAGCAAAACGCTTCCACTTCCGCAGGTAGGTTTTATGAGTGGAGTCTTTCCTACTGTGCAGAAGGACATGTTGGACTTGCTCGGAACAGGCTAGTTCATGAGTTTGGAACCATGAAGGAACCAGGCTGTGAGGAGGAGCTATTGGACCTGGGGGTGAAGAACTCATCCGTTGTTCTGGTAAAGGAGGTCTGGCCTGTTGGGGAGAGCCTGTGGGTGATGGGAGGACATGCGGAGTAGGCAGGGATACCACGTCTGTCTTGGCCAAGTGGGGGCAATAAGGATGACCTGGGCCTTGTCGTCTATGATCTTCCAGAAGAACTCTGTGTAACAGAGGAATTGGTGGGAAGGCGTATAGGAGATAGTTGTTCCATGGGATGAGGAATGCATCTCCTAGGGATGCAGTCCCGAGTTCTGCTCTGGAGCAAAATCAGGGGTATTTTCGGTTTTGGGTCGTAGCAAAGAGATCTATTGACGGGGTGCCCTAGAGGGGGAAGAGCTGTTGGAGTATTGCGGGATGCAGTTCCCATTCGTGTTCTGTCGAGAAATGCCTGCTGAGTGCGTCAGCAGTAGTGTTGTGGCAGCCTGGTAGGTAGGAAGCGATGATTTGTATTCGATGTCGTATGCACCAATTCCATAGTCGAATAGCTTCCATGCAAGGGGAATGTGATCGGGCTCCCCCTTGTCTTGTCATGCTATGTTGTCTGTTAAGACTCGCAGATATTTGTTCTTTATGAGGAGAAGAAAGTGAAGGCATGCTCTCCTCACTGCTCTGAGCTCTAAGAGATTTGTGTGTAGATGCGTCTCTGATGCGGACCACCAGCCTTGTGACCTGTGTCCCCCTAGATGCACTCCCCAACCGATTAGGGAAGCATCCGTGGTGAGTATGAGCGTTGGGGATCGTCGCTGGAAGGAAACCCCTGTGCAGAGGTTTTCTGGACTTGTCCACCACTATAGAGAAGCTATAGTATTGGGAGGAAGAGTTAGCAGCATCTCTAAGGTGTGTCTCTTGGGTTTGGAACTGGATTTGAGCCAGCCCTGGAGACATCTCATGTGTAGCCTGGCATGTTGAACCACGAAGGTGGTGGCTGCCATGTGGCCGAGAAGCTGTAGGCAGATTCTTGCTTGTGTCCTGGGACGAATAGACAGCGTGCGTATGAGCTGCGTGATAGCGAGGAATCTGTTGTATGGGAGTGAGGCCCTGCTCTGGGTTGAGTCGAGATGAGCTCCGATGAACTCGATCTGTTGTGTAGCTGTCAGGGTGGATTTTTGGAACTTTATTTGGAGGCCTAGGCTGTGAAAGAGGGAAATGGCGAAACGCATAGCTTGAACTGTCTCATCATAGGAGTTGCCCTTGATGAGGCAATCGTCCAGGTAGGGGAACAGTATGACCCCGTGTTTGTGAAGGTGAGCCACAACCACGGCTAGAGTCTTGGGAAAAAAAACTCTTGGTGCTGTGGAGAGTCTGAAAGGAAGAACTCTGTATTGAAAATGGTTGTGACTGATTGTGAATTGTAGGAAGCGTCTGTGAGCTGGATGAATTGATATATGAAAGTAAGCATCCTGTAGGTCGAGGACTGTGAACCAGGTCCCTTGATCCAGTGCAGGTATTATTGTGCCCAGTGTGACCATCTTGAATCTTTGTATCCTCACAAATTTGTTCAGTCACTGTAGGTCTAGTATAGGCCTCCATCCTCCAGTCTTTTTCTGCGTTAGAAAGTAATGGGAGTAGAAACCTGTCCCTTGATGTTGCATCGGCACAGGTTCCACTGCACCTAGTTGCAGAAGATGTGCCACTTCTGTGCGAAGTAATTGCTCGTGAGAACAGTCTCTGAAAAGGGACAGGGAAGGGTAGGAGGGTAGGATATAAAAGGGATGGAGTAAAAGGCCTGAACTATTTCGAGGACCCAGTGGTACTGTGTAATCCGCTGCCAGGCATGCTGGAAATTCTGGAGGCGGTGGCCAAATGGACAAGTAAGCGGTGGAATCAAAGGGTGATCGTGCAGACCTTCGACCAACGTTTCAAAACTGTTGTTTATTGCCCGGTGGGCGGAAGGTGGTGGCTTGATTTTGATTTTGTCTGTGACTGGGAGGTCTAGTACGAGTGTTGTATAGTCTGGGTTGATGGCGATAGTACTGATGTGTGCGTGGTCTTTGGTAGGGTTGGTATTGCTGTCTCCTGGGAAGAGATGGGTGAATGCCTAAGGTGCGCAGTGTTGCTCTTGAATCTTTCATGGTGTGGAGGAGTTCAGTTTTTTTCGAAAAGAGTTTGTCCTTATCAAAAAGGAGATCCTCCACTTTGGTCTGGAGTTCTTCAGGAATTCCTGACACAGAGAGCCATGAGGATCTGCTCATAACCACAGCAGTTGCAATGGGACGGGCTGCTGTGTCTGCCGTGTCTAGAGACGCCTGTAGGTCCGTTCTGGGGATCAGTTGTCCCTCAGACAGGATTGATTTGAAGTCTGCTCTTCTGTCCTCTGGAATGTAGGAGGCAAATTTGAAAAGTTTATTTTAATTATCAAAATCATAGCTGGCGAGGAGAGCAGAATAGTTTGCAATCCTGAACTGTAGTGTAGAGGATGTATAGACCCTGCGGCCCAGGACATCAAGGCGTCTAAGGTCTTTGTCTTGAGGGGTAGGTCGATATTGTGACTGTTTGGTCCTCTGTGCAACTGCGTCCATGACAAGAGAGTTCGGTGGTGGATGAGAAAATAGGAAGTCTGTATCCTTTGCAGGAATGTAGTATTTAGGTTCGGCCTTCTTGCAAGTTGGTATTAGAGAAGCTGGGGTTTGCCAGAGAGTGTCAGCTGGCTCCATGAGTGCTTCGTTTATAGGGAGCGTGATTTTTGAGGGCGCAGACGGTTGAAGGATTTTAAGGAGTTTGTGTTGTGTCTCCTGAACCTCTTCTAAGGGGATATCCTGACTGAGTGCAGCCCTCCTAAAAAGTTCTTGAAATTGTTTGCAGTCGTACACGGTCTGTGGAGGTGAAGGGAGGATGGCTTCATCTGAGGCCAGTGGAGAGTTAGGGTTAGGTGAGTCAGGATATGGTGCATAGCTCCCAGGCTCAGGAGATGGCTCAGGCACCCTGGAAGTGGATGGAGCAGGAGACTGAGGCACAGAAGGAGGGTGATTGGTAGGAGGATGTTGCCACGGGTACCACTGAGGCCAAGGCATAGGGTAGGAGAACCCAGGTGCCGCCCATGGGGGGGGCAAAGTAGGGAAACTGAGGATGTTGAGCTTGAGCCATGACCTGAGGTGGTAAAGGTGCCTGTGGAGGAGAAGCAGGAAGGCAGAACTCCGCTTGCTGCTGTACCTCAAGGGTACCGTCAGTGAAAGCCAGTTCAGGTGGAGAAAGTGGCGGATCAAGAAAAGAGTCCTCTGTATCTAGGAGCGGAGAGTGAGGCTCAGGTGCCACTAAAAGGTCAGTTTGAGTGAGAAACTGTTGCTCCTGCTCCCTAGGTTAAGCTAAGCCTGCTCTCTGCTCTAGCTCATTAGTAGGAGAGAGTGACAGAGTGTGTACGGCTGTATTGAGCTTAGAGGTGCCCTGCAGAGGGTCTGCTGCTGGTGCGCGGGTAGAAGAGTGGCTGGGTGCCGACGCTCTTCTCGGTGCCGAGGCTGATTGCACTGTCGGCACTGCAGCTATTTTCACTGCTGAGGCAGAGCACACTGGCGGGACCGCGGCCGCTTTTGGCGCTGAAACTGACTGCGCTGCGAGTACCATGGCCGTTTTTGTTGTCGGTGCCGAACGTGCTGCCGGCACCGTGGCCGTTGTCGGTACCGAGGAAGAACGCGGTGCTGGTGGTGTGGCCATTCGCAGCGCTGAGGAGCAGTGAGGTGTTCATGCCGTGGTCGTTTGCAGCGCAGAGGAGACCGAATCAACAAGTACCTTCCCAGCGCAGGAGGTTGGGTCCCTGCCTCTGTGCACTGTCAGAGCTGTGGTTGAGGCATTAGAGGAGGCTGAGGCAGCTGTCTTTCATGCTGTCAGTACAGAGGGTAGGGATCTCGCGGGAGACCCCCTACCCTTGTTAGAGTCTCTTTTGTGAGACTGTTGCGCTTCTTGCCTCCGCTCCAAGGAGGGTGAGGCTACGCTCCCCACTGGTTCCGATCTGGCTGGGGAGCATGTGGGAGCGGGTTCAACCTTTCCTGTCTCCGGCAGCGGCTGCAGGAATTTTTCCATCATGATGATTTTGAGCAGCAGATCCCTGTCACGATGAGCTCTTGACTTCAGGCTCGCACAATGGAGGCACTTCGCAGGGATGTGGGTGTCCCAGAGGCACTTCACACAATGTGAGTGCCCATCTGACCGTGGCATGGAGTCCTGACAGGAAATGCATCTTTTGAATCCTGAAGTTCCTGGCATTATGAAGTAGAGATGGCCGAGGAGAGTGTCTCAATGGGAGACAAGCCTGAGGCGCTTTTTTTTTAAACTAACTAACTATGTAACTATACTAAAGGAAGGGAAACAACTGGAAAGTAATTAATAATTATTTCTATGTTCTTTGTTATTGTTTCCAGGGAAGAGAAGGCAGCACTGCCCCGAGTCCCGTCTTCAGCCGAGGACGGTTGAGAAGGAACTGGGGAGGGTGTGGGGCGTACGCACTCAGAAAGATTTCAACTAGACAGGAGATACCATCTGAGTGCGTGCGCTCCAACCAGGCACTGCTACCAAAAATCTCCAATCGACAGCGCCGGGATGCACCGTCACCACCTAGAGTGGAGCATCCACAGGGACAACACTCGAAGAAGTAAAAGTTACCAAGAGCTTTGGGTTGAAAGAATCCCAGGCAACAAAGATACAATAAAAAATGGGGATATTGGAGCTCAATGGATAATTGTGTTACCATGATGACAACTTACTCACCCCTCAGCCCATCTGTGATCAAGTAAAACCGGGTGGTAATGCACTAAATCACTAAACAGAACGTTCCACTGCTGATAAAGCACTCTCACCTCAGGAATGCACTCACCAACAGTCATACCAAAAGATAAACTGATGCTGAGGAATTTTTGGGAGAGACCAGAGAAACCCAAGAACCACTGGTCATAGATTAGATAAACCTTGAAAGAAAACCTCTCGTGCTGACCATCTGGCAAAACAAAGTCATAAAGTTAAGCTGTAATATGTAAAGGAATAAATAAACATAGGGGAATTTGTATGTTTGGTTAAAATATGTTATTTTAAAGGTTTTTAGAAAGGTGATAGATTGAGGTATAGAGAAAGTAGTAGTGGTTTTACCTATATAATGTGTGTAAAATGTAAAGCTCTTTAGAACCAACTCTGGATTTCAGTTTAAGATTGAGCTGGCAGGACTCTTAGCCCTCGCACAACCGTGACGTGCAGAGGCACCAGAGCCCCAGACGAGCAGATCCCAGCTGGCCTTGGGTGAAATTCATTTGTATATTGGGAGTGGTGAGCATTGCAAGGTTGGTGTGTGTATTTCGTTGTGTATAATTAATAAATAGTAGCTTAGGTATCATTGTGTGAAGCTCTGTCATTGGGAAAAGGCCCCACCAACCTGTAGAGGGCCAGTGAACCCCAGGCCTAGGGAGGGTAGGAGGTAGGCGCCTAAATTCTGTGGGTGACAGTTGAGATCCTAAGGTCAGACACATGTTTTCTTATGCCAGATGGAGAGAGGTCTCTTAACTGACTCCAAACTGGTGGTATATAAAAGTCACCATCTTTCTGTAATGAACTTCCGCCACGACTGTAATAATATTGTTGGATGGGTCAGAACTAACACACAGTCCCTATGGTTTAGGAGCCTTCATCCCTGTTGTACTTCCATCTGGAGTCAAACCTTTGGATCCATAGGAAATAACATCCATTGGATTCAAGGCTCTTGGCACCAACTCTTCTCTCTGATCAGTCCTTTGGAGTTTATGCCCCTGGAACCCAAGAACTTCTATCTAGATACAAAGGCCAATAACACTGAAGATTCCTAATGTTTAGGCTATGGATCCACAGCAGGCTTTGGATCTTTCCTCTGGTTGGGTATCTTTTTAGATCCCAACTCACCAACTGCCACAGCCTCTACTAGATTTTATTGTCTCTTAATCCTAGGGGCAGTGGAGGATACCTTTACCATTCTGGATCTGGATGGCTTGACTGCCAACTCTTGCTGCAGTAATAGAGCTTGCAGTCTGTTCTGCCTCTCCTTCCTGGCATGAGTATCAAGCAAATAGAACATCTTGAAGGTTAGTTAATGTCCATCTCCAAGTCAAGCCAAGATCCTCTCCAAGGGAAGCCAAGTATATTGTGTGCATCCAAAGTTGAGAAAACAGAAGAACAAGAAGCAAACCCCTTGAAGCCTGGCCTCTTTACTTTTGGAACTGCCATAATGGAATCAAAAGACAATAAGACTCTCTAAAAGCTTGGCTACACTCACACTTTACAGCGCTGCAAAAAACACCCCCCTGAGCGCTGCAAGATACAGCGCTGTAAAGTGTCAGTGTAATCAGGGCAGCAGCGCTGGGAGCGCGGCTCCCAGCGCTGCACGCTACACCCGTAAGGGATGTGGTTTACATGCAGCACTGGGAGAGCTCTCTCCCAGCGCTGCCGCTCTGACTACACTCACACTTCAAAGCGCAGCCGCGGCAGCACTTTGAAATTCCAAATGTAGCCATACCCTAACTGTAGTATTCTAAAACTTCACAAAACCAATTAATTATTAAAACTATAGAAAAGATTATTCAAGCACTACCATTCTATTTAACTGTCTAGGGCACTGAAGAAAACAGTCTTCCTGATTTGTCCCTGAATCCATTGGATGGATGTGGTTGGAAGGAACTGAGGCATCTTGAGGGCCATGCCCCCTTTTATAGCTTCGTCTCGGAACCTTCATGAATCCTGAGAAGACATGTGAAGAGGTGCCTGAGCACTCCAGCGGGCACTGATAACTAAAGTTCTACTGTCTGAACTGCATTTCGCTGGCACATTCAATGAATGGAAATAGCAGAGGCCACTTGAACCCATGGCTACATGCTTGCTATCCAATTTCTCCATAAAAACACACCTCTCAGGAGAATCAGGGAGCTAGTTATCTACAAGGACAAAGTACCCATGAGGACACATCCTATATTTCTTTTTGAAGTAGTGTCAGAATTCTATAGCAATGAGCTCACCCACCTGCCTGTGTTCTTTCCAAAGCTTCATGCTGGGAGAAGGTAGCAGAGGTTGCAAACACTGGAAGTGTACACAGCCATATTTTTCTACCTGGACAAAATAAAATAATTCTGGAAGCTACCCTGGCTGTTTCTGTAGTATACAAAAAGAATCAAGGGACAGGCCATATCTACAGAGAGGACATCAAATGGATTGCCCAGTGCATCAAGATATGTTACCAGCTAGTGGTCAGGTAGGCAGGAGTATGAACCCACTTCACCAAGTCACAGTCTATCTCAGTGGCCTTCTTAGCAAACCTGCCTGTTCAGAATATTTGCAAAGCAGTGATTGAGTAATCCGTACACATGTTGATGCAAGTTGCTAGACCTGATGCAATACTTGGAATATCCATGTTGCAGTCCACAGTCAGAGAAATTCCTTGTATTGATGCCCAGGGAAGACTACTGCTTGGAAGTCGCCAGCAGTGGACTTAGATATGGACTAGCACCTGATGAAGTAAAGCAGTGGTTCTCAAACTAGGGAAAGCCTTGTTCAGGGAAAGCTCCTGGCAGGCCAGGCCAGTTTGTTTATCTGCCGCATCCACCAGTTCAGCCGATCGCGGCTCTTGATGGCTGCAGTTTGCCACTCCAGGCCAATTGGGGCTGCAGGGAGCGGCACGGGCCAAGGGATATGTTGGCCGCCCTTCCTGCAGCCCCCATTGGCCTGGACTGGATGGCAGGTAAACAAACTGGCCCACCCCACCAAGGGCTTTCCCTAAACAAGCGGCAGCCCTAGATTGAGAACCACTGAAGTAAAGGATTACTCACTTGTACAGTAACTGATGATCTTTGAGATGTGCAGTCTCTATACACATTCCACCACCCACCAGACAACCCTTCTACCTCAGAGTCCTGATGTCATAGCTCTCACAGTAGAGAAGGAACTGAAGTGTGGTGGGGTGGCACATAAGGAGAGAAAGGGTCATGTGCTGCCCCAGTGAATATTGTTGACTAGAAAATTCTGTGTGTGCGCACTGGGCATGCACTCACTAACTGCAAGTAATCATTTTTTCATCATTCATAGGATATATTCATACGCCATTGTAGAACTTCAGCACAGAGTTCTTTTCCAGTACTTTTATTTATTTATTTACACAGGGATTTATTCCATACAATTTCGCAGTAATCTTTAAAGCTCATGACCTTGCAGGTAGCCTCACTGTCCGTTTGAAATTTAAATGTCTGAGTTGGGTCTCTTGGTGATGCTTGGAATTTTGAGTCGTGCAACCTCCTTTTATCCTGCACTCCTTACAGCCCCCACACAGTGAATAGTGCTAAAGACAAACGCATCTGAGGAGCTGTCACTGTCATTCCCTACCTGGAGTGCATTATAAGACTGTTTCATACTTTTGCAACATAATTTTTTTTTTGCGATAAGCACACCAAAAGCTGGGCATTTGCCTTTTCCAACGTCTTCTCCTATAATAAGTGCTTTTGCTTGCCCTTCTTTGCAAACCACAGTAGTTTTCAATTTCATTATTTTGTATTGCATGTAAAGTATATCTGGCATTAGTTCTAATGTTTTCAATCTTTGTAGCTGTTTCTTTACTTGTTCGCTACTGTGGCATCTATCAGAAGGCTGATTTAATTCCAGTTTAGCTGCAACATGTATACTCTGGCATCTGTATCTGTGGAGCCTAAAACAATATGAACTGAAGTTCTTCTGCAAATGTATGACAAACTTGCATGATGAGACTAACTGGCACAGCCTGGCTGCAGATTGATTTCAGGTTGTCTGATCAGATGTATTAAAAATATACCTCCATGTGACAAGGTTGGGACTCACCACCGCAGCGCCTCCTCCTGTTTGTCTCTGGGAATTAGCTCAGTCCAGTGGAGCGCCCTCTCCTGGTGGTGTCCCACCTGCTGTCTCGCCCTTGCTTGGCGTCTCAGTTCACATTGCTCACCAGCTCGAGGCGTCTTCTTCAGGACCACTGCCCTCCGTCACTGCCCCTCAGTCCATCCACACCCACTTCCGGGGAGGAGGAAGGGGGTTGATCAGCAGTCTCTCTGCACCCCAGCCACAATGTCCAACCACACACTCCAAAGTCTAATCCCTCCTGTCAGGGATGTGGCATAGTCTATGATGGCCACTCACTTCGACCAATGGCTGTGTGTACTGCCGGGGGGGGGGGGGAGAAGGGGAAGGGACCCAGGCTTGCCCTCTACTCTGGATCCTGGCCCAGGGACCCTCTGGAGGCAACCTTGCTGTCCTCCTTCTCTCTCCTCATCTGTCTACTTCCCAGGGCCGCTTCCCCTATGGCCCCTTGCACCCACTGAGCCCTTCCCTTCAGGGCCTACAGCCTGGCAGGCTTTGGGCTCGTGCTCCCTTCTGCTCCCCAAGCCCAGTCAGCATTGCGCTGTCCATGGTGCTAGTCTCCCAGCTCTGGAGACTGATCTTCCCCTGTCGAAGGTGTGGGACAGACTTCCTGCTCCCTTCCTGGGCAGCCTTTATATAGGGCCAAGTTGAGCCCTGATTGGCTGTCTCCAATCTTGGCTTCGATTGGCTCCCAATAAGCCCTTCTCTAATTGGCAGCCTGTCTGCGCAGGTGCAGTGGCCTGCTGCAGCCCACACTCTCAGGGAGTACACTCCAATATTACATTTCTTTTAAGCACAAAGTTTGGGGGGTTGGATCACAGAAACCCCCTTGAGAACTGCCAACTGATGTGCCAAGACGACTTCTGCCCCTGCTTTTCTGCCCTGCCAACTTAGGACTCCAGCACCCTGTCTTGTTGAGCCAGACATGCCAGTCTGTATCAACAGAGACCCAGGGTCTGAACCACATGCTCCAAAGCTGCAGACTGAAAGCAACTTAAGAAGTGTTCCTGTCTTTAGCACTCGGATGCCCAACTCTCAATGGGGTCCAAACCCGAAATAAATCCATTTTACCCTGTATAAAGCTTATACAGGGTAAACTCATAAATTATTCACCTTCTATAACACTGATAGAGATATATGCACAGCTGTTTGCAACCCCCCTCCAGGTATTAATACATACTCTGGGTTAATTAATAAGTAAAAAGTGATTTTATTAAATACAGAAAGTAGGATTTAAGTGGTTCCAAGTAGTGACAGACAGAACAAAGTGAATTACCAAGTAAAATAAAACACACAAGTTTAAGCCTAATACAGTAATAAAACTGAATACAGATAAAATCTCACTCTCAGAGATGTTCCAGTAAGCTTCCTTTTATAGACTAGTCTCTTTCTAGCCTGGATCCAGCAATCACTCACACACCCCTGTAGTTACCGTCCTTTGTTCCAGTTTCTTTCAGGTAACCTTGAGGGTGGAGCGGCTATTTCTTTAGCCAGCTGAAGACAAAATGGAGGGCTCTCCCAGGGGCTTAAATAGACTCTCTCTTGTGGGTAGAGACCCCCTCATCTCTCCTATGCAAAGTCCAGCTCCAAGATGGAGTTTTTGGAGACACATGGGCAAGTCACATGGGCAAGTCACATGTCCATGCATGACTGAGTTTTTACAGGCAGCAGCCATTGTTTACATGCTATCCTGAATGTCCTCAGTTAGACTTCTTATGTGGATTGGAGCCTTCCAAGATTCATTGTCCTTTAAGGGTTTCTCGATTGTGTTAACTCATTTAAACATTCCTTTCTCAAGAAGCTGACCAAATGCTTTACTAAGGCTACGTAGAAATCAAGCAAGTACACAGACAATATTCATAACTTTAAATACAAAAACAATGCATACATATAAATAGGATGAACAGATTCAGTAGATCATAACCTTTAAAGAGATATGTCACATGGAATATGGAGCATAAAACATATTCCAGTTATGTCATATATATACATTCCTAAGCATATTCCCATAAAGCCTTCTGGGGTGCACTATGACATTGAGTTTTTAGTTTTTTATGTTTTTGTTTTGCATCTGCTGGCTATCTGTGCTGACTAATTAGGAAGCAGGCCTTACCCATTACTGTATTCAGTGTAGCCACTCAGATTACTATGGTCTCATAATCCAGTTTTCCAGCCACTTTGCATTTTATACATGAGCCCCAGAATAAACTACAGTTTTCACAGATCTCTCCATACATTTGCAATATAGCATGGAGTGGAAAGTTGTTCAAGGGTATTGCCAAAAATGATTCAGTGCTCATCAGCTACAACAAAGAAAGGAGTAAAAACTCCTTTACTTCTGACACTATGTTACGAGCTGATGTAGAGGGCTACGCCAAGAAAGCCATTCATAGTGAACTATAGACTCATAGACTCATAGGTCAGAAGGGACCAATATGATCATCTAGTCTGACCTCCTGCACAAGGCAGGCCACAGAACCCTGCCCATCCACTTTTATAACAACCCCTAACCCAGGACTGAGTTATTGAAATCCTCAAAATTGGTTTGAAGACCTCAAGCTGCAGAGAATCCACCAGCAAGCGACCCATGCCCCATGCTGCAGGGGAAGACGAAAAACCTCCAGGGCCCCTGCCAATCCGCCCTGGAGGAAAATTCCTTCCTGACCCCAAATATGGCGATCAGCTAAACCCTGAGCATGTGGGCAAGGCTCACCAGCCAGCACCCAAGAAGGAATTCTCTGCAGTAACTCAGTTCCCATCCCATCCAACATCTCCCCGCAGACCACTGAGCAGACCCATCTGGTAATAATCCCAAGATCAATTGTCCAAATTAAACTATCCTATCATAACATCCCCTCCATATATTTATCAAGCTTAGTCTTAAAGCCAGAAAAGTCTTTTGCCCCCACTACTTCCCTCGGAAGGCTGTTCCAGAACTTCACTCCCCTAATGGTTAGAAATCTTCGTCTAATTTCAAGTCTGAACTTCCTTATATCCAGTTTGTACCCATTCGTCCTCGTGCCTACATTAGTACTAAACTTAAATAATTCCTCTCCCTCCCTAACGTTGACCCCTCTGATATATTTATATAGAGCAAGCATATCCCACCACAGCCTTCTTTTGGCTAGGCTAAACAAGCCAAGCTCTTTGAGTCACCTTTCATAAGGCAGGTTTTCCATTCCTCGGATCATCCTAGGAGCCCGTCGCTGGACCTGTTCCAGTTTGAATTCATCCTTCTTGAACATGGGACACCAGAACTGCACACAATATTCCAGATGGGGTCTCACCAGCACCTTATATAATGGTACTAACACCTCCTTATCCTTGCTGGAAATACCTCGCCTGATGCATCCTAAAATCGCATTTGCTTTTTTAACAGCCGTATCACACTGGCGGCTCATAGTCATCCTGTTATCAACCAATACCCCAAGGTCCTTCTCCTCCTCTGTTGCTTCCAACTGATGTGCCCCCAACGTATATCTAAAATTCTTATTATTAATCCCTAAGTGCATGACCTTGCACTTTTCACTATTGTATTTCATCCTATTACTATTACTCCAGTTTACCAGGTGGTCCAGATCTTCCTGAATAGTATCCCTGTCCTTCTCCGTGTTAGCAATACCCCCCAGCTTTGTGTCATCCGCAAACTTTATTAGCACATTTCCGCTCTTTGTGCCAAGATCAGTAATAAAAAGGTTAAATAAGATAGGTCCCAAAACCGATCCTTGAGGGACTCCACTAGTGACCTCCTTCCAGCCTGACAGTTAAATTGGAAAAGATGGGGATGAATATGAATGTTGTAAGGTGGATAAGGAACTGGTTAAAGGGGAGACTCCAGAGGGTCGTATTGAAGGGTGAACTAACAGTTCCCCATGTGGAACAGTGTCAAACGCCTTACTAAAATCTAGGTAAATTATATCTACCACATTTCCTTTATCTAAGTAATCCGTCACCTTCTCAAAGAAGGAGATCAGATTGGTTTGGCACGATCTACCTTTAGTAAATCCATGTTGCAATTCGTCCCAATTACCATTGACCTCTATGTCCTTAACTACTTTCTCCCTTAAAATTTTTTCCAAGACCTTACATACTACAGACGTCAAGCTAACAGGCCTATAATTACCCGGATCACTTTTATTCCCTTTCTTAAAAATAGGAACTACGTCAGCAATCCTCCAGTCATACGGCACAATCCCCGAGTTTATTGATTGCTTGAAAATTCTCGCTAACGGGCTTGCAATTTCACGCGCCAGTTCCTTTAATATCCTCGGATGGAGATTGTCCGGGCCCTCCGATTTTGTCCCATTAAGCTGTTCAAGTTTGGCCTCTACCTCAGCTGCGGTAATATCCACCTTCATATCCACATTCCCGCTTATCATCCCTCCATCATCACTAAACTCCTCACTAGTCTTATTAAAAACTGAGGCAAAGTACTTATTTAGATATTGGGCCATGCTTAGGTTATCCTTAACCTCCATTCCATCCTCAGTGTATAGCGGCCCCACTTCTTCTTTCTTTGTTTTCTTCTTATTTATGTGGCTGTAGAACCTTTTACTATTGGTTTTGATTCCCTTTGCAAGGTCCAGTTCAATGCGGCTTTTAGCCTTCCTCACTTTATCCCTACATGTTCTGACCTCACCAAGGTAGCTTCCCTTGCTAATCCCGCCTTTCTTCCACTCCCTGTAAGCTTTCTGCTTTTTTCTAATCCCCTCTCTGAGTTGCTTGCTCATCCAGCTTGGCCTACAACTCCTGCTCATGATTTTTTCCCCCTTTCTTGGGATGCAGGCTTCCGACAATTTCCGCAGCTGCAACTTAAAGTAATTCCAGGCCTCTTCCGCATTTAAACCTTCTAGGTCCTCCGTCCAATCCACTTCTCTAACTAATTTCCTTAACTCTTTAAAATTAGCCCTCGAGAAGTCGAAAACCCTAATCCCAGATTTACATTTGTTTATCCTTCCATCTAGTTTGAACTGAATGAGCTCATGATCACTCGAACCAAGGTTATCCCCTACCACCATTTCTTCTACAAGGTCCTCACTGCTCACCAAAACCAAATCTAAAATGGCATCCCCTCTCGTAGGTACTTCAACTACTTGATGAAGAAATCCATCCACTATCACATCCAGAAAAATCTGACCCCTATTATTCTTGCAAGCACTCGTCCTCCAGTCTATATCCGGGAAGTTGAAGTCTCCCATAATCACACATTTCCCCTTCGTGTTTACTTCATTAAAGACATTAAAGAGGTCTCTATCCATATCCCAATCAGATCCCGGCGGTCTATAGCACACCCCAAGCACTATCTCAGGGGAAGCTCTAGTTGCTTTTTTACCCAGTGTGATTTTTGCCCAGACAGACTCTGTCTTATCCATTCCATCGCTTCTTATTTCATTACAGTTAATCTCATCATTGATGTACAAGGCTACTCCACCACCTTTGCCTTTCTTCCTGTCTTTTCTAAGCAGCACATAGCCTTCAATACCTGTACTCCAGTCATGAGTACTATTCCACCAGGTTTCGGTTATCCCTATAATATCCGGTTTCATTTCCTGCACCAGTAGCTCCAGTTCCTCCATCTTGTTACCTAGGCTCCTCGCATTAGTGTACAGACATTTTAATTTTTGGTGTTTGGCGTCAGTGACATTCTTTCCCCTGTCGTGCACAGACCTTCTACCACCAGCAGCACCTGTTATTCTGGTTTCTACTCCACTATTCCTCCTTGGATCAATCCTTTGGTCCGCAAGGGTATCCCCTCACTTTGTTTACTTCCCTCTCCAGGTTATAATCCAGCGTGGAGATCTCCTGAACATCTCCCAACCATCTCCCCCAACTTCCTAGTTTAAAGCTCTCTTGATGAGGTCGGCAAGCCTCCATCCTAGAATTCTATTTCCCTCCTTACTTAGATGAAGTCCATCCTGAGCGAACAGTCGTCTATCCGTAAACGCTTCCCAATGACCGTACATCCCAAAGCCCTCCTTATAACACCAATGCCTCAGCCATCTGTTGATCGCCATAATCTTGTCACTCCTTCGTCGCCCTGCTCCAGGAACTGGCAGAATCCCACTGAAGATCACCTGAGCCTCGATTTCTTTGAGCGTCTTCCCCAGTTTGGCATAGTCCTCCTTGATACAGTCCAGCGAATAACTAGCCGTATCATTGGTTCCCACATGAAGGACAATCAACGGATTCTTTCCCGCTCCCGCTAGGATCCTATTCAGCCTCTGGTCCACATCCTGTATCTTAGCCCCTGGCAGACAGCACACCCTTCTGTTCTCCCGATCAGGTCTAGTTACAGGCCTATTCTTCTCAGTAAAGAGTCTCCAATCACGTAGACTTGCCTTTTCCTGGCAACAGTGTGATTCTCCGGTCTATCCCCCACACCAGCTGGCCGCAATTCCTCTCGAATTGTATTCGCCCTTACAATCCTCCTAGGGCTCATACTTGGTGCCGCCTCCATTGACTCCTCCCCTCCTTCTGCAGGACTAGCTGCTCGTCTCTTTTTCCTTGCCCTCTCTCCTTCAGCAGCCTGCTGTGCTCCATCTTCATTTACCAACTCAGCAAACCTGTTCCTGAGTTCTATTTCTCCATCGCTGGCCCGTCTTTTCCTCTGCCTGGTTCTCCTAGTCACATGCTTCCACCATCCACTTTCCTCACCCAGCAGCTCCTCCTCAGAGTTCTTTGGTCCTGCTTCTATCCGCTCGTCTGAGCTTATCCCCTGTGCCTCATCATGTCTGTGTTCCATCATCTGCTCGAACCCCCTTCTAAACTCAGCCAGAGTTTCCACCTGCATCTCCAGTCCTCTTATCTTTTCCTCCAGCAGCTCTATCAGGCGGCACTTCATGCAGACAAAACTCCTTTCAGGTGCCCCCTCCAGGACCATGTACATGGCACAGCTGCCGCATCCGGTCATCCTCAGTGCGTCTGTACCTGCTGCCTCTGCCTCCATCATACCCTTCCAACTCCGTGCCTGGCAATCCACGCCTCACACTGCACCGCAGGCCACCAACAAGCGCTGGGCTGCTGGCAGACCCCTACCTCTTCCCTTTTCTGGCTTCCTGGTTTCTCTGCCTTGGTCTCCCCTGTAACCTCCCCCTGGAATCTCCCTCTGAAACTCCTCTGTTAGCAGCTCTGTTCGCTGGCTCCTGTGCCGCTGCCTGAGTGCCTGGCTCCTTACATAGGACCCCTAATCAGGTAAGCCCCGCCCCCAACTCAGGGCTCAGCCTCGCTCCCAGCACACAGCCCCTAGCAGCCTGCACACACACTCACTCACACACAAACTCCACAATACAATCCACAAACTACAAAAACCTGCTCCTCCAACAGCACTCCCTCTGAAACTCCCCTGTTAGCAGCTCTGTTCGCTGGCTCCTGTGCCGCTGCCTGAGTGCCTGGCTCCTTATATGGGACCCCTAATCAGGTAAGCCCCGCTCCCAACTCAGGGCTCAGCCTCGCTCCCAGCACACAGCCCCTAGCAGCCTGCACACACACTCACTCACACACAAACTCCACAATACAATCCACAGACTACAAAAACCTGCTCCTCCAACAGCACTCCCTCTGAAACTCCCCTGTTAGCAGCTCTGTTCGCTGGCTCCTGTTGTATTGCTCTGACAAACCCCAAGATCTATGCTAGATATCTTTGATCTACATATACTGGCAACTTACTTATATTTAATTATTAATTATTAATTATTTACATATTATGGTGCTTTTTTTTGTACTCCTCTAACATAATGGGATGATTATGGTTCAAATTTGCATAGATATAATTTCTGTGACAAGGATTCCTAAAATACTATTTTAGGTACATGTGCGGCTTATATTTAAAAGTGTTTTAAATTGTTAAAAGCAAGTTTGTGTGCCCACCTGAAAGTGCCAAATTATAATTTGATAACAAAATACATGTTGCTGTGAGATCACAATCACTCACTTCTAGAGAGTCTTAACATAAGAGAGAGAAAGACTGACTTATCAAACACTCTGTAGCCTAGGAAAGAGTTCCCTGAGTTGGAAAAGAAGAGACCAGGAATTCAAATTCACTATACTTACTGAGGATAGGCATGATCCCCAGCCTAGAAGACAGTTTGGGAACAGCCATTTAAAAATTCCTCTCATTTTTTAAAAAGATATTAACAGGCAGAGAACCCAGTTCTCCAACATGACAAACCTAAACTTCAGTTAGAGTCACTATATACTGTGCCTTTCAGAGTGACTAAGCTAGAGAAGTCTGTGCGTGCATAGAAAATTTGAAAATATCAAATACTGTACTTTCATTACACATTTCAATAAAAAGAGCAGTTTTCAATTAAATATTTTGATTTGAAAAATTCTGACCAGAGATACTTAGCACATTTGCTATTAGAGTTTCTGGTGGAAAGGAATATCAACATTATGTATATGTACTAGGGCTGTCAATTAATCTCAGTTAATGCCTGTGATTAACAGAAAATACTCGGTGGGGAGGGAAGCATCAGTTGCGAAGGGACCTGACAGTGTCCAGTGAGGCACAGTAACCCAATACACGACTGGAGGGCCAGAAGAGAAGAGGAAGTAGCTCCCATCCCAGCTCCAGTGGAGAGGAAGCCCTGTTTCCTGTCATGCCATATTTCCTCCAGCCAGCCCCTCACTCCGGGGACTGACCCTTCCCCCGGTGCCGGGCCTCATTGTCCCTGACTTCCTCCTTGCTGTGGGGGGATACCCCAGAGAGAACTGGGGCCTGGTGAGCTCAGCCTCCCTGCACCAACCCTTCCTCCCCACCCTCCATTGCAAACAAGAGCTAACTCAGCTGAAGGGAGGCCACCTAGCTCAGTAAAAGGAAGCGAGCCTGGCAAACCCAGTACCAGAAACCACCCTTCCAGAAAGCAGCAGCAAGACACCTCCCTCCCCCTCCTCCTGCACAAGTCATTGCTTGTCCCCCCCTCCTTCCCACACATCCTCCCTAAACAGTTAATGCAGATTTCTATGATGCAACTCTTCCTCTTTGGACAGAGGCAAGCCTGGTGAGCTCAGAAACCCAGCCCAACAGGAGCAGCATCAAGAATTCATCTTTCTCCTGCACAATTGACCCTTCTCCTGCACAACTCACAGCCCTCCCATCTCCAGAAAACTGACTTTCTGAGTTGACTTGTAGACTCTAAAATTTTACACTTTTATTTTTGAGTGCAGTTATGTACAAAAATAACAATAATAATTCTACATTTATAAGTTCAACTATCATAATAAAGAGATTGCACTACAATACTTGTATGAGGTGAACTTAAGTACTATTTCTTTTATCTTTTTTACATAGCAAATATTTGTAATAAAAATAATAATATAATGTGAGCACTGTACACTTTGTATTCTGTGTTGTAATTGTAAGTAATATATTTGAAAATGTAGTAAACATCCAAAAATATTTAAATAGTATTCTATTATTGTTTAACAGTGCGATTAAAACTGCCATTAATTTTTAATCTTGTGATTAATCACAATTAATTTTTTAACTGCTTGACAGCCCTAATATGTGCTTTTACACTTGCAATTCTGAAAAACTGGCTGTAAAAGAAGGTATTTATGCATTATGTATTTTCTGTGGCTTACCATTCTGAAGTCACCTTTTGACTTGCTTCCAGCGTAAATATTTTCAGTTTCAGTTCTAAAGACAAACCAAATATATAGGGAGTGAAGTCTATGAAAAGTCAATGAAAAGTCACTAGAAGCAATTATATAACCAGCAACTACTTTAAATGTTTCATTCAATTTTTATATTACACTTCTACCTCGATAGAACGCAACTTGATATAACACAAATTCGGATATAACATGGTAAATCAGCAGGGAGGCCCAGGCCCTTTAAAGCACCACCCGAGCCACGCTGCTTTACTGCGTTATATTCGAATTCGTGTGGCGCCCCAGGCCCTTTAAATGCCCGCCCAAACCGCGCTGCCAGAGATCTGACAGTAATTTAAAGAGACCGGGGCTCTGTGCAGTGGCTAGAGCACCAGGCCCTTTAAATCCCTGCCGGGGCTCTGGCAGCCAAGCTCAGACAGTGATTTAAAGGGCCAGAGGCTTCAGCCGCTGTGTGGAGCCCCGGGCCCTTTAAATCCCCACCTGAGCCCCGCTGCCGGAGCTCCGACAGTGATTTAAAGGGCCCAGGGCTCCCCATAGCAGTTAGAGTACCGGGCCCTTTAAATCAAGACCAGAAGAGCCTGTCCAGTCTGGCACGCCATACCGGCTCTTGCCAGTACGTAGTACCAGACCAAACCCAATATAACATGGTCTCACCTATAAGGAGGTGAGATTTTTTGGCTCCCAAGGACTATGTTATATCGGGGTAGAGGTGTACTTAGGGTTTAACTCTTAGGTCTGATTTTGATTTAAACTTACAGGTTTTCTTCAAAAAGTGAAAGCTTGAAAACCAGTTTTTGAGCAAAACCTTACTTTTTTTAAATAAAAATATTAAGGAAAACACAAATTTGTGCTTTTACTGAAATTGTTCATGGGAACAAAAAAACATTTACCAATCAGCTCTACAGTCGAAGGACAGAAGGAACGGTTATAGATCATTTAGTTGGTCCTCCTGTATATCATAATGTAATGGTGGGCATTCACCTTTGGAGTGACCCTGGTGGCCTGGTGCAGAATCATGGTTACATCTGTGCCTCAGTTTCTCTTAGTCAGCTTTTAATAAGTTCAGTAAAGCTTGTATATAGGGAACATTGTCCTCAGAGGTCTAATCAGCTACAAAACAAGAATTCTCTACTGCTTAGCGCAGTAGCTCTCAACCTTTCCAGACTACTGCACCCCTTTAAGAAGTCTGATTTGTCTTGCATATCCCCAATTTTCACCTAACTTAAAAACTACTTGCTTACAAAATCAGACATAAAAATACAGAAGTATCACAGAACACTATTACTGAAAAATTGCTTACCTTCTCATTTTACCATATAATTATAAAATAAGTCAATTGGAATATAAATATTGTACTTACATTTCAGTGTATAGTATATTGAGCAGTATAAAAAAGTCATAGTCTGAATGAAATTTTAGTTTGTAATGCCTTTGCTTGTGCTTTTTATGTAGCATGTTGTAAAAGTAGGCAAATATCTAGATGAGCTGATGTACCCCCTGGAAGACATCTATGCATCCTTAGGGGTACATGTACCCCTGGTTGAGAACCTCTGGCTTAGAGCTCTGCAGTCTCTTCCCTGCTGACTCAGGGTAACTCTCAGGCACGCGCTGCCTAGAGACCTTTATAGTCACTCTCCTCTGGAAACTCCTCTGTAGTTTCCTTGTGTTTTGGAGTTGTTTCTCTGTCCAGGAGCTTTTGCTCCCCAGGGAGACATCACTGGGAGTAGCTTCCTAGCCAGCTCCTATGAGGAGCTATCTCCCTAGCAGCTTCCTCTCTGTGTTCTGGGCTCCAACCTGAGCCTTCATAAACTTTTATAAAGCCCAGACATTCCTTAATTTATGGCTTCAACCGCAGATCACTCTCCCATCGATTCCTGTACAGCATGGATCAAGAAGAGTAGGGGGAGTTGACAGGAGATGCACGTAGTGTGCACCCCACGGTAAGCAGATCTATGTCAATTTGAGTTACGCTATTCACATAACTCAAATTGCATAGCTTAGATCAAATTTCCCGTGTAGAATAGACAAGGCCTTAGACTCCGCAGGGAGAACCCTAGCAGGGCTGCTTCTCATATAACCCTGGGTTGAATTCTGGAGAAAAGGGAAAGCCTCAGTCCCCCATCACACTCCCTTAAGGGCTGTCACCCAGATGCAGGTGGAAGCCTGAAGATTGCTGGCTTGGGATCAGGAAATAGGCACCTCTCCCACCTTGACAGACAGGGGATGGGCCAGAGATCTGGAGCACCAACTGCTAGGGTGCCCAGCCTTCTGAGCACTTTATCACAAGTTCTCTGCCATTATGCTGTCTCCCACATGTTAAGAGATGATGCTAGGTCTGTGATGGGGTGGACTAAGCCCAAAGGCCTCTGCTGGAGGCCTCAGGATCCTCCTACACCCATACCACACCCTTCCACACCCATCCCAGAAAAGGAGTAGAGAGGTCCTCCAAGCAGGCTAGAGTGGCTGCAGGGGAAGCAGTCAATCAGAGAGGCTACAGGGAGTAGCCAATGAGGGTCCAGCAGGTTCATGTAAAAGGAGCTGCAAGGCCAGAGTGAGTTCAGTCTGCTTGTAAGGAACCTGGGAGCAAAAGCTGCTCTTGACTGGCTGCAGGAACTGAAAGGGCAGGATAAATCAGTCTGCTAGAAGGGACTAGGGGAGCAAGAGGTTCTCCTGCTGGCTGCAAAGCTAAGGCAGATAGTTGCTGACAGGGATTGAGGAAGTGAGGGAATAGCTTCTGGCTGGCTACCAGGAAACAATTAAGATGGGCTGTGCACAAGTGGCCCACAGAAAAGCAGTTAGTTAAAGAGACATGGCACACGGCTGCTACTTAAGAGTCCTTGGAAGGACTATCTCCATAAATAATATTGCAGTGCATCAACAGCCCATTTCACTGCCAGGGCTTTCTTCTCAATGACTAGTATGGCACCTCCCATGGGAAAAAAAACTTTGTATTGAGAAAGAAGATGGGATGTTCTCTTCCTCCAAATTCTTGAGATAACACTGCTCCAAGGGCAATGTTGGATCTGCTGTAAATATCTTTGTGAAGTCTGGATGGAACAGCACCAGTTCCTGGCTCAACTGGTCTTTCGGTGTTCTGAATGACTCGTTGCAGTTTTTTATCCAATGGATTTTTGGGTTGTAGAATCCTTTAAAGGGGCACCAATGGTAGTGAAGTTTGGGATGAATCACCCATAGTACCCCACTAATCCCAAGAAATGGCAAACTTGTTGTTTGATGAAGGGGACAGGTCAATCCACTAGAGCTTGGACTTTGTCCACTAGGGGTGGTAACTGTCCCCCTCCCATAGTATACTTTAGGTAGATGACTTCCTGGGTGGCCAGGCAGCACTTGGTTGGGCTGGCCATCAACCCTGTCTCTGTAGAAGCCTTTAGGATTGCAGTAATGTGCCTTATATGGCCAGCCCAGCCATCATTATATATGATGATATCATCAATGTAGACAGTTGTGTATGACCCATATGGCCCCAACACTCTATTAATCAACTGCTAACAGTTGGCAGAAGCTCCCTGGGGCCCAAAGGACATGATTTTCAGACTACTATAACCTGAACAGGGTGGAGAAGACAGTCTTCTGTTTAGACTTGGGCATCAAGGAGGCCCCTTTGTTGGGAGTGGCCACCTCCAGTCTTTCTAGTACTTCATTGGTCTTGTAATGCACTACATTTCAAAATTGCATTCACCTTGTGAAAACTGATGCAGAACTAGCTTGATCCATCCTGTTTGGCATGAGCACAATTGGGCTTCTCCACGTGTTGTGCAACTCTTCCACCTCCCCTACATCTAACATGGTCTACAGCTTCTGGTTCACTGTCTTCCACATCTTATTTAGAAGAGGCTGCAGGCCCTTGCACACTTCCATCTGGGTCCAGTGTTAATATGCTGGAACACCACATGTATTTGCCCAGGCATTGCCAAGAATACCCCTGGGAATGAAGCAATCAGATGACAAATTTTCTGATCTTGCTCAGGCCACAGATGTTTCCCTACCCATGTAAGGTTATGATCTTGCAACACAGAAGTCTGAGGGCTGACTTTGGGGTTGGAGGGAGGTGGGATAGTGGAGTGATGAGGAGACCCTCCTGGCCATTCCACGCCTTCAATAAGTTGATGCGATATACTTGGTCTGTGTCAGGATTGGGATGTGGGCTGTGTGACCTAGTGGTCAAAGAGGAGTCAAGCCAAGTCTGATACCAGGCGGTCAGAGTTTGAGACAGGTCAGAGGGCAAACTGAGAGTGAGTGTTGGAAGGCAGGCAGGGTCAGGTTACAGGAGACCAGAAGCAGGAGACAACCATGAGAGCACAGTCAGGCCACCAGAAAGTCAAGCCAGGGGAGCAGTAACAGAGCCTCAAGACACATAGTCCAGACCAAGGTGGATCCCAGTTGCATGGACAAGTTCCTGTGCTAGGTTTATAAAGAAGCTGTGGACCAATCATGATTGCCCCAGCCTTCTGTCAATCAGGTTCCAAGACTGGAGTTCTCTCTGGGGGTCAGTTTCTTCCTAGCAGCTGTTAGTGGGTGGCAGGTTAGAGCTTATCAGCTCTTATAAGACCTGCGGTCCTGGGTTTGAGACCTATAGTCCCTAATATTCTGATTCTACTTCACAGGTTGCCAGATTTCATAATCGTACTCCCCAAAATGTCTCAATACCTCAGAATGACACTGTCATCAAGCCAATAGCTTGGATTCCAACATTGGCAGCAGAAACAATGATCAGTCTCCTATCTGGCACTCACGTCGATGGGCCTCCTTACAATAAGCCTGTTCATGGTTGTGCAGGTTTTCCCTTGCAAATCTCCCCAGGATCTTCAAATTCTTTCTGAGCTGGATAATGCATCACATCATGCTAGTTGCCCTCGAATCCTGTTCTTCTCTCATCTCAGGAGAAGGTCCAGAATTTGTAGGTTCAAGTAACAGAACAGCGCTCTGTCAATAGGCAACAGATCACTGTAGTTTCTTCACAAATAATATGATCATACTCAAAGCCTCTTACTTCCCAGGGGTTCAGAACTGTGTCAGACCATCTCAACAGGACATTCAGCAAAGATCATGAATGGTTCCTCAGAACATACATAATAAGGTGCATTTTTCAGACCCAGGGAATGGAAGATACAGACCTCTTAGATTCATAGACTTTAAGGTCAGAAAGGACCATTATGATCATCTAGTCTGACCTCCTGCACAATGCAGGCCACAGAATCTCACCCACCCACCTGTAACAAACTCCTAACCTATGTCTGAGTTATTGAAGTCCTCAAATTGTGGTTTGAAGACCTCAAGCTGCAGAGAATCCTCCAGCAAGTGACCCTGTTGCAGAGGAAGGCGAAAAAGCTCCAGGGTCTCTGCCAATCTGCCCTTGCAGAAAATTCCTTCCCGACTCCAAATATGGTGATCAGTTAAACCCTCAGCATGTGGGGAACACTCACCACCCAGTACCCAGGAAAGAATTCTCTGTAGTAACTCAGATCCCACCCCATCTAACATCCCATCACAGACCACTGAGTATACTTACCAGCTGATAATCAAAGATCAATTGTCAAATTAATTGCCAAAATTAGGCTATCCCATCATACCATCCCCTCCATAAACTTATCAAGCTTAGTCTTAAAGCCAGATATGTCTGTAGACCCCACTACTTCCCTTGGAAGGCTGTTCCAGAACTTCACTCCTCTAATGGTTAGAAACCTTCATCTAATTTCAAGTCTAAACTTCCTAGTGTCCAGTTTATATCCATTTGTTCTTGTCTCCACATTGGTACTAAGCTTAAATAATTCCTCTCCCTCCCTAAATATTTATCCCTCTGATATATTTAAAAAGAGCAATTATATCCCCCCTCAACCTTCTTTTGGTTAGGCTAAACAAGCCACGCTCTTTGAGTCTCCTTTCATAAGATAGGTTTTCCATTCCTCAGATCCTCCTAGTAGCCCTTCTCTGTACCTGTTCCAGTTTGAATTCATCCTTCTTAAACATGGGAGACCAGAACTGCACACAGTATTCCAGATGAGGTTTCACCAGTGCCTTGTATAACGGTACTAACACCTCCTTATATGTGCTGGAAATACCTCACCTGATGCATCCTAAAACCGCATTAGCTTTTTTAACGGCCATATCACATTGTCATCCTCTTGGCTACATGACAAAAGGAAGCATGTTCCAAAGCAGATCACAGCCCAAGATGCAAATCAGACACCTGTTTACTGTACTGGAAGAGCAAACTTTTATATGCTTTCCCTACCATTCCTCCGATTTGAAGAGCTTCATGCAAACTCAGACAGCTTCACATCATGCTAATTATGATAACATCAGCCTGGCCTCATCAGTGTTGGCTCTTGGACCTTTTAAATTTTTTCATTTGGGATCCCATATTTCTGCTTCAGGTTTCAAACATAGCATCACAGACCTATGACCAGATGACACAGTCTGACCCTCATCCTCCATCTGTTATGGATGCTCAGTGGCTATCTTCTCAGGAAATGGAGTGTTCCCTAATGGTTCAAAGCATTCTTTTAAATAGCAGAAAGCCATCCACCAGATATATTTACTTTAATGAAATGGGCAAGATTATTCTATATGGTTCTAAAAGAAAAGTACACCTCCGCAGATTTCCATACACTTTATTCTGGATTACCTCTTCTTCTTTGCTTTTGACTTGTCATATCAAGTGTGTCAGCGGTTCTTGTTGTTAATCTCTAAGCATTTTTGACAAGTGCACCTTGCAAGCTGACACCTACTGTCAGGGTTCCCTCCCCATTCTGAACTCTGGGGTACAGTTGTGGGAACCTGCGTGAAAGACCCCTGAAGCTTATTTGTACGAGTTCAGGTTAAAATTTCCCCAAGGCATAATCCTTTCCTCGTCCTTGGATGGTATTGCTGCCACCACCAAGTGATTTTTTTGATAAAAATCCAGGAAACAGGGCTGTTTGGAGTCCCTGTTTCCCCAAAATATTCCCTCAAGTCCATTCACCCCCTTTCCTGGGGAGGCTTGAGAATAATATACTAACCAATTGGTTACAACATGGGCACAGACCAACCCCCTGGGTGTTTAGGGCACTGAAAATCAATCAGATTCTTAAAAGAATTTTATTTAAAAAAAAAAGAAAGAAAAAGAATCACACCTATAAAATCAGGATGGAAGGTAACTTTATAGGGTAAATAAAAAGATTTAAAACACAGATGATTCCCTTCTGACTTTGCTTTCCACTTACAAAACAGGAATGAAATTATCTCCTAACACAGAGAAAATTCACAGGCTAAAACAAAAGATAATCTAACACATTTCTTGCCTTTACTTACAATTTCTGTAACTTTAGATGTATCATTTCAGGTATCTTTTCAGAAGATGGTTTACCGGCTTGGTCTCTCTCTCTCTCTCTGCAGAGAGGGAACAAACAAAGACAGCACAGACAAAACCTCTCACCGCCAACCCCACCCAGATTTGAAAGTATCTTATTTCCTTATTGGTCATTTTGGTCAGGTGCCAACCAGATAATTTGAGCTTCTTAACCCTTTACAAGTAAAGTGATTCTGTACCTCTAGCCAGGAAGGATTTTATGTTACTGCATACATAAAGGTTGTTACCCTTCCCTTTATATTTATGACACCTACATTCTTCATGTTCTCCTTCAGTGTCTCAAACCACCTTTTTCTAGGTCTTCCTCATGGTCTTTGTCACATGACTATTTTATTCTCTGGCCAATGTATTCCACATCTTGTCATCTTACATGATCCAGTCATCTCAGTAGATACTCCCTCAGCTTTTCCCAGAAGAGGGCTAACTCACATCATGGCTCATACAATTTCATTGCATAGCCTATCAGCTCTTGTCTTACCCAGGTCTACCTGAGCATTCTCATTTTAGCAGTATGAAGTAATTCTTTTTTCCTCATTGGCCAGCATTCTGACCCACACATCATGGCTCACTTAATTATGGTCTTAAACACTTTGCTCTTCAGTTTCTTTGAAATTTTCTTACAATAGAAAATTCCTGTCAACCTCCTCCATTTATCCAAGCACTCTTCCTGCGGCTTCTAACATCCACATCATGGATCGATATTGAACTGAGATATTTAAATTGTTGCACAGATGTTAACTCTACATGATCTAGTTTTACTGGCTTCTTGTTATTTCTCTCAATGAAGTATCACATGTGTTGTGTCTCTTGTTGGCTGATTAGTAAACCATTTTTTCTAATGCAGCCCTCCATAGTTCTAGGTCATTTTCCAGTTTGTATTTATCTTCAAGGCACACCTGTAGGGCTCTGCTCATTTGCATTCCTTTTTAAGTGATTGACTGTTTGGACTATAGGGGCCATGCCCCAAACTGAAGGATCGCATAGGTAGGAAGTATCCCAGGGAAGTTGCTGATGTGGGTCCTGGAAAACCAGCAACGGCAGCTCTAGAACATCAGCACCAGTGGCAGGCAGACCATCAACAGCAGCAGCAACAGTAGCTGATTAAAGAAATAGTGTTGCAGCAGCAGAAGCGAGAGTAGCAGCTCATCTAGCAGGTGACAATGCTCCTACAACCAACCGTAGCAGCAAGTCTCATCACATGAGGGGGAGGTTCCATCCCAAAGCCATCCATCCTGGTGAAGCTAAGAAAGGGCCCACGGATGACCCTCATCACATTCAAGAGGGTCAGCATGGAAGTTCAATGGCTCATGGAAAGCTGGGCCCTATTGGCTCCCTAATTGATAGGTCTGGCTCAGGTCATGTATCGAGACCTTGACAGGGTGGCCAGCCAGGACTATATCCAAGTCAAGTCAGCCATCCTAGATGCCTAGAACATCTCTCCTGAAACCTACCAGGAGTGGTTCTGCCATAAGAAATTCTTGCTTGGGGCTTGGCCCTGGGCTGTCACCTAGAGTCTGAAAGAACATTGCTGGTGGTGGCTCCAGCCAGAGGGCTGCACAGGTGTTCAGGTGCCAGAGAAGGTCATAATGGGAGCAGTTCATGCAGATCCTCCCCATGGGTGGGTGGGGGGCATAAATGAGTGGTGAGGCACCATCCCAAAACTCTCGCAGAGGCTGTTGCCCTGATGGAGAGCTATCTGATGTCCTGAAGCAAAAATAGCAAAGGTTGGTCCAGTGTATCCCTGGGGCCCATGCATTACCAATCCCTGAATCCAACTGGAGGGATCCTGGGGAACTGGGACATCAAACCCCAGTACGGGGAGTACATTCACATTGAGAGTGGTCCAGAAGCCCACCCTCAGCCTGGTAAGGAGAGTGGGGCAACCTTATCCCCTCAGAAGAATTAATGAGGGGGAGGGACAGGTCAGTGGTTTGAGCATTGGCCTGCTAAACCCAGGGTTGTGAGTTCAATCCCTAAGGGGGCCACTTGGGGATCTGGGGCAAAATCAGTACTTGGTCCTGCTAGTGGAGGCAGGGGACTGGACTCAATGACCTTTCAAGGTCCCTTCCAGGTCTAGGAGACAGGATATCTCCATTATTTTATTTTAACTACATGGGCTTGCTTCAGCTGTGGGCAACAAGGCCATTTCCAGCAGGACTACCAGTTCATGGATTGTAATTACAGGCAAGCATAGATGGCAGACAGCCAGGATCAGAAGAGAGGCCCAGGGAAAATGTTCATCCTCATACAAGTGGATGGAGTAAGTGTAAAAAGTCTGATAGACTCTGACTGAAACCAGACTCTGATCAGGGAACAACTGGTGAGGTGGGCAGGGAAAGCACAGAAGTACAATATACCTCCATTGTATCCACACAGACATATGACCCTACTTAATGAGAGGGGTGAGGCTGATTGTGCAAAACCACACCAAGATGGTGCAGGCCAAAGATTTGGCCTATCCGGTCATCCTGGAAAGACACTGGAGGTTGTTCAGAGATAGGGTGGCATATCCTTAATGGAAGCAAAGGCCTAAAGATCCTAGAAGGCAGGAGATAACCATGGTGGCTAGGAAAGGACAGTGCTTGAGTGCAGGATGAAGTCCTGGGTGAAGGACCCTCCTTACAAATGAATGACCACACAACAGGGCCTAATCAGAACAGTAAGGGTCTGACTCCACCCCAAACTGGGGACCAGGTTTATGAACAGCTCATCTGTGCAGACAACACAATACTAGATCCTCAGCTATTGAAACAGTGGTCCTATTTTGAGCTGGTTGAGAAAAGGGCATATCAGGTCATAAGGGATTCCAAGAAGGAGGAAGATAGAATGCTGCTGCTAAGAACCAAGAAAGTTCCAAAAGCCACTGTTCCAGCTGGCCCAGATAATACCATATGGGGGGCAGCTGTGGAGAGAAATGACACTTGACAGAATGGCTATGCAGTTCTACTGGCTGGCGTCCATTCAGAGGTGTGAGACTTTTGTGTGTTATACACTGAGTGCCAATGGACAGGGCTATGATATAATTCAAGGACGGTACTAAGATTATACATGATAAGAGAAATGTGGGACCAGAAATCAACTAACCAAAAATGGTGTGTGTGAAATTAGGCTCAACTGATAGGCAAAATAATAAGAGGCTGAGCTATTCTGCCCATCACTCATAAGAATGGCCATACTGGGTGAGATGAATGGTCCTCCTGTCTTCCAACAGTGGCCACTGCTTCAGAGAGAATGAACAGAACAGGCAATTATCAAGTCATCCATCTCCTCTCATCAACTCACAGCTTCTGACAGACAGAGGCTAGGGACACACAGAGCATGGGGTTGAATCGCTGACCATCTTGGCTAATAGCCATTAATGGACCTATCCTCCATCAACTTATCTAATTCTTTTGACCTTCACAACATCCCCAGCAACAAGTTCCACAGGTTTAGTGTGCATTGTGTAAAGAATCTGTTTGTTTTAAACCTGCTGCCGCCTATTAATTTCCTTGGGTGACCCCTGGTTCTTGTGTTATGTGAAGGAGTAAACAACACTTCTTTCACACCATTCATGATTTTATAGACCTCTATCACATCCCCCCTTAATCATCTTTTTTTCCAAATTGAAAATTCCCAGTCTTTTTAACCTCTCCTCACTTGGAAGCTATTCCATACCTCTAATCATTTTTGCTGCCCTTCTCTGTACCTTTTCCAATTTTAATATATCTTTTTTCGGACGAAGTGACCAGCACTGCACACAGTATTCAAGATGTGTGCATACCATGGATTTGTATAGTGGCATTGTGATATTTTCTGTCCTGTTATCCTATCCCTATCCTAATGGTTCCTAACATTGTTTGCTTTTTTGACAGCTGCTGCACATTGAGGCCCCCATAAACAATTGTGGGAGGCAAAGCTGGTGTGACAGGGTCAGGCCAGATGGCTAGAAGAAAGTGGTGAAGTCTCAAAAAATTGGGTAGAAACTCATAAATGTTCCTCTCTACCGAAACCTTTAGTAAAAGGTGATTTATGAGAGCTGTGGTGGAAGGCAGATATATTAGCCCCAGGATAAGCAGGTCCCTTTTCCCTTGGCAACTGATCAGAGGTTACTCTAGATTAATTAGTTTTCCAGGTCTCAAAGTGGCTAATAAAACCATGTGCCATGCCTGTATTTCTCCAGCAGTGAGGTTGCAAGTGAAAGTCAACACCAGATACAGAGGCTGCTTTTGTCTCTACTGTTCTTTTCTCCCTCCTCTTTGGTGTGTTTGTCTTCTAGGAAACGGAATCAGACTTTAACAATAGCAGCAGCAACAGCAGCTCCTGCCCATCTCAACTCACTTTTTCCCCAAAAGAACAATTAATTACTATCTAAGTGATTGTCAAACAAGTGGGGACAGTTCCTTCTAAAGACTCTCTGCAGCAGGGGTAGGCAAACTATGGCATGGGTGCCGAAGGCGGCACACAAGCTGATTTTCAGTGGCACTCGCACTGCCTGGGTCCTGGCCACTGGTTCAGGGGGGCTCTGCATTTTATTTAATTTTAAATGAAGCTTCTTAGACATTTTAAAAGCCTTATTTACTTTACATATAACAATAGTTTAGTTATATATTATAGACGTATAGAAAGAGACCTTCTAAAAAACATTAAAATGTATTACTGGCACGCGAAACCTTAAATTAGAGTGAATGAATGAAGACTCAACACAGCACTTCTAAAAGGTTGCTGACCCCTGCTCTACAGCTAAAGGGAAAGGGAACAAGTGATGCAGTTAAAATAAAAATCTTATTTAATGCTTTACATTTCAAATGTTTTAACTGTTTTTCTTTCTTTTCTGTGACTTTAATAAAAGGTTAAAAAGTTTTTAATAGTGTGTTTGCCACAATACTAAGCAGGCTGAGGTCTCTGTATACTAAATTTTGAACCTTGTTTAAAGCTGTTTAATGTTGGACAGTTTCGGGTTCATATTAATACCTTTGACTCTTTGGGCCCACATATTCCATCTAAATTAATATGACAGGGTCTGATCTGATACCTTCCTTCCTGTTCAAGTATAATATAGTAGCAGTCCCATCAATGAGTACTTGCATGGCACATCCTTTGATGTGCAAAAGGAATACTCGGCATGGTAGATGGATTGCTCAAAGTCTCAAACACTGCTGACTACAGCCTCTGAATCTTAGTCCTGGGACAGCAGATGAGGCACAAGGGGGAGCGTGATTGGTGGACACAGTGCCACCCTCAAAAGGTAAGGTTACCAGCTTTGTCGGGACTATGCAGGGGCTATTAGGATTACTGTGGCTCTGTCCTGCTCGATTTTGTGGATTACTTGGGTCAGGAGGGGGATGGGAGGGAAGGCATATAGGAGGGGAGAGTTCCAGTCAATGAGAAAGGCATCACCTACGGAACGTATGCCAAGACCTGCCCTGGAGCAAAAATGTGGACATTTGATATTTTGTGTGGTTGCAAAGAGGTTTATTGCTGGGAACCACCACTGTTGAAATATGTATTAGAGTACGTGATTGTCAAGCTCCCACTCATGGTCCTGAAAAAAGTGCCTGCTTAGGGTACCCACTGTGGTGTTCTGGCATCCGGGTAGGTATGAAGCAGAGATGTGGATATTGTGTCTGATGCACCATTGCAAGAGTCTCATGGCCTCCATGCATAGGAAGTGTGATCGTGCTCCCCCTTGTCTGTTTACATAAAACAAGCTATGGTCTGTTTATGTAAAACATACAAGCTACATTGTCCATAAGGATCTGAATGGCCTTGCCTTTGATGATTGGCACGAAGTGGGAGCAGGCATTGTGGACGGCTCGTAGTTCTAACAGATTTATATGGAGAAGGGTTTCTGCAGGGGACCAGTAGCCCTGGACAGAATGTGGATGCAGGTGTGCCCCCCACCCCAAGAGAGAAGCATCTATGGTGATGGCTAGCGTTGGCGTCTTCTGAAGGAATGGCACCCCCATGCAGATGGTGTCTGGTTCTGTCCATCAGAGTAGAGTGTCTTTTATTTTGTTAGGCACTGTGAGGCGTTTGTTTATGCTGTGTTTGTGTTGGAAGTAATTTATACGGAGCCACCCTGGCAGGCAATGCATATGTAATTTTCCGAGTCTGATGACAAAAGTTTTCTCAGCCATGCGTCCGAGAAATTGTAGGCAAGTCCTAGCAGATACCTATGGACTGCTTCGTGTCATGGATATGAGGTTGGTTAGAGTAAGAAAGCATTGTCTTGGTAGAGAGGCTATGGTCTCGGGAGAATTGAGATGGGCCCCAATGAATTGCAACTCTTGCACTTGCGTTAGAGTAGACTTTTCTGCATTTATTTGGAGACCTAATCTCATGAAGAGGGTCACCATCTGTTCAGTGGCTTGTAAAGCTGCTTGCCGTATTGATGCTTTCAGAAGGCAGTCATCCAAGTATGGGAATATCATGATTCCATTTCTGCATAGGTAGGCCGCAACCACTGCTAGTACCTTAGAAAAAACCCAAGGGGCACTGAATAAACCAAAAGGAAGAACCTTGTATTGGAAATGTTCCTGTCCAGCAGTAAATCAGAGAAACCTCCGATGGTAAGGAAGGATCATTATATGAAAACACACATCCTGGAGATCGAGGACCAAGAACCAACCCCCTCTTTCTAGTGCTGGGATTATGGTGGCTAGTGTGACCATCTTGAATCTTTGTGTCCTGACCAACTTGAGTCACCGTAGGTCGAGTACTGGTCTCCACCCACCCAACTTTTTCTTCATGAGAACATAGTGTGAATAAAAGCCCCTCTCTCTGTGTTTTGTTGGAACCGGTTGTACTGCTCCTAGCTGTATGAGGTGGATTACCTCCTGATGCAGTAGATGCTCATGAGAGGAGTCCCTGAGAGAGGGATGGGGAGGGAGGGTGGATAGGGAGGTTGAAAAAGAAAGGGGATGAAGTAATCAGTTTGTATGATTTCTAGCACCCATTTGTCGAATGCGATAGTTTTCCAGTTTAGATAAAATGGAACTAGGTGATCTCTGAATGGTTGGAGAGAGTAGATGACTCCAGCATAGACAGACATGGCGTTCTCAGACCCTCGACCAAGACTTCAAATGTGTTGCCTGGATGCTGATGGCTGAGACGCAGCTACAGGAGGAGTAGGTTGTCATCTCTTCGATAGCCTCTCTTTGCGACCCTGTGACTCATACTGCCATTGTTGTGAATACGGAGCGTGGCGGTAACTTTGAGGGACATAACCCCTCTGTCTTTTTCTTGGCGTATAGCTCTCCAGAGATCGGAGTGTTGCTCGTTAATCTTTGAACATGTGAAGAGAGTCATCGGTCTTTTTGGCAAAGAGTTTGGGTCCCTTGAATGGTAAGTCTTTAACTGTGGCTGACCAGAGATGGAGCTATGAAGTCCTCCGCATCACTACTGCGGTCACCAATGATCTTGCAGCTGTGTCTGCAGAGTCCAGTGCAGCTTGGAGAGCTATTCTGGAGATGAGTTGCCCCTCTGATACAAGCACTGTAAATTGTTCTTTCTTGTCTTCAGGAATGAAGTCAATACATTCAGAAAACTTTGTGTAGTTATTGCAATCAGGCCTCGTAATTGGCTACGTAAAAGTGTAGTGTAGCCAAATAATAAGCCTTGTGGCCAAAAAGGTCAAGCCTTTTCCAGTCCTTACCATGAGGTGTGTTCTTGGGCTGCTGTTGTCTGCCATGTTCATGGACAGCGTTGAGCACCAGTGAATTGGGTGCCAGATGGGAGAAGACTCTGTGTCCTTCGCTGGCACATAATATTTTTTGTCAGACCTCTTGCAGGTTGGAGGAGCAGTTGCAGGGATCTGCCAAATGGTCTTGACAGGTTACATTATTGCATTGTTCACAGGCAAAGCAATTCTGGACGAAGAGGTGGTATTCAAGATGTCCACTAGTTTATGTTGTGTCACCTGGACATCTTCCAGAAAGATGCCCAGAGAGCTAGCCACCCTTCTGAATAGGTCCTCGAATTGTTTGAAATCATCCCCTATATTAGGGGGAGGAGGCATGCCCGTGTCATCTGGGGAGGATGATGACAGATGGGTAGGTGGTACCCCTTCCTGGTCTGGGGGTTCTTCCTCCTCTTCCTCTCCTTCACCTGCCGGTTCCAAAGGTCCAGGTACCAACGGTGCAGGTGATTGCTGTGTGCTGAGTCTAGATGTGGTGGGCAGTCCCTGTTGTGTGGGGTAAGTTCTCCATGGGTTCCAGTATGCCCATTGGGGTAGGAGAGGCACAGGTGGACCCCAGGGTTGGCCGTACTACTGTAGATGTCTAGGATCAGTGTAATAGGCCCCTGAGGGAGGTCCTGATTTTGGTGACACATGGTGGGCAGGAGACTGTGGAGAACAATCTATTTGTCCTTCTTCCCTATCTTCATCACTGCTCAAAAAGGGTGGAGCAGTGGAGTTGCAAGAAGACTCAGTGCCAAACATGCCAGGACCACATCGGTGATCAGGATGGGAGAGTCAGGCTTAGATCTGACTAAGAGATTTTTGTACCATAAGAACTGCTATGGTGCCTGCATGATATGCACCGGGGCATGTGATCATCAGTGCCAGGAGCCATGGCTGCACGATAGGCTGTGCCAGTGTGTGCACTGAGCGTGCACTGGGGTTTGAGGAGTGAGCCACAGCATGCACCAGTGTCACACCACTGTGTGTTGATCACGGTTTTGGCTGAGTCAGTACAGAGGCATGGAGTTTCATTTTCCTCTTAGTGCCTGTGTCTGAGCTGGCTCTTTTAGAATCCTTAGCTCTTGCGATACCAGCGATGCTGGATGGTCCCGCTATTTTGGCTACAGGCACTGATGATGTGGTCGGTGCCAATGCTGTTTGCCCATTCATGGAACACCACTTCTTGGCCAATTACTGCATTGGGGATGTAGTTACCCACTTTTTAAATGCTTTTTTAGCAGGTTGATCAGAAGTCTGGGTGGAGGAGGGACCCTTGACAGAAGCCATGGTTGGCGAGGCTCATCTAGGCAGGGTCTGGGCTTCTGGTTAAGACACATGTCTGAGAGACTTCTCCATGAAAAGGAGTTTGAATTGCAAGCCTTTCTTGTTTGGGCAGTTAACTTGAGGCAATGAGGATACTTCTGTGTTATGTGTGTTTTACCTAGGCAGTGAACACACTGAGCATACCCATCCAAAACGGGTATCAAAAGCTTGCAGGTGAGGCAACATTTAAAGCCCAGGGAACTGGGAATTCCTGTCAGGGGAGGCTTTTGCCCTTAGAGAGGCTGACTATTCTAAAGAGTCAACTGAAACATAAATTTAAACAATAATAAAAAAAATTAAAAAATTGAGAAAAGGCAACAGGAACAACGAAAAAAACAAATCAACTAACTATCTAAACTAATAACAGTTAAAAGACCTAAGTAGCGAGGTGCTGCTAAGTGCACCGACTCGTAGCCAAGGGCAGTAGGGAAGGAACTGAGGGGGGTTAGTCGCACAGCACTAGTTAACTGCCTGAAGCAGCGTGAGACAGGGACTGCACATGTGCGACCCAACTGGGAATTACTACCAAAAATCTCCGATTACGAGCGCAGGGGCGCACAAACACCTAGAGTGGAGCACCCACAGAGACAGCACTTGAAGAAGAACTGCAAGGTCTGAAGCAGGCACCACTTCCTCATTCCAACCAGGAGCCCATGTGAGGTCACCACAAAGAAGTACTCAGAGGCTACACCCTGCAGGAAGTCCCACCCTAAGGGGCATGAGTGACAATCCTCCATGATTCCCTGACACTCTCCATATAAACCAGGAAGCCGTTTCTGGGAGTTGTCTGTGGCAGGAGGTCAAACTCATTGATCACAATTGTCCCCCTTCTGACCCTGAAGTCTATGAGTCAATGCAGACTTCTGGTGTGCTTCTGCCTCAGACACCACTCGCCACTCAATGCTGCAACTCGCCTGGATCTCAGACTCTCAGTTCTGGAACATGGCCCAGCTTCCAATCCTGATCTTGTTTTACTATTTTTGGCTTAGGACCACTGCTGACCCCTATGCAAGGACCAGACCCTGCCTGACTCTGATTCTTGACTCAGACTCTCAATCTGCTAACGGACTCTGACTCTGTGGTTTTGGCCTGGCCTGGCCCCAGACTGATAAGACGGTTACTCACCTTTGTAACTGTTGTTCTTCGAGATGTGTTGCTCACATTCATTCCAGTTAGGTGTGCGCGCCGCGCGTGCACGCTCGTCGGAAACTTTTTACCCTAGCAACTCCAGTGGGCCGGCAGGTCGCCCCCTAGAGTGGCGCCGCCATGGCACCCGATATATACCCCTGCCGGCCCACCCGCTCCTCAGTTCCTTCTTGCCGGCTACTCCGACAGTGGGGAAGGAGGGCGGGTGTGGAATGAATGTGAGCAACACATCTCGAAGAACAACAGTTACAAAGGTGAGTAACCGTCTTTTCTTCTTCGAGTGATTGCTCACATCCATTCCAGTTAGGTGAATCCCAAGCCATACCTAGGCGGTGGGGTCGGAGTGAGAAGTCGCGGCATGGAGCACTGCAGATCCGAAGGCCGCGTCCTCTCTTGACTGCTGGACCAGGGCGTAGTGGGAAGCAAAGGTGTGGACCGATGACCAGGTCGCTGCCCGACAGATTTCCTGGATGGGCACATGGGCGAGGAAAGCCAGCGATGACGCCTGCGCCCTGGTAGAATGCGCAGTCACACGGCCCGTAGGAACATGGGCCAGCTCATAGCAGGTCCTGATACAGGATGTTACCCATGAGGATAACCTCTGCGAGGAAATGGGAAGCCCCTTCATGCGGTCCGCTACTGCCACGAAAAGCTGGGGGGATTTGCGGAACGGTTTGGTCCTCTCCACATAGAACGCGAGAGCCCTACGGACATCAAGCGAGTGGAGTTGTTGCTCCCTGCCTGAAGAATGAGGTTTCGGGAAAAAAACCGGGAGGAATATCTCTTGGTTGACGTGGAAGACTGAGACCACCTTGGGGAGAAAGGCAGGGTGTGGCCTCAGCTATCGGGATTATAACGTCATGATTGTACCTTAATTTGCATACTACTCAGAGGAATGGGAGGAAAAAACTATATAGTAGTTTGTCTTTCCATGACAGCAATAAATTGTCTGATATAAATTCATAGATTCCAAGGCCACAAGGGACCATTGTGATCATCTAGTCTGACCTCCTGTATATCATGGGCCACAGAACTTCCTCAAAATAATTCGTATCTTTTAGAAAAGCATCCAAAGCTAATACTTTACACACCTGTAACCCGATATAATAAAAATATGGATACAACGCGGTAAAGCAGCGGTCCAGCAAGGCGGGGCTGCATGCTCCGGCAGATCAAAGCAAGTTCAATATAATGCTGTTTCACCTATAATGTGGTAAGATTTTTTGGCTTCCAAGGACAGCGTTATATCAGGGTAGAGGTGTATATTGTAATCAATTCACTCTTTATCTTTTTCTTTTTTAAGTAAAATAGATTCAGAGAGCTCAATCTATTACTATAAGGCATGTTTTCTAATCCTTCAGTCATTCTTGTGGCTTTTCTCTGGACCGCTTCCTATTAACATCCTTCTTGAACTGTGGGCACCAGAACTGGACACAGTACTCCAGCAATAGTTGTACCAGCGCCAAATACAGAGGGAAAAATAACCTTTCTGCTTCTACTTGAGATTCCCCAGTTTATGCATCCAGAGATTGCTTTAGCCCTTTTGGCTACAGTGTTGCATGGGGAACTCATGCCAAATGTAGGCTGCTAGGGAAGAGACTGAAATCCAGGACCTCTGTGGTGGCATTCTCAGAAATGCTCCCAGTTCCACGCACAGGGCTAGGTAGGCAGAGCTTCAGAGTCTCAAAGATTGGATGAGATGATGGTGTAGAGAGGAAGGGTTTACATTCATTAAGAACTAGGGAAACTTTTGGGATGGGAGGAGCCTATACAGGAGAGATGAGCTCCACCTAAACCAAAGTGGAACCAGACTGCTGGCACTAAACATTAAAAAGGTTGTAAAGCAGTTTTTAAACTAGGAGATGGGGGAAAGCCAACTGCTGCAGAGGAGCATGTGGATCGGACACAGACTTCTCTTAGGGGAGAGTCTAATGATAGAGAATCTCCAGGTTACAGTCAGGATCAGAGTATGGAAGAGGATAATGTACAGGCCAGATCAGATGATAAACATTCACATAAAAAATCTGGCACATCAGAAAAGGGCAGACAAATAAACAGGGACAAGTTTTTAAAGTGCTTATACACAAATGCTAGAAGTCTAAATAATAAGATGGGTGAACTAGAGTGCCTTGTGATAAAGGAGGATATTGATATAATAGGCATCACAGAAACCTGGTGGACTGAGAGTAATCAATGGGACACAATCATTCCGGGGTACAAAATATATCGGAAGGACAGAACAGGTCATGCGAGGGGGCGGGGGGAGAGGAGTGGCACTATATGTGAAAGAAAATGTAGATTCAAATGAATTAAAAATCTTAAGCGAATCTACATGTTCCATAGAATCTCTATGGATAGAAATCTCATGCATTAATAAAAATATAACATTAGGGATCTATCATCAACCATCTGACCAGGACAGTAATAGTGACAATGAAATGCTAAGGGAAATTAGAGAGGCTATCAAAATTAAGAACCCAATAATAGTGGGGGATTTCAATTATCCCCATATTGACTGGAGTATAATAAGAAAAGCCAAAGAGCAGTTTGAAGAATGGCTAGCCAAAAAAATGCAAAGGTAATAACAAAATGTTTTTTAAGTACATCAGAAGCAGGAAGCCTGCTAAACAACCAGTGGGGCCTCTTGATGATCGAGATACGAAAGGAGCGCTTAAAGATTATAAAGTCATTGCGGAGAAACTAAATGGATTCTTTGCTTCAGTCTTCAAGGCTGAGGATGTTAGGGAGATTCCAAAAGCTGAACCAGCTTTTGTAGGTGACAAATCTGAGGAACTGTCACAGATTGAGGTGTTACTAGAGGAGGTTTTGGAATTAATTGATAAACTTAACATTAACAAGTCACCAGGACCAGATGGCATTCACTCAAGAGTTCTGAAAGAACTCAAATGTGAAGTTGCGGAACTATTAACTAAGATTTGTAACCTATCCTTTAAATCGGCTTCAGTACCGATTTACAGTACTGGAAGTTACCTAATGTAATGTCAATTTTTAAAAAGGGCTCTAGAGGTGATCCCGGGGAAGTCTAACATCAGTACCGGGCAAATTAGTCAAAACAATTGTTAAGAATAAAATTGTCAGACACATAGAAAAACATAAACTGTTGAGCAATAGTCAACATGGTTTCTGTAAAGGAAAATCGTGTCTTACTAACCTGAGTTTTTTGAAGGGGTCAGTAAACGTGTGGAGAGGGGGGATCCAGTGGACATAGTATACTTAAATTTCCAGAAAGCCTTTGACAAGGTCCCTCACCAAAGGCTGTTGTGTAAATTAAGCTGTCATGGGATAAAAGGGAAGGTCCTTTCATGGACTGAGAACTGGTTAAAAGACAGGGAACAAAGGGTAGCAATTAATGGTAAATTCTTAGAATGGAGAGGGGTAACTAGTGGTGTTCCCTGTGAAAGCAGAATGAATTATATTGTAAAAATAAGAATGGATTAAAGAAATGTTGTATGTACCTTTAACCAGAAATAAGAAATGTTGAAATAAAGGTCCTAGGAAAAGAAACATTAGGCATAAACAATGGTGCTAATGGTGAAACACTAACAAAAGATCGGTAATAGTAAGGAAATAAGATATGCATGCCTAGCCCAGGTAAATTTATCAGATTCTGCTTCCTTTGTTATCTTGTTAAGTTCTCGCCCTTTTATCTGTACAAATAAGATAGTTTGTGTCTTGCGTGGTGCTCACATTATCTGGGTGTTATTAGCAGAGCGTTGTGCTATTAAAACAGAGTGGTCTGACAAACTGTGAGTCCTGAGACTAACTTTGACAATTTGGAGGTTCCACCAAGATAGCAACTGTCTTCACTGGGGCTGTGTGATTCCTGACTGTTTTTGTAGGATGACCATGGCAGCCGGCACCTGGGCATTTGGCCTGAGCGGTCCTCCACCAGAACAGAAAGGCGCACGACCACAGTGAAGACTACGCCACCGAATCTGTTGGTTCCCACTCTGTTCTGGTAGGGATCCTGGGATCTGACATCAGGAATCTGGTCACGTAATTATTTCTGTGTTTTGTCCGGATTGAGGACTGTCCTGTCTCTGTGTCTATCCATCCTCCTGTGGAGTGTTTGAGTCTGGGTGCCGTCTCCATCTGGGGATCGGCCGACCAAGGTGTTCCTGTCCCCGCAGTCTGAGTGAGTGGAATCTGCACAATTGTAACCACATCGCACTTTGGGTAAAAGCCTTGGTGTGAAAGCAAGGGCGATTGAGGCAGTAGCCTGTGGGCTCCTTTTGTGTGTTGCACTGGGCATCGCTCTGACGAACCTGAATTTCCTTCTTGTGCGATTGGTGTGTGAAGTCCTCCTGTACGAGTAACCAGACGTCTAAGTCGGGACAGTTCCCTAAATGACCGCCGGCTCATTTTATGTATTTTAGAATGGGTCCGGACTCCTGTAAAAAGGGTCCGGACTCCTGTAAATTTCTGGAAAAATGGTCTAGGCTAATTCAGGGAGATCCCAAAACTCAGTGGCCACTGTTAAAATCTTGGAATAAAGACCGAATGGACGTCTTAAAGGACAAACTCGGCCAACCTAAAACTAAATTGGCTAAAGGAGAGGTTAATTGTTTCATGCAGTGGTGGGAAGAGGCAAATCGTAGGTGGACAAAATCAAAACTTGCCTCTCTCAAATATTCAAATAATAAGTTAAAAGCTTTATTAAAAGCCTCCTCTTCCACCACCAGACCGAGTGCTTCCCTTTACCCCGTTCTCAAAAAAGCCCACCCCGGATCAATCCAATCCCCTTCATACTCTCATCTCATTGTAAAAAGAACAAAAAGCCCCTTGTTCTATTCCCCTTTGTGGTCTGCCTCAGAAACTGATTCTTTAGTGCTCCACTACCAATTCAGCAAGGAGGGTGGGCTCCTCAACTAGCCCCCACCCTTCCTGGTCCCTTTCCTTAAACATTTCTTTCAAAATTGTGAAATGACCACAATATCACTCACAAACGGTTCATTGGGGAAAAAAAAAGGCAGGATCGGGCCCAGACAAGCAGGCAAGCAACAGATAAAGAAACTGAAAAACAGGTTGGAAACCATAAGGGCATAGTGTCAGGAGTAAGAAAAGCAGTAAGTGCAGGCATGAATCCCTGGAACGATACTTAAAATAGTTAAATTTGAGTTCATGAAGGTATCATTTTGGGAGATAAACAAGTGATTTCAGGGAAGAGAATGAAAAGTTAACTCTACAGAGGCTGGAGAGAATTAAGCAGTTAAACTTTGTGAAAATGTTAAAAAGGACCATGTCAAAGAGAGAGAATTCTTGGTTTCTTTGCAGCCATTCTGAAGGAAAATGGGCCCTTTTCCAAAAGAGTGTCTGTAAATAATCCAAATAAACCGACTAAAACAGATCTGTGTAATCAGACTGTCACTTTGATAAGGATACATGAAAACTCTGTAATAACATAAGAAACAGTTACACCTTATGTAAAAGTTGATATGGCTAATGTTTTAAAAGTTATAATATAGAAGGAACGTGCATTTTCCCTAGGACACGTGCAGTGTATATTGCAGAAAGGGGTAAAAGAAATACAAATGAAATATGCTACTGAATTAAAATCCTATTAGGGCTCCAAAAAGAGCCACAATAGACTGTGTTTTCTTATTCAGATCTCTGTGTGTTTTGTAACAGGAGTTGAAAGTGGAAAGAAATCAAAACTCTGGTGGAAGTTGATTGTGTCCCTTTTAAGACAGAGTCTCTGAGCTCTGCTGATGGCTTTGAATCCAAAAGCCAAGCCTGTGTTGATGCAAATTAACTAACTGATAAAGAAAGGTGAGAACTGCCAACACAAAAGAAATTGCCTAAATGAAAGACATGGTATAACAGGATACCTTTAATAGATTTGATGCTAATGTTATTGTTAATATTAAACTTTGAAATAAATGTAATGTTAGTAAGTACCCCTGTAACAACGTATAGTGTGTATGATTTTTGGAAAAATCCTTTAAAATAATATGGTAATGATGCTTCTCAGCTATTACCTATGAATAAACTTAAAGCTTAACACAGCTGGAAAAACATTACAAACTTGGTCTGATATATAAGAGTTAAAACTGAGGTACACCACCTCATGAATTTAATGACTAAACAGTGGGATAATTTCCCCATAACCCTTAAAAAGTAGAAGCCATTAAAACCTGGCCTGCCTATAGAACAAAAAAAACATAGGAAAATATTGGGGTAATTCCTCTGTTTTGCCTGCAGTCACCATGGGTATTTGTAAAAGAAAGGAATCTTTTAAGCAATAATCAATGCCACCTCGAAAGGGGTAGAAAAATGTTATTTTTGTCTTTCAGAAAATCAGAAAAAGTTAATACCAGCTACAGAACAACCTATTACAAAAACAAATGAAAGTAAAAAAAAACATACTGCAATAGCTATGGAATGCACTGAAATGCAGATATTTAGAACATAAGATGTTTTGGGTAATAACAGAAAATATTAAGATTTTGATTCATCTGTTAAAGCAAAGGAAAAGATCGTTTAATACCTATCAATATAAATGGATGCAGTATGTCTACAGTACTGTGAGACCAAATTTGTTAAGTGAAGAAATTGTTAAAATCGCACACCAACAGGCTCTGGAAGCAAAGATATGGAAAGTTAGCCCACTCCCCAGATTGCACCTGGGATTTTTCTGGCTGCCCTGGACCTCAAGCCAGTGGGCTGGGGAGGAAGGGAAACTATTGGACACCAGAGGTTGTACCAAGTGGACTCCTCAAAAGTGGGTATGCTTATCCATGCCCATTGCTCCAAAGCCCTGTAGTAAAGACATCTCACTAGAATCCGGTATGTGGGATAAAATTAATAATCAGACCAAAGTATTGTATAATGGGCAATGTGTATGTGTTAATTCTTGGAAAGAAGTGTTTTAAAAGAATGAAAGTGTTAGCAACCCACCAGTAGACAAATGTACTAAGTACTGTGTTTACCAATAATCACATTTACTATTTGCCACAACCAAAAAGTCTCAGCTTACTGTGCGCACTGATTTAGCTAAGTTCTCTATCAATCTTGGCATTGAATGGCAAATAGTTACCAATCATCTGTTAAAAGGTAACATAGTTCCTAAAAAAAAAAAAGGGAAAGTGAAAAACTGAACCATTCATATTATACATGCAAATAGGAATATGTTAGGAATTGCCACTGCAGAAAAACATAACAGCTTACCATTGGTAAACATATTTTCTGGATGGTCTCCCACAACTACTGGCATACTAATGTTACTACCCCTAATTGTTTTTGATTTTAAACTGTATGTGTTTAATTGAAATGTTTAAAATGTGCTATTGGATAAAACAAATGTATGCAAAGCGAGAGCTATATGCCCGAATCACCTCCCAGTATTTTTTATTACATGGACTAAATAAGAAGTGACACTGGCGATTAATAATCTTAGTGTCAAAAGCGGGATATGTAGGAGCAGAATTTTATAATGTCCCATAAGAATTAATGTAAGATTTGATTTCATCCTGCTAGCTACCCTTTTTGAATAGCAGAAAGAAATGACCCTCTGGGACTATAAGATTCTGTTTTCCCATATGCATTACAAATTGGGCCCTCTTTTAACTCTCAGGGGGGCATAGCTCAGTGGTTTGAGCATTGGCCTGCTAAACCCAGAGTCATGAGTTCAATCCTTGAGGGGGGCCATTTACAGAACTGGGATAAAAATCTGTCTGGGGATTGCTCCTGTTTTGAGCAGGGGGTTGGACTAGATGACCTTCTGAGGTCTCTTCCAGCCCTAATCTTCTATGATTCTTTGTTTTAAGATTTAGTTAGTAAGAGACAGGATTCTCTATCGTATCTATGTTAAATAAATTAGAGAAACATTGAAGGCCTGGGTCTCAATGTAAATTGTCTTGGTTATTGATTGTAAAACTTAGCAAGGTTTAATTTGCAATGCCTTTTTGCTCAATATAAAATACTACTGTTTGTATTCTCAATCTGTTTGTGTGAATGAGGAATGTATGCATCAGGAAAAGATAAGGTGTGAAGGCCATTGTTATAGCCAGAGTCAAGGAAAGAAGCAAAGAGACTTAAAAAGCCTCAAAGAATCATCAGGTACTGCTTTCTACCCAGAGAGCTGTTAAACTGTCTGGCATCGCATAGTGGATACATGCTTCGCAGTGTAAGAATGCACCACCCCGAGTGAACCAATCATCACCTCAGGACCACGCAGTCGATTTTGACTCCAGAAGAAGACATAGAGTAACAGCCTGCAATACCTTACAATCTACGCTCTCGTAAGGGTTGCCAGAAGCAGACAACGACCTAAAGCAAGGCCCAAGAAGAAGCAGTAGCGAGCCTAGCGCTTGCTGCCTGGTGGACGTAAAACTGTGACTGCGGTTCCCTCAGTTGAGGTTGTCAGAACCAGAAGGGTCCTGCCTCCAACACGCGCCTCTGGTGGCACCTGTTCCTCAGCTGCTGGTGTCTTAAGGTCTGGGGAGTCCACAATGACAATTCTTTTATCTAGCAGCAAGTGTGGATAGCTCAGACCCTTAATACTTCTAAAGGCTGGGTCTGCAGCCACATCCCAGCCCACTCTCAAACTGGTGTTCCTGTCCTGGCTATCCCACTCAATTTCCCAGACCTCACTGGAGGACCTTATCCATTTAACACAATATGGAACAGTAATGATACCTGGGAAGAGGCTATTGGCAGTTCCTTTATCCCACTTGGGAGAGTAATACACCATACAAAAAGGCTCCTGAAGTTACAAGCAGTAGTTAAAATAATGGCAAATGAAACCAGAGAAAGTTTAAGATCCCTGGCCAAAGAAACAGGGGCGATCCGACAGATGGCCCTCCAAAACCGTCAGGCATTGGACATAGTGCTGGCGGCCAAAGGAGGGTACTGTGTTCTCACTGGAAAACACCACCAATGAGGTAATAGATCACGCTAGCCACTTAGAACAAATCACATATCTTCCGCATGAACAGCCGAGTTCTTTATGGAAGTGGCTAAGTAATCTGTTCAATTTCTCTAGCATAGGAAACTGGTTGTTTCAGGGAGCCCTGACTATCCTGTTTGGAATCCTAATAATTTTTGTATGTTTTCAGTTAGTCTCCTGTTGTATCCAAAATTGTGTAAGGCATGCCAACTAGGTGACTGCCCCAAAACAGAGTGCTAATATGATGATTTTGAATATTGCTGATGAACAAAGAGATAAAGAACGGTTAATATATGGAACCCAGTAAAATGATGGTCATGGCATAGCTTGACCAAAAGGAGGGATTGTGAAAGTAGAAAGAATTATATTGTAAAAATAAGAATGAATTAAAGAAATGTTGTATGTACCTTTAAGCAAAAATAAGAAATGTTGAAATATAGGTGCCAGGAAAAGAAACATTAGGCATAAACAATGGTGCTAATGGCAAAACATAAACAAAAGATCAGTAATAGTTAGTAAGGAAATAAGATATGCATGTCTATCCTAGGTAAACTTATCAGATTCTGCTTCCTTTGTTATCTTGTTAAGTTCTCGCCCTTTTATCTGTATAAATAAGATAGTTTGTGTCTTGCATGGTGCTCACATTATCTGGGTGTTATTAGCAGAGTGCTGTGCTAATAAAACAGAGTGGTCTGACAAACTGTGAGTCCTGAGACTAACTTTGACATCCCCAAGGGTCAGTCCTAGGACCAATCCTATTCAATTTATTCATAAATGACCTGGAGAAAGGGGTAAACAGTGAGGAGGCAAAGTTTGCAGACAATACTAAACTGCTCAAGATAGTTAAGACCAAAGCAGACTGTGAAGAACTTCAAAAAGATCTCACAAAACTAAATGATTGGACAACAAAATGGCAAATGAAATTTAATGTGAATAAATGTAAAGTAATGGACATTGGAAAAAATAACCCCAACTATACATATAATATGATGGGGGCTAATTTAGCTACAACTAATCAGGAAAAAGATTTTGGAGTCATTGTGGACAGTTCTCGGAGGATGTCCACGCAGTGTGCAGAGGCGGTCAAAAAAGCAAACAGGATGTTAGGAATCATTAAAAAGGGGATAGAGAATAAAACTGAGATTATTGCCCTTATGTAAATCTATGGTACGCCCACATCTCGAATACTGTGTACAGATGTGGTCTCCTCACCTCAAAAAAGATATACTGGCACTAGAAAAGGTTGAGAAAAGGGCAACTAAAATGATTAAGGGTTTGGAGAGTGTCCCATATGAGGAAAGATTAAAGAGGCTAGGACTCCAGCTTGAAAAAGAGGAGACTAAGTGGGGATATGATAGAGGTATATAAAATCATGAATGATGTGGAGAAAGTGGATAAGGAAAAGTTATTTACTTATTCCCATAATACAAGAACTAGGGGTCACCAAATGAAATTAATAGGCAGCAGGTTTAAAACAAATACAACGAAGTTCTTCTTCACGCAGCACACAGTCAACTTGTGGAACTCCTGACCTGAGGAAGTTGTGAAGGCTAGGACTATAACAGCATTTATAAAAGAGAACTGGATAAATTCATGGTGATTAAGTCCATAAATGGCTATTAGCCAGGATGGGCAAGAATAGTGTCCCTAGCCTCTGTTTGTTAGAGGATGGAGATGGATGGCAGGAGAGAGATCACTTGATCATTGCCTGTTAGGTTCACTCCCTCTGGGGCACCTGGTATTGGCCACTGTGGGTAGACAGATACTGAGCGAGATGGACCTTTGGTTTGACCCGGTACGGCCGTTCTTATGTTCTTATGTTATGTTCTGCTGATTATACATGACCCTAAAATGTTTTTCAGAGTCTCTGCTTCCCAGGATACAGTCTCCATCCTGTAAGTATGGCCAATGTTCTTAGTTCCAAGATATATACATTTATATTTAGCCATATATTGTTTGCTTGCACACTAAGGAATCCAGATCACTATGAATCAATGACCTGCCCTCTTATTTGTTTACTATTCTCCCAATTTTTGGGTAATCTTTAAATTGTATTAATTATGATCTTATGTTTTCTGCCAGGTCATCGATAAAAATGCTGAACAGCATAAGGCCAAAACCCAATCCCTGTGGGAACCCAATGGAAACACACTTGATGATTCTGTTTATTTACATTTTGAGAGCGATCAGTCAGTCATCTCTTAATCCATTTAATGTGTGCCATGTTAATTTTATGTCTTTCTAGTTTTTTAATCAAAATTTCATGTGGTACCAAGTAAAATGTCATCTAAAAAGACTATATCAACACTATTACCTTTATCAACCACACTTGTAATCTCATCAATAAAAGATATCAAGTAAGTTTGACAGGATCTATTTTCCATAAACCCACATTGACTCGTTATTAATCGAGTCTCATATCAGACATTCCATTATCTTGGCCAGGGTCAATGTCAGATTGACAGGCCCATAATTATCCAGGTCATCCTGTTTATCGTTTTTAAATATTAACATAACAAGAGCTTTCTTCCAGTCTTCTGGAACTTTCTCAGTGTTCCAAGACTTATTGAAAATCATCATAAAGGGTCCAGCAAGCTGGTCAGCCAGCTCTTTTAAAACTCTTGTATGCAATTTATGTAGACCTGTGATTTTAAAAATGTCTAACTTCAGTAGATGGTGTTTAACATCCTTCAAGGATACTAGGGGAATGGAAAATGTGTTATATGATCTGACTATATCATCTGTTTTTCCCCCAAAATCCAGAACAAAAATATTTATTTAACACTTCTGCCTTTTCTGCATTATTATTGATAATTTTACCATTTCCATCTAGTAATGGACCAATACCATTTTCAGGATTCTTTTTGTTCCTAATGTACTTTAAAATGCCATCTAATTGTCCTTAACTCAACTAGCCATAGATTTCTCCTTGTGGGACTTCACTTCCATTATTAATTTTTTACAATTCTTAACTTCAGATTTATATTCATAACTATCAACTTCCCCTTTCATCGATTTGTAATATTTTATTTGTATAGCTGTTTTTGCTTCCCCTCCAAACCAGACTTTTTTTTTTAATCAATATTGCCTTCTTGCTCAATTGTGGCCTTTTGGGCATCTACTAAAGTGTTTTTAAACAATTCACAATTATCATTCAAATTTTTCTAATTCTTCTTTCCAGCTCATTTGGTTCATAATTGTCTTCAGCTTTGTGAAATTGGCCCTTTTAATGCACCACATATATATCACTGGTCTGGATTTTACACTGTTTGCACAATCTCTAATAATTGGGTTTTTTAATTAATTGGTAGAGCTACTCTTCAAGATCCTGAGGTATGCAGGATATCCACCAATTTATGTGGCTTCTCCTGCACCATCTTATATACCAAAGAAACTAGCCAATCTTTCAAATAATTCTTGGTATATTATCATCCTGAGTCAGGTACAATGATTTTGAGACTATTGCCTCATCAAGAGAGGATGAAAATATATCCTGGGTGGCTGCATAGTAAGATTCTGAACTGGTAGGCTGGGTCTAGATTCAGCTTTGAAACCAATACCAGGATTGACCTTGCCTTGGAGGTGATTTAGCTGGGCAAGGTACCAGAGAAGCACAGGAAGCTAGTGCCATGCCCTATGAGTTCCAAAAATATCCCATGGCTCTTTGTTCCTAGAACTACTCCAGTAATCATCAGTGCTGAGAGCTAGATCTCTGTGGAGAGGATAGTGAATTTTGTGACCTCATATAATAGGACTAGGATATATAAGATCCCACCTCCAACTCCAAAGAAGAACAGGAATAGTCAGAGAACCATGAAGGTATGGTAACAGAGAGTGTAGGAGAGACCAGCAATCAAGCTCTATTATGAGATGTAGTAGGTACTGAGGTTTCCCAGTGACAGTACTGAACATATAGGTCATAGCTGCATGGAGCCTCTCTCATCGTAGGTACTAACATTTGCTGCATCAAAACCTATATTGAGTGCCAAGGATGTAGACAGTACCAGAACTTGTGAAGTAGATGGGTACTGATAAGTATACCTCGTGTATAAAAAATGGTTACTTACTTTTGTGTGACTTGTTCTTCAAATTGTATTGAACGTCTATTCCACTACAGGTGTGCGAGTGCCCCATGCACAGTTCTTGGAGAACTTTTTCCCTCAAGCAATAATCATAGGAGCAACATGAGTGCCCTCTGCCATCACATGCCACTGCAGGTATAAAAGGTTGGGGCCACCCCTGAAACCTCAGTTCCTTTCTACCAGCTAGACTCCGACAGAGAGAGGACAAAGGGCAGGTTGTGGAATGGATATGTACAACACATCTAGAAGAACAGTAGTTAAGATAGATAAATTTCATCTTTATGAGTGATTGCACATGTCTACTCCACTGTAGGTGACTCAGGAAAAGATTAACCTGGAGGTGGGCTTGGAGTCTACTTGAACAGAGATTGTAGAACAACACATCCAAAAGTGGCACCACTTCTGGACTGACTGCTATAGCATAATGAGAAGCAAACGTGTGCACTGACAACCACATTGCCGCTTTGTAAATGTCCAGAAGAGGCACCTGCACCAGGAAGGCTGCTGATGCTGCATGGACTCTAGTTGAATGGGCCAACACTCTAGATGGTGAAGTCACATTAGCTAACTGATGATACACGCAAATACATGAAGAAATCCAGGATGAAATCCTCTGAATAGAAATTGGCTGGTCTTTCATTCTATCTGCGACCACGACAAACAACTGTATTGAGGACCTAAAGGAATTAGTACAGTCCAGGCAGAAAGCTAAAGTTTTTCTCATGTCTAATGAATGAAGTTTCTCCTCATCTCTACAAGAATGAGGCTTCAGTAAGAAAATCGGCAAACAAACTGCCTGGTTAACGTGAAAATTTGTTAGGAACTTAGGGTGAGGGTGGAGGTAAACTTTATCCTTGCCAAATGAAGTACTGAGTCTTTGAAAGGCCTCTGTCTTTTCTCTGGCACCAGTGATAGAGAATGTGGTGCCATAAACATCCCTGATGGGGTGCTCCATATTGAAGCTTTGGTACTCGGCATCTGTTCCAAATGCAATAACTCTGATAGTGGACTGCCTCCCTAAGGACATACTTCAGCATGGCTGCTCTAGCCTTCCTAAAGCAAGGCTTGAATACCTTACAGATGTGACATTTCTCACTAATGTGGGACTCCCCCAAGCATTTTAGGCAGGATCTTTCAAGAAGAAGTCAAGTACAGAAGGGGACTGAGATTTCCTTAATGAAGAAGATCTTTTAGATTTATAAGAATGTGAGTTCCCTGACATTTTTTCTCTCCTGAATGGTACTGAGGACAGAGAATGATAACTCCTCTCTGAATCCTTTCTGAATAATAATGGGGGATTCAATCATTAGAAACATAGAAAGCTGGGTTTGCAATCACCGGGAGAATTGAATGGTGACTTGCCTACCGGGTGCAAATGTTGAGGATATCTCAAGACATCTAGAGAGACTTATGTGTCCTGCTGGGGAGAAGCCAGTGGTCATGGTACATGTAGGTACCAATGACATAGGAAAGGACAGGAGAGAGGTCCTGGAGGCCAAATTTAAACTGCTAGGTAAGAGATTGAAGTCCAGGACCTCCATGATAGGGTTCTCTGAAATGCTTCCAGTTCCATGTGCATGGCCAGTTAGACAGGCAGAACTGCAGGGTCTCATTGCATGGATGAGATGAAGGTGGAGGAAGAAGGGTTTAGATTTATTAGGATCTGAGGAAACTTTTGGGAAAGAAGGAGCCTATACAGGAAGGATGGTCTCCATCTAAATCAAAATGGAACCAGATTGCTGGCACGTAAAATTAAAAAGGTCATAGAGCAGTTTTCAAACTAAGGGGTGGGGGAAAGGTGACGGGTACAGAGGAGCACATGGTTTGGACAGCAACATCTCTTAGGGTTGGATCTATTAATGGAGAGTCTCTATATCCTTGTAAGAAGGAGAGGATGGAAGATAAAATAGGATCTGATAAGAAACAGTCAAATAACAGAAACATGGAGGAACAGTAGTCATGACTGGAGTACAGGTATTGAAGGGTATGTGCTGTTTAGGAAAGACAGAAATAAAGACAAAGGTGGTGGAGTAGCATTGTATATCAATGATGATATAGACTGTAAAGAAATAAGAAGTGATGGAATGGATAAGACAGAGTCTGTCTGGGCAAAAATCACAGTGGAGAAGAAAGCTACTAGAGCCTCCCCTGAAATAGTGCTTGGGGTGTGCTATAGATCACCGGGATCTGATTTGGATATGTATAGAGACCTCTTTAATGTTTTTAATGAAGTAAATACTAATGGGAATTGTGTGATCGTGGGAGACTTTAACTTCCCAGATATAGACTGGAGGACAAGTGCTAGTAATAATAATAGGGCTCAGATATTCCTGGATGCAATAGCTGATGGATTCCTTCACCAAGTAGTTGCTGAACCAACAAGAGGGGATGCCATTTTAGATTTGGTTTTGGTGAGTAGGGAAGACCTCAAAGAAGAAATGGTTGTAGGAGATAACCTTGGTTCGAGTAATCATTTAGTTCAATCTAAATGGAAGGATAAACAAAAAAAGATCTGTGACTAGAGTCTTTTGTTTCAAAAGGGCTAACTTTAAAAAATTAAGGAAATTAGATAGGGAAGTGAATTGGACTGAAGAACTTGTGGATCTAAACGTGGAGGAAGCCTGGATCCCAAGAAAGGGGAAAAAGGTCATAGGCAGGAGTTGTAGACCAAGCTGGATGAGCAAGCATCTCAAAAAGGTGATTAAGAAAAAGCAGAAAGCCTACAAGGAGTGGAAGATGGGAGGGATCAGCAAGGAAAGCCACTTATTGAAGTCAAAACATGTAGGGATAAAGTGAGAAAGGCCAAAAGCCATGTAGAGTTGGAACTTGCAGGGGGAATTAAAACCAACAGTAAAATGTTCTATAGCTATATAAATAAGAAGAAAAAGAAAGAACAAGTGGGATCTCTAAACACTGAGGATGGAGTGGAAATTAAGGATAATCTAGGCATGGCCCAATATCTAAATAAATACTTTGCCTCAGTCTTTAATGAGGCTAATGAGGAGCTTAGGGATAATGGTAGGATGACAAATGGGAATGAGGATATGGCGGTAGATATTACCATATCTGAGGTAGAAGCCAAACTTGAATATATATTGGAAGGTCATGAGGCAGGGGGTGACACTATATGTGAAAGAAAGCATAGAGTCAAATGAAGTAAAAACCTTAAATGAATCAAGCTGTACCACAGAATCTCCATGATAGTAATTCCATGCTTGAATAATGAGAATATGGCAGTAGAGATACATTACTGACCATCTGACGAGGATGGTGACAGTGACTGTGAAATGCTCAGAGAGATTAGAGAGTATAAAAATAAAAAAACTCAATAATGGGGGATTTCAATTATACCTATATTGACTGGGTACATGTCACCTCAGGACAGGATGCAGAGATACAGTTTCTTGACACCTTAAATGACTGCTTCTTGGAGCAGCTAGTCCTGGAACCCACAAGGTAAGCAGCCATTCTCAATTTAGTCCTAAGTGGAGCACAGGATCTAGTCCAAGAGGTGAATATAACTGAAACACTTGGCACTAGTGATCTTAACATAATAAAATTTAACATCTCTGGGGGGAGGGGACACCAAAGCAGCCCACCATAGTACCATTTAATTTCAGAAAGGGGAGCTAAACAAATTTGAGGAAGTTAGTTAAACAGAAATTAAAAGGTATGTGTGAAAAGTGAAATCCCTGCAAGCAGCATGGAAACTTTTAAAAGACACCATAATAGAAGCTCAATTTAAATGTATAACTCAAATTAAAAAAACATAAAAAGGGGACCCAAAAAGTGCCACCGTGGCTAAACCATAAAGTAAAAAAAGAAGTTAGAAGCAATAAGGAATCCTTCAAAAATTGGAAGTTAAATCTTATTGAGGAAAATAGAAAGGAGTATAAACTCTGGCAAGTGACATGTAAAAATATAATTATGAAAGGCAAAAAAGAATGTGAAGAACAGCTAGCCAAAGACACAAAAAGCAACAGCAAAAAATTTTTTAAGTATGTCAGAAGCAGGAACCCTGCTCATCAACCAGTGGGCCACTGGACAACTGAGATGCTAAAGATGCACTCATGGAAAATAAGGCGTGGCAGAGCTCTGACCTTGCTCCAGTGGGTCCTGCGCTTCTAGGCAGTTTATGCTAGCCTCAGTGGCTCACTGTGACCCTCCACATAACCCTTCTCTCTCTAGGGCTAGGGTTACAGTCTACTGAGCCCTTTTCATCATAGGCCTGCAAGGAGGTTGGTGAGAGAACTCCCACAGTCTCTGTTCAGCCTCCTGTCCTGACAGGGACCTGACTTCCCCTCCCAGGAGATGTTCCTGTAGTGGTGGCTTGGGGGTAACCCGGGCCCACTCTCTATTCTGGGTTCCAGCCCAGGGACCCTAATGGTAGCAGTTGTTGGCAGCCAACCTTTCACTGTCAGAGTTGTTACATTTCCCTGGGCCACTTCCCCACAGCTCGCCTGCTTCTCCCTTCTTCACCCTTACCTTAGGACTCTTCTAACGATGGTTTGAGGGTGTTTTCAGTAACCAGCCCTTCAGCCACACTTCCTCTCCTCTGGCTCCCCGGCTCTTCCCTGTCTGATTAGAGTGAGCCCTTTTTATAGTATCAGCGTGGCCTTAATTAGAGTCAGGTGGTCACATTAACTGAATGGCCTCACCTGGCTCTTTGCAGGTTAATTAGAGTCAGGTGTTCTCATTAGCCTGGAGCAGCCCCTGCTTTGGTCAGTCAGGGAACAGAAAACTGTTAATCCAGTGGTCAGTATATCTGCCTTCTGCTATTCTGCTTTACCCAACTGGCCTAGGTCTATCACATATCCCTCCCCACTGCTCAACACCAAGGGGTTGGGCAGCTTGGGATGCCAGACAGTGTATGCGTGATAAGCCATCGGCATTGCCATGGCAACTCCCTGCTCCGTGCTCTATGAGGAACTGGAAAGGTTGGAGGGATAAGAACTACCTGATTACCCTTGTGTTCTTTTCCTTGTTTCATTGCATCCATTGAAGAGGGGCATAGTCAGTCACAAGGATAAATCTGCACCCCAGCAGGTAGTAACGCAACGTTTCCATGGCCCATTTTACAGCGAGGCACTCTCTCTCTACTACTGCATATTTTTGTTCCCTCGGATGGAGTTTCCTACTGAGGTAGAGAACTGGGTGTTCCTCCTCTCCAACCATCTGCGACAGGATGGCCCCTAACCCTACCTCGGATGCATCTGTCTGTAGAATAAAGTCCTTGTTGAAATTTGGGGCTATCAATACGGGGTTACTGCAGAGGGCAGTCCATAAGTCCGAGAATGCCCTCTCTGCTGCATCGGACCATCTGACTGGATCAGGACCACAGGCCTTCACTAAGTCCATTGGGGACTTGCCCTTGGGGCAAAATGGGGGTTGAAATGCCGATAATACCCCACCACTCCTAGAAATGTTCGGAACTGCTTCTTACGACTCGGCCGAGGCCAATTTTGGATGGCCTCTTACTTATTCAGCTGGGGTTTTACCAGACCTTTTCCTACCACGTAGCCAAGATATTTGGCCTCCATGAACCCTACAGCACACTTAACAGGGTTCGTCGTAAGGCTAGCTCCCCGGAACGTATCAAGGACAGCCCCCATTTTTTCCAAGTGGGTCTCCCAATCTGGGGTATGAATCACTACGTCATCCAAGTAGGCCACAGCGTAACTGGTATGGGGGCGTAATAACTTGTCCATGAGGCGCTGAAAGGTAGCTGGAGCCCCATGTCATCCAAAAGGAAGGACTGTATATTGGAAGAGACCCTCTGGTGTAGAAAATGTCATCTTTTCCGTTGCATCTTCGGCTAGAGGAATCTGCCAGTACCCCTTTGTCAAGTCTAAGGTTGTCAAGTACCGGGCATTCCCCAGACGATCTACTAGTTCATCTATGTGGGGTATTGGGTAGGCATCAAACTGGGACATCTCATTTAGTTGATGGAAGTCGTTGCAGAATCTTGTGGTGCCATCAGGTTTGGGCACCAACACTATGGGGCTGGACCACTGACTGTGGGATTCTTCGATGACCCCCATCTCCAGCATTTTCCTGACTTATGCTTTTATTTCCTCCCTTTTGGCTGCTGGCACCCGGTAGGACCTCATAGTTACTCTGGCCCCAGGGTTTGTGATGATGTGGTGATATGTCCTGGTTGTGCGACCCAGCTTTGTCGAGAATACATCTTGATATTGGGCAATCATCTCAGTTACCTCTTTCTTCTGGGCTGTCATTAGATCAGGAGACACCCTCACCTGTTCAGGATTTTTGTTTCCTGGGTGCAGCTCTTCTCGAATCACTGTGCATGCCTCTCGTGCATGCCATGGTTTCAGAAGGTTGACATGATATATCTGCTCTACTTTTTGACGTCCTGTTTGTTGCACCTTGTAATTTACTTTCCCTATGGTTCAACTATTTCATAGGGCCCTTGCCACTGGGCCAACAGCTTACTTTCGGCCGTGGGTACCAGTACCATTACTCAGCCACCAGTTTGAAACTGACGAAGCTTGGCTTGGCGGTCGTAGTAGGTTCTCTGGGCCTCTTGGGCCTTCTCTAGGTGTTCCCTCACTATGGGAGTGAACCGGGCTATTCAATCCCTCATCTGTAGTACATGTTCTATTATGTTCTTCCTCTCACCGGGTTCCATCTCCCAAATTTTCTTGGCTATGTCCAAGATGCCTCCGAGGTTGCATCCATACAACAGCTCAAAGAGGGAGAATCCGGTGGAAGCTTGGGGGACCTCACAGATGGCGAACATGAGGTACGGTAGTAGGTTGTCCCAATCTTTCCCATCCTTGCATAACACCTTTCTTATCATGGCCTTGAGGGTTTGGTTAAATCTTTCCACCAGACCATCGGTTTGTGGATGGTAAACCGAGGTCCGCAGCATTTGGACATGGAGCAGGGAACACAAATCCTTCATCAACTTGGACATGAATGGTGTTCCCTGGCCTGTGAGGATTTCTTTTGGTAGCCCTACCCGGGCAAAGATTGCTGCTAATTCTTTGGCAATGCTCTTGGAAGCTGTACTTAGTAAGGGGACAGCTTCTGGGTACCTGGTTGCATAGTCTAGGATGACAAGCACATACTGGTGGCCTCGGGTCGTTTCTCTAGCGGCCCCACAAGATCCACGGTGATCCGTTCAAATGGGACTTCGATGATCAGCAGGGGTACCAGAGGAGCTCTTAGATGTTGATGAGGGCTGTGCAGTTGACATTCGGGGCAAGAGGCACAGTATTGCCGGACGTCTTCATGTACCCCCGGCCAGAAGAACCTGCGTAAGATTCCCACCTGGGTTTTCTCCACTCACAAGTGTCCTCCAAAAAGGTGACTGTGAGCAAGGCTTAATATTGCATTCTGGTGTTTCCGGGGGACTAGGAGCTGGTGTACCTCTTGCTCCTGCATTTGCACGACCCAGTATAGGAGATTCCTCTTGATCACAAAATAAGGCCCTGGCCCCTGGGTCCCTCTATGGGTACCCCATCTATCTCAGCCACCTCCTTCCTAGCGTTCTCGTACTTTGGGTCTTCCACCTGGTCCCGTCCAAAAGTCTCTCTCTCTGGGCTTAACAGCCTGAACTATGAAGGATCTGTCTCTGCCTTCTCGGCTGGCTCCGTGAGGTTGGGGTTGGAAGTGGTCTCTGCCCCCGCTTGTGTCTCAGGGCCCTCCCCTTCAGTTGCCCATGTACGTCTGCCTACACAGGCGACCCTCTGTCCTTGTATCAGGATTCGAGTACTCAAGGCCTTGGCCGCCCTTCTTTCTCTTGTGGTCTTCCTGCCTTTTCCCGGGACAGGGAATAGCTCCTGGGACATTTCCGCGAAAAATGGGAGGTGACATTCTGCTGCGGAAACCCCCTGAAGTTCGGGGAGCTCCTCTCCCTCTAATTCCTCCAGTGGGAGCAAGTTTCCAAACCCGAGGAAATTTCTACCTATGAGAAGAGGGCCTGGGAGGTTTGGGACTAACCCTGCTTTCACACCGGTGACATTTGCCTGAATTTCAATTTTTACTGGTATGATGGGGTAGTAGCTAATGGTCCCATGGACACAGGTTACCTCCGTATGCTTGGCCTGCATTAACTCGCTGCGCTTCACTTATTTACCCAAAATCAGGGTGATAGCACTCCTCGAGTCTACGAGTGCTATGGTTTCTACCCCATTCAACTTTACCTGCCTTGTATATTTATGTGGGGTGACTGCGACTCCTACAATATTGAGTAGACTGCATGGGTCTGCCTCATTCCCCAGGTTATACTGCCTTGGCTCTATGACATTGGGGCACTGGGAAGCTATGTGCCCCAACTCCCCACACCCATAACACCTATAATTGCTTCTAGTCATTCCCCTAAAATGTGCATTAGGAGATTTAGTCCCAGAGTTCCCCCTACTCAGGCCTTCCCCTTCCTTCTGGGTTCCCGACTGGTTTTCGACCTCCTTCTTCTTCCACCTAGGACTTCCTGGGGGTTTGGTCGCTCGACCCTCCATGGTTGGGGTCAAGTGTTTGTTTCATGAGGGGCCTTCTTTAGGTAGTTGGGTTAATTCCCTGGCTGTTATCCGTCTTTCCACCAATATGATCATTTCGTCATAGGTGGATGGATTGTTCTGGCAGACCCATTTGCAGAGATCTGGTGGCAGTACCCGCATGTAATGGTCCATGACTAAAGTCTCTAAAATCTCCTCCGGGCTGCATGCCTCAGACCGTAAGCACTTCCGAGCGAAGTGTATGAGGTCGAATATTTGGGACCTTGGAGGTTTGTTCTCCCTGTATTTCCACTCCTGGAACCTCTGGGCCCGTACCGCTGCTGTCACCCAGAATCGTGCTAGGATCTCTGCTCTCAGCTGGGAATAGTCAGCAGCATCCTGAGTGGGTAGATCAAAGTAGGCCTTCTGGGCCTCTCCGCACAAGAAAGGGGCGAGAATGCTAGCCCACTGCACCAGGGGCCATGCCTCACACTGTGCAGTCCTTTCAAAGGAGAGGAGATACGCCTCTATATCATCATCTGCCGTCATCTTTGGCAGACAACTGATGGGCCTCAGGGTTCGCGTCTCATTGGACCCCCGGGCCTGGGTGGTGAGGATCTTCAGCTGGTCCACAACCTCGCGCAGGAAGGCTCGATCTTGGATCGCCTGGCTCATTAATAATTGGTCGGTTTCCTGCTGTGACCTCATGGACTCCTGTTGTGCCATCACCTGAGCCCGGGTTGCCTCCTGCTGGGCTGCTGTGGCTTGCACCAATGCTCTCACCACCTCCTCCATGGTGGTACAAACAACAACACCAACAAAAAACCCATAACCAAAAACCCCTGTGCACCATTTTTTGTTTTTGTTTTGTTTTTGTTTTTTTTTCGTAAACATCTCTTTGTTCCGCCACGCTGTGAACAATCACTATCCCACTTCTGACACCAGTTGTGGCAGAGCTCTGACCTTGCTCCAGTGGGTCCTGCGCTTCTAGGCGGTTTATGCTAGCCTCAGTGGCTCACTGTGACCCTCCACATAGCCCTTCTCTCTCTAGGGCCAGGGTTACAGTCTACTGAGCCCTTTTCTCATAGGCCTGCAAGGTGGTTGGTGAGAGAACTCCCACAGTCTCTGTTCAGCCTCCTGTCCTGACAGGGACCTGACTTCCCCTTCCAGGAGATGTTCCTGTAGTGGAGGCTTGGGGGGAACCCGGACCCGCCCTCTACTCTGGGTTCCAGCCCAGGGACACTAATGGTAGCAGTTGTTGGCAGCCAACCTTTCACTGTCAGAGTTGTTACATTTCCCTGGGCCACTTCCCCACAGCTCTCCTGCTTCTCCCTTCTTCACCCTTACCTGAGGGCTCTTTTAACGATGGCTTGAGGGTGTCTTCAGTAACCAGCCCTTCAGCCACACTTCCTCCCTGGCTCTTCTCTGTCTGACTGGAGTGAGCCCTTTTAATAGTATCAGCGTGGCCTTAATTAGAGTCAGGTGGTCACATTAAGTGAATGGCCTCACCTGACTCTTTGCAAGTTAATTAGAGTCAAGTGTTCTCATTACCCTGGAGCAGCCTCTGCTCTGGTCAGTCAGGGAACAGAAAACTGTTAATCCAGTGGCCAGTATATCTGCCTTCTGCTATTCTGCTGTACTCAACTGGCCTGGGTCTATCGGCTATTGCAGATAAACTAAATTAATTCTTTGCATCAGACTTCATGGCTGAGGTGGTGAGGGAGATTCCCAAACCTGGGCCATTACTTCTAGGTGACAAATCTGAGTAACTGTCCCAGATTCAGATGTCCAAGGACGAGGTTTTGGAACAAATTGATAAATTAAATAGTAATGGTCACCAAGACCAGATGATATTCACCCAAGAGTTCTGAAGGAACACAAATGTTAAATTGCAGAACTACTAACCTGGTGTGCAACTTAACATTTCAATCAGCTTCTATATCAGATGACTGGAGGATAACTAATGTGATGTCAATTTTTTAAAAAGGCTCCAGCGATAATCCCAGCAATTACAGGCCAGTCAGCCAATATCAGGCAAAGTGGTTGAAACTATAGTAAAGAAGAAAATTGTCAGACACACAGATGAATATAATTTCTTGGGGAAGAGTAAACATGGTTTTTGTAAAGGGAAATCATGCCTCACCAATCTACTAGAATTCTTTGAGGGGGTTAACAAGCATGTGGAAAGGGTGATTCAGTGGATATAGTGTACTTAGATTTTCAGAAAGCCTTTGACAAGGTCCCTCTTAAAGGCTCTTAAGCAAAGTAAGCTGTCATGGGAGAACAGAGAAGATCCTCTCATGGATCAGTAACTAGTTAAAAGATGGGAAACAAAGAGTAGAAATAAATGGTCAGTTTTCAGAATGGAGAGAAGTAAATAGTGGTGTCCTCCAGGGGTGTGTAATGGGGTCAGTACAGTTCAACATATTTATAAATGATCTGGAAAAAGGGGTAAGAAGTGAGGTGGTGAAATTTGCAGATGATACATAACTACTCATGATAATTAAGTCCAAAGCAGACTGTGAAGAGTTACAAAGAGATCTCATAAAACTGGGTGACTGGGCAACAAAATGGCCGATGAAATTCAATGTTGATAAATGTAAAGTAATATACATTGGAAAACATAATCCCAACTATACATTTAAAAAGACTGGGGTCTAAATTAGCTATTACCACTCAAGAAAGATCTTGGTGTCATTGTGAATAGCTCTCTGAAAACATCCACTCAATGTGCAGTGGCAGACAAAAAAGCTAGGAATCACTGGGAAAGGGATAGGTAATAAGGCAGAAAATGTCATATTGCCTCTATATAAATGCATGGTATGTCTGCATCTTGAATACTGCATGCAGATTTGGTCAGCCATCTCAAAAAATATATATTGGAATTGAAAAAGGAGGACAAGAGCAACAAAAATTATTAGAGGTATGAGGAGAGATTAATAAGACTAGGACTTTTCAGCTTGGAAAAGAGACGACTAAGGGGGAAATGATATAGGTTCACAAAATCATGACTTTTATGGAGAAAGTAAATAAGCAAGTGTTATTTACTCCTTCTCAGAACACAAGAACTAGGGGTCACCAAATGAAATGAATAGGCAGCAGGTTTAAAACAAACAAAAGGAAGTATTTCTTCACACAACACAGTCAACCCGTGGAACTCTATGCCAGAGATGCTGTGAAGGCCAAGACTATAACATGGTTCAACAAAGAATCAGATAAGTTAATGTCAGATACAGTCCATTAATGGCTATTAATCAGGATGGGCAGGGATGCAAAATTATGCTCTGAAGCATCCCTAGCCTCTATTTGCCAAAAGCTGGGAATGGGCAACAAGGGATGGAGCACTTGATGATTACCTGTTCTGTTCATTCCCTCTGAAGCACCTGGCATTAGCTACTATCAGAAGACAGGATCCTGAGCTAGATGGACCATTGGTCTGACCCAACATGGGCATTCTTATGTTCTTATCCCGCTGATGCGGGGAAACAGCAATGCTCAGAGTAACACTTCACAATGGAGTAGAGTCCATGGATCTGTGTACCAAGTGGCTAGGTTCCAAAGGAGGATGCAAGGCAACTTCCATCAGTTTATGATGAAGCCTCACCTCTCTAGATTTTTGGTCCTAGTCTTGAAACCCCTGAAAATCAGGCACTTATCACAATTGTGCCCCTCACCAAAACACTCCAGACAATAGGAGTGAGGGTCACTACCTGGCATAGATGGTTTTGTTCAACATTTTTATTAATGATCTGAATGATGCAATAGGTTGCACCCTCAGCAAGTTCATGGATGACACTAAGTTGGTGGGAGAGGCAGATACACTGGAGGGTAGGGATAGGGTCCAGAGTGACCTAGACAAATTGGAGGATTGGGACAAAAGAAATCTGATGAGGTTCAACAAGGACAAGTTCAGAGTCCCACACTTAGCATGGAAGAATTACATGCACCTGTCATAGGTCTCACCCCCACTTTGAACTTTAGGGTACAGATGTGGGGACTTGCATGGACACTTCTAAGCTTAATTACCAGCTTAGATTTGGTTTCGCTGCCACCATCCAGAATTTTTGAGTACCTGTATTACTCCCTTTTCCCCAAAAACCTTCCCTTCCCTGAGTAGCCTTGAGACTCCTCCACCAATTCCCTGGTGAGTCCAGATCCAAATCCCTTGGATCTTAAAAACAAGGAAGAATTACTCCTTCCTCCTCCCTTTTTCCCCCCACCAATCCCTGGTGAGTCCAGATCCAACTCCCATGGATCTAAAAAAAAGGGGAAAAATCAATCAGGTTCTTAAAAAGAAGGCTTTTAATTAAAGAAAAGAAAGGTAAAAGAAAGAAAGAAAAAAACCTCTGGGAGACAGCATATCAGCTAATCTCACAGACAATAGATTGAAAACACAGGATGTTCCCCTGGGCAAAAATCTTAATATACACAAGAATATCCAATTTAATAATTCCCTTAATGGCACCAAGTTAAGATACAAAGAAAATAAACATAAACCTATTTATTCCTTTCTAAAACTTACTACTCTGATAAGAAGCTGGTTCCTTGATCTTTTTCACTCTGACTGAAATGGAAAGTGACCCAGACAAAGGGACCTTCCCTCTTTCCTTCTGAACCATCTTGTCCTCCCATTGGTTCCTCTGGTCAGGTGTCAGCTAGGCTAGGTGAACTTCTTAACTCTTTACAGGTAAAAGAGGCATTAACCCTTAACTATCTGTTCATGACAGCAGCGCTACAGGCTGGCGACTGACTGGCCAAGCAACAGTTCTGCAGAAAAAGACCTGAGGATTACAGTGGATGAGAAGCTGAATATGATTCAGCAGTGCCCTTGTTGCCCCGAAGGCTAACTGCATATTGGGCTGCATTAGTAGAAGCATTTCTCACGAGGTAAGTGATTATTCCCTCCTATTCAGCACTGTTGAGGCCACATCTGGCGTATTGCATCCAGTTTGGGAAAGGATGGATGTGGACACACTGGAGAGAGTCCAGCGGAGGGCAACTAAAATGATCAGGGGGCTGGGGCATATGACTTACGAGGAGAGACTGAGGGAACTGGGCTTGTTTAATCTGCAGAAGAATGAGGGGGGATTTGATAGCAGCCTTCAACTACCTGAAGGGAGGTTTCAAAGAGGATGGAGCTCAGCTGTTCTCAGTGGTGGCAGATGATAGAACAAGGAGCAATGGTCTCAAGTTGCAGTGGAGGAAGTCTAGGTTGGATATTAGGAAACACTATTTCACTAGGAGGGTGGTGAAGCACTGGAATGGGTTACCTAGGGAGGTGGTAGAATCTCCATCCTTAAGAAGTTTTTAAGGCCCAGCTTGACAAAGCCTGCCTGGGATGATTTAGTTGGGGTTGGTCCTGCTTTGAGCAGGGGGCTGGACTAGATGACCTCATGAGCTCTCTTCCAACCCTAATATTCTGTGATTCTATGATTCTAGACTAATTACAGACAGAACAGTGCTTAAATCCCAATGATTTAGGCATGCCCCAGTACCAAGAATCTATAATGCAAAGTTCAAGTCCAAAAATCAAAACAGAAAACTTATAAGAAATGAGTACTACTCTCTAAACTAACACTAAACCACTGATCTAACTATTTATAATGTTTTATAAAGTTTTCTCTAAGCGGAAATAAAGAGATTTATGTGAGTAGGCACACACACATGGACTATCAACCATGGGTGGTGAGGAGAAAAAAAATGGTTACTAACCTATTTTGTAACTGTTTCTTTTAGATGTGTTGCATATATCCATTCCATGTCAGGTGTGCGCATGCTGAGTACACCAGAATTTGAAATTTTTTTCTCTTAGCCATACCTGTTGAGGAAGTGCATGCACCCTCTGCTGCCTCATTCCGCTGCATGATGGTATAAAGGGTAGAGCTGTCAAAACCATCTCCTGCCTCAGTTCCTTCTTACTGGACAGACTCCAAAATAGAGGGAAAGGTGGGGATCAAGGAATGGACATGTGCAACACATCTAGAAGAACAACAATTATAGAAAAGGTTAGTTACCATTTTTTTCTTCAAGTGGTTGCACATGTCCATTCCACTTCAGGCGGCTCATAAGCAGTTCAATAAGGTGGAGGATTTTGGAGTCTACCAGAACAATAACCGAAGGACTACTGATCCAAAACTGACTTCATCTCTGGAATACTGAGATACTGTTACAATTCATTATGCTATATGTACTGATGACCAAGTTACAGCTTTACAAATATGTATTCTAGGTACAGGAGCCAGAAAAAGCTGCAGAAGCTGATTGAGATCTTGTAGAGTGTTCTCCTACTCTGCTTGGAGGTAGTACATTGGCAATGTCCTAGCACAGACATATGCAGGAGGAAATCCAGGATAAGATTCTCTGAGTACAGACTGGAAGGCCTTTCATCCTGTCTGCAACTGCCATGAACAGTTGGGATGACGATCTAAATGACCCAGTTCTGTCCAAGTGAAAAGTTAACGCTCTAACATACAAGACATGGAGTCTCTTCATCTTTATGAGAAAGGAGCTTAGGAAAGAAAGTTGGTAAATATATCACTTGACTGAGGTGGAATTCCAATACTACTTTAGTCAAAAGTTTTAGATGTGAAAATAAGTAGACTTTTGTCCTTATAAAAGACTGTAAGGAGGGTCAGCTACCAATGCTACTAATTCCACCACTCTTCCCACAGAGATAATAGCTACCAAAATGCTGCTTTCATAGATAGTGAAGAGCGGGTTCAAAGGGCTCATCAACCTTCCTAGTACCAGATTCAAGACCCAGGCAGTGATGGGATCCACAAATTAAGGGTAAAAACTCACCAGACATTTTAAGAACCTGATTGATATCAGAATTGAAAATACTGAGCAGCCAGCAACTGTAGGATAGAAAGTGGAGATAACTAGCAGGTGAACTCAGAGGGAACTAATAGACAGGCTTTGTTGTTTCCGGTGGAACAAGTAGTCCAAAACATGCTTAGACTGTCTAAACACTTTTTTGCTGTGACCATAAAGAGAATCATTTCTATTTAAACAATTATGTGTATCCACTAGAAAGTTTTCTGATATTCAGGAGAACGTTTAGTACATTTCCTCAAACACTGGACCTTCCTGAGGCATTAATTATGGAGCACCCAGACCATAAAATGGAGAGTAGTCAGATTGGAATGTAATAGGTAACCGTGGTCCTGGGAATTCAAGTCAGGTTCTGGAGGTGGTATCATAGGAGCCTGGTGCAGAGGCTCTGCAGACTGGAGAACCAATGCTGGAGAAGCCACACCAGTACTATGAGGATAATGTGAATCTGATCCTGCTTGAGTTTGAGCAACACCAAGAGAATGAGTGGAATGAGAAGGTAAGCTTACAGCAGATTGTCTTTCCAAGACAGCAGGAAGGTGTACATAAGAGATCTCTGAATGACTTGCCCTTGAACAAAAGAGTGGATATTTCCTGTTGTGATGAGCAGCAAATAAGTCTATGTAAGGGCCTCCAGTTTTGAAAAACAAATCTCACAATATCTGCATGAAAGACCACTCGTGAGCTCTGCTGAATGATCTGCTCAGGTTATCCACTAAGCTGAACACCAGGCAGATTGGATGCTTTGAGATTAATTGCATTGGTGATCCAAAACTCCCAAAGCTGTATCACCTCTTGACCGAGAGAGTTCTACTTGGCTCCTCCCTATCTATTCACATACAACATTGCTGCAGCATTCTCCATGAGGACATGTAGGGCCTCTCCCTTGATGTGAGGGAAAAAAGCCCAATGGGCCAGATGAATGACTCACAACTACCATACATTTATGCAGAGAACTAAATTTTGACATGACTACAGAACTTAAGTACATAGGTTCCCTAAGCGAGCTTCTCAAACTACAAAAGAAGTGTCCATAACCAGAGTCAATATAGGTAAAAAAGGGGTAAAGGAAATTTCCATACATACATTAGTTGGATCCACCCACCAGTCGAAGGAGGCTAAGGCCTTGGCTACACTGGCACTTTACAGCGCTGCAACTTTCTAGCTCAGGGGTGTGAAAAAAACACTCCCCTTAGCGCTGCAAGATACAGAGCTGTAAAGCACCAGTGTAAATAGTGCCACAGCGCTGGGAGCGCGGCTCCCAGCACTGCAAGCTAAACCCCATCAGGATGTGGAGTACATGCAGCGCTGGGACCACACTCACACTTCAAAGCGCTGCCACGGCAGCGCTTTGAAGTTTCAAGTGTAGCCATACTGTTAATACTCCTGCAGGTAATCGAATCAGCATATCCAATGGGTGACGAGCTAGGGAGTACACTGACTTTAACCAGTTCTATAACTTTCTAAAATGAAATCTGGCATTCTGAACCACATACATGCAGTAGGCCATGTGTCCCAGAAGTCTGAGGCAGTTTCTTATTGTTGTGGTTAGATGGGTTTTTAGGTCTGTGGAAATGGTTAACATTGAAATCTGTCTTAAGGTAGGAACGTGCTGGTTACTGTAGAATCCAAGACTGCTCCTATAAACTTTATCCTCTGAACTAGAGAGAAGACCAATTGTCCAGGTATGGAAATATTTGCACAACTGCTTTTGTTAGGAAAGCAGATATCATTGCCATACATGTTGTAAATACTCTTGAGGCTGCAGAGAAGCCAAAGGGCAGGACTGTAAACTGATAATGGCTATTGTTAACCAGAAATTTTAGGAATCTCCTATGATTTTGAAGCATAGGCACATGGAAATATGCATCTTCAAGTCAAGGACAGCATACTAATCTCCAGGATGAGGATAACCAAGGCCAGGGTGATCCTGTGAAATCTTCTTGTCTTTATATATTTGTTCAGATATCTCAGATTTAAAATGTGCCTGAGACCTTCTTTTGCCTCAGAAATCTGGAAGTGAATAAAACCTCTTCCCTCGCTGGAGAGGGGAAACCTCCTCTATAGCTCTCAAATGGAGGAAAGATTGGCCTCCTGGAAGAGACCAGCCTTGCAAGAGTGGTCCCTGACAAAGGGGAGTGGGATGGAGTGATAGAAATTAACTGTAAGGTGTTTCCTGTTCCACAATACTTAGAACACATCAATCCATGGTAATATGGGCCTGAACTCATAGAATTGGGATAAACTGTTGTAAAATACAGTCAGGAGAAACTGGCACAAAACAAACTGGTACTCTGTCCTCAACAACACAATCAAAACAGACGGCTTGGAATTTCCCAGGCGTCTGGAAGAATCTGTTGCAGAAGAAAACTGAAGAAGTAGAGGTCTCCTGTTATTTTTCCCCTTTTTGTGTGGAATGATCAGGCTTTCTAAGCTGGAAAAGCAGGTAACGGTAAAACTGAAGGTGGAATTATTTCCTTTCTTCTTAGGGAAAGGAGTGTAAATTCCCAGTGATTTCAGCATGGCCCTTGAATCTTTGAGATTGTGAAGCTTCTTGTCAGCCTGATGTGAAAAGAGGGTAGGATTCTCAAAAGGAAGATAGTCTGCTGGACTTCATGTAGGAGACCCAACAACTGAAGTCATCAACTCCTGCTCATTGTTAAGGCTATGATTTAGTCATTTTTAGTAAAAGTCATGGACAGGTCACAGGCAATAAACAAAAGTTTCACAACCCATGACCTGTCCATGACTTTTTCTATAAATACTCCTGACTAAATCATAGTTGGTGGGCCCAGGGCTGTGGCTAATCTGGGGAGGCTCCCAAGGCCAGCCCCACCAGTCACTGCTCAGGCTGTTCATGGGGCCAGCAGCACCAGTCGCTACTCAGGCAGTCCCTGGAGCCAGCAGCTGGAGGCCGCTGAGCAGCAGCTCATGCAGCCATCCATGTGGCTGGCTGCAGGACTGCTCCAGCAGTTCCCAGAGCCACCTGAACCTCTTCATGAGAACAAGCCTGGTGTTTGCTTGAGGATCTAGTCAGAGAAGGAACCAGGAAGATCTGGTGGTGGTGATGGAACCCCATGGGTTCCAGTATGGCCACTGGACCCCACCCTCTACCCGTCCACGGATCTGGGTTCCTGGACCACCGTCGGACATCTGCTGGATACCAGGAGTGTAATCTTTGTGATGAAGGTAAAGATAGTCTTCTATCCCAAGAGCGAGAGGCTCTGATGCCTACCTCCAACTCCAGGGAGGACTCTGAGTTGCCAGACCACTGAGATGCAGTACCAAGATCTGGTACTGTGTCTCCAGGGACACTAGGCTGTGAGGAAGTTCTGGATGGTCTGAAGAAGTCAGCCACAGTACTGAGGGCTGGACCCATCTTGCAGGTAAGTCCAAAGATGAAGCCTGAGGATCAAGTAATATTAGATAGTTTGTCTCCTGCACTGCTGGAGAATCTGGAACAGACAGACAGAGAGCAGATCCTGTGCTGCAGCATATGCTTCTGGTATCATTGGTACTGAAAATTTTCCCTGATGCTGCTATTGTTGTTGCATCAAACAGTCCAGTATCACAGTGGGCCAGCCTCAATAATGCAGGCACCACTGCCAGAGTCAGCATCCCTGGATGAGATGAAGTTAGTACTGAGGAGTGTCTCTTCCCAGGACACTCTGCTTGTCCTCCATCTTGTTTGCTCATGCATGGTATTGGAATCTCAATCTTTTGGAGGCTCCTTTGAGGAATATTGTCTGTGCTTCTGCCTTGATACTGAAGAAGGGGATATTGCCAAGTTTTCCAATGTACTTCTAACAAGACAGAAGTACTTGATGGCTGAGCAGGACGATTCAGAACATGGATGCAGGGTGGCCTTCATAAGAAGTTGTTGCAGTCTCACCTCCATATCATTTTTCTTCTGGGGCTTGTAGTCTCCGCAGATCTGACAAGACCCTCACTAAGATACTTCAGGCACATGGAATGAGGGTCGCTTACTGGCACAGACTTCTTGCAACTGTTACACACCATACACCAGGTACCAGAACAAGCAGGAACCTACACTCTAAGAAAACATAACAAATGAAACTTACACCAAAGTACTAAATATGAAAATGAGTACCTCTAACAATATACAAGAGAGAAACAAATTCCCTGGAAAGGGAGAACACTTGCAGAAGCAAGCTACCATGCTCCAAGCACCAATCACAGTTGGTAAAAAGGAACTGAGGAGGATCTGGATAACTCTGCCCTTTTTACCATCATACAGCAGCATAAGGCAGTGGAGAGTGAATGTTCCATCCTGACAGGTACTGCTAAGTGAAAAAATTCTGATTCTGGAGCACTGGACATGAACATGTCTGAGGTGGAATGGACATGCGCAATCACTTGAAGAACTGACAGAGGGTCTGGCAGCTCTGTCCCTTTATACCATGAGCTGGCAGCATGAGAGTGCAGTGGGTACGTATGCCACCCTACAGGTACTATTATAGGGAAAAAATCTCTCTAGCTTCAGACTGGGAGTACACATCCCTGAAGTGGAATTCACGTGTGTAATCACTTGATGAAGAACAAAGGTTACAGGTTATTTTTTTTTCATCCCGAACAGAGTGTGAATCTTCCTGACTTAGAAATATGGAGCTCTGGTAATACACAGACAGACAGACACACACACCCCTTAAAAGATCCCAAAGTACTTTGAAAACTATACATTCAAATTGGAGATATGCCATAATCCTTCAGTAAGCGGCAGTGTTTAGTTGTGCTGCCCCAGAAGCAGACCATGAAGCAGACTGGAACTCAGAGCCACAACATGTCCCTAATTTCTCCTTTGCTCTGGCAGAGAAGTAATCTTTACCAGTCCTTTATATTGTGAAGAATGCTTCTCCTTCTGCATTGACCCAGTTGTGCTGGCTGGTTAGCTCTATGCACCATCTGCATAGAAGGGGCAGTAGTGGCTCCTTCTCCCCTATGAAGTGCTACTTATAACATGGGTAGCAAGTGCAGAGGAATAAAAGAGGAACTTTATGTCCCCTTATTTTCCCGCAGAGAAACATAAAGAAGTAACAATCTTGCCCTAAATACTGACAAATCCAATGAAATGCAAGTAGAAGGTTAAAGATCAACTGGAACAACAGCTTGCACAACAATGGAATCGTGGGAAGTCTAATGATATATAAAAACTGTAAATGTTAACACTTGAGGAATACTAACAAGCTTTTTTAGTCAACTAACCTATCCATATATGGCTTTGCATGTGAAATTTCTGCTGGATCTTCCACTCTTCTCCACTTCACTGTTGCTTCCGTTTCAATATTTTCTATCATTTCAATTCTATCCTTGACCTTTAAAATATATTAAACTTTAAATGTTTCTGTTCCTTTTATTTTTAATATAAATACTCATTTTTCAAGAAAAATATAAATATACGCTTATCATTTTACTTTTACTGATTCAGCTTTGTATTTTTTATAAATGTCTGGCTCTTTATCTTTAAATAGAAATATTAATTTAAATTTAAAAGTCAACGGAGTGATTATATACTTATATTATTTCACAGAACTTTCAAAATATAATACATGATGAAAACCCAGAAACCATTAATGTACAAAATACTAAGCTCTCTAGCCAAACAAAAGACAAGACACTCTAGACAACCATGCTCAAATCTGCTTAACACAGAGAGTTGCTACGATATGGGATTTTAGAGATGGTGTGGACGGAGAGTAAGGGCCTGACTTTTAAAGTCTTTCAGGTGCCTAAAGATGCAGACAGGCACCTAGTGGGATTTTCAAAAGCACATGCGCATTGATTTCAACATGAGTTAGGTGCCTAAATACTTCTGAAAATCCCACTAGGCATGTTTCTGCATCTTTAGGCACCTAATCACCTTTAAAAATCTCTCCCTAAGGCCCCACTCCTACAAAGCACTTCAGAATTAGCTTAATTTTTTCCTCTAATGTACAACATATTTAGTATTTAGGAAAGAACTTCATTACTTTATTTTAAAAATATTAATGAAAGGCAGATTCAACTCACGGAAAACCGTTAAACAGATCAATTTAAAGTCAATGTTGGACTTGTGCAGTAATCTTTGTACAAAATATGCCTTGTGAGATATCATTTAAAATTAATAACTCACTGGTCAATAATGTCATCGTGAAATGTATGTGGCAACATTATATGTAAAGTTATAACCATAAACTGAAATTAAGTCTGACGCGTTTACCAGACAAGTCTGAATAAACCAGCTTTTCAAAGACAAAGGACAAGCTTATGCCTCTAACCAGATGTCAAAGTTGATAAGCAATCACCTGTCAAGAGGCTATTCTTTGGCAAGAAATGGTGGGCAGGAACAAACGGAACTGCATTTTAGCAAACAACAGGATGGAACCTCTTTCACCATTAGACTCCTTGTCTCTGACCTCAGAGCAGGAATGAAGTGTTAGGGGTAACCCTCAGTAAAATGCATGTCAAAAGGGGACTGGACTATAACAGGGAAGAGCAAAAACACCCCATTGTAACTCTCCCTATCACCTAAAACAACAAAAGAAACAGCTGTTGGACTTTGGGAGCAGATCCTGGCCTGAGAATTTGGTCAGCAAAGTTACTGGGATCATCTGGTAACATACTGCAGCTTGAATCAAATCTAGTTTAAATTTTAGCACTAAAAAGCATTTTATCTTTTTTTCTCTTGCAAATACTTCTGGTTTTAGTGCCTTATACTTGTACTCATTAAAAACCCATATCTTTGTAGTTAAACAAACTTGTTTTATTCTTTAATCAAAAATAATCCCATGGTGTATCTACACTGAATTGCACAGGTAACTACATTTAAAGTAGCAAATTGTTAGATACTGAGGGGCAACAGACCTCAAATACCTGAACTGTCCAAGATAAGGCTGGACAGTGCAGAACATACATTTTTTGGGGGAGGGAAAATTTGTTTCTAGGAGTATGTTGCAGTCAACAAACCAAAGCTGTAACCAAAGCTGCTGGAAGCCAGAGAGTGGATGGTGTGCTGCTGACAAGCTTCTGGAGTCAAGAATTGCTGGACCAGGGCTGTGGCTATACACAAACACTCAGGGTATGACTTGCTGGCAGGCTGACTGTGAGCAACCCAAGCTGGAAATTACAAGAGCAAAGCATTGTGAGGCACCCGAGTTTGCAGAGCAGGGGCAACCCAGCCCCGCACTGGTCTGGATTACAACCTGGAATATAAAACCATTGAAGACAATGGATTTAGGATCAGGCCTCATTTGCTTAAAAAGGTAAACACATGCTGTCTTGCTGAACTGACATGGGAGAGATATGGAGTTGTTGGGGTCGGGAGGTTGCAATGTAATAATTTCAAGCAGTATGTTTATCAACATTCCCTTCTCTGGCCCATGTACCATAAAACTGACAGAAAACATTACTTACAAAGTTACAAGCATCCAGATTTACTTCTTTTCCTGCAATATATAATACAGTAAATATTTAGGAAAGAACTCCATTACTTAATTTTAAAATATATTTACCACAGCACAGCTTAATTTCATGGAATTAAACAAGCAATTTAGAGTAAATGTGGGATTTACGTACTATATGCTGAAACTGATAAATTGGCATATAGTCTGGGTGAAAGCAGTCTTTTGGAATTAGAACTCTAAGCAATAAAGCAGAGGTGGGCAAACTTTTTGGTCTGAGGGTCAAATCGGGGTATGGAAATTGTATGGCGGACCATGAATGCTCACGAAATTGGGGGTAGGAGTGTGGGAGGGGGTGAGGGCTCCAGCTGGTGGTGCAGACTCTGGCATGGGGCTAGAAATGAGGAGTTCACACTGTGGGAGGGGGCTCCAAGTTGGGGTACGGGCTCTGGAGTGGGGCTGGGGATGAAGGGTTTGGGGTGCAGGCTGGGGCTCCAGGCTGGGACCAAGGGGTTCAGAGGGCAGGAGGGGGATCAAGGCTGGGGCAGGAGTCAGAGTAAGGGGGAGAGGTGTGAAGGCTCCTGCTGAGCCTTATCCCCCACACTCAAACCCCCTGATGAGCCCCACTCCCTCTGCACCTGGACCAGCCACCTGCACCCGGATCCCCACCCCACTAAGCCCTAACCATTTGCAACTGGATCCCCACCCCAGAGTCCCATTACCATTGCACCCAGATCCCTCCAACCCCCTGTGCATCCAGATCCCCTCTGCGTCTGGATCCCCCACTAAGGTGCCTACATCCAGACTGCCCCACACAGAACCCTCGCAACCCACACCTGGATCCCCCCACGCTAAGCCCCTCCACATTTGGATCCTGTCTTGCTGAACCTACCTGGTGCACCTAGCACAGAGGGGCAGGCCCCATCCTTGCACTATGTCAGGGTTGGGTGCAGCCTCCCCACTGAGTCCATGTTGGGGGAAGCGGGTAGCTGCACAGTGATCTCCCACCTCTGTACAGCCAGTGGCCTGTGCTCCCCAGTGCCATGCTGGAGCATCCACATTTCTTTGACAAATAAAATTTGCAGAATTTTAAAATACTGTGCACAGAATTTTAATTTTTTGGTGCAGAACACCCTCAGGAGTAAACTGTTATACACCTAGACACCCAACTCTTACATGGCTACGTGGAAGGCAAGGTCAGGAAAAAGCAGCAACTGTCTCAACTAGCATTTCATGGGAAAGCCACCTTAGAATAGGAAAAGTCAGTTGGTTTCACATGTGACAATTGTGTCATGCTATAATAGTATACATTTCTTTTCAATATTTCTTTAACCGTAACCTGACAAACTTACCAACAAATATACTTTGCTGAAATGAATTGAGTTCAACATACATAGTGCAAACATGAGGATATGGAGCAAGAAATGTATCCCCATGTTTGAATCTCAGTTTTGATACTCTCTCCCATTTACTTAAATCTGAATAGTGGAGTTAAGGCTTTAAAATGTGACATTAAAATGATATAAGATTAATAAAAATCATTTGGCTAAATCTCCATTTACTGCTTCAAAAGTGTACCTTTATAAACCTATATAAACGTATGCACCATACTCTTGTACGTTAACTTATCTGTGTATTTATAAGAAAAAATCTATACGATCAGCATTTTTTTCTTTTATCAGTGGTTTTATGTTTTCACCCTAGATTCAAGTAGCTTCTTTACTAGGCCCTAGTCCTGAAATCCTCACTCAAAGTAATATACCCAGCACCTCCATGAAGACAATCAGAATAAACCCTTGAATGTTCTTCATTGAAAGTAACACATTTACATTTTAAATTAAAGTACTTTTTATAAGTATACTATCAAATGTACAGAATTGACTTGTTCAAAATGTGATTTAAAATAGTTATTTACCCTATAACAATTGGTTCTTCAAGATGTTTGTCCATGTGGATCCCGCTCTGCTTGTGCATGTGCCCCAGCCATGCGAGATGAGATTTTAGCCAGAAGTGTCCACACACCTCCCCATCCCAGGGTGAAAAAGGCACTGGGCCTAAACATCACTTAGTTACTTCACCAGCACAGACTCTCCATGCTATATAGGACTCTGTGGTAGTGACGAAGGAGGTAGGGTAATGGGGTCCACATGGACAAAACATCTAAAAGAACCACTTTACTTTACGGTGAGGAACTGGTCTTCAAGTACTTGTTCATGTGGATCACACATCTAGTGATTAGCTAGAAGTTGGATCTAGCAACCCCAACCATGGAGCAGTGTTGGATAAACACATGTACTGAATTCCACATTGCTCCCCACAAATCTCTGAGATTGGAACATTCCTCAAGCGTGCAAATTTAGCTGCTTTGACTCCAGGTGAGCGGGCTTTAACATAGAGAGTGAAATTCATAGATTCTAGGGCTGGAAGGGACCTCAAGAGGTCATCAAGTCCAGTTCCCTGCCCTCATGGCAGGACCAAATACTGTCTAGACCATCCCTGACATTTATCTAACCCACTCTTAAATATCTCCAGAGATGGAGATTCCACAACCTCCCTAGGCAGTTTATTCCAGTGTTTAAGCACCCTGACAGTTAGGAACTTTTCCCCAATGTCCAACCTAAACCTCCCTTGCTGCAGTTTAAGCCCATTGCTTCTTGTTCTATCCTTAGAGGCTAAGATAAACAAGTTTTCTCTCTCCTCCTTATGACACTCTTTTAGATACCTGAACACTGCTATCAGGGCCCCTTTCAGTCTTCTCTTTTCTAAACTAAACAAACCCAATTCTTTCAGCCTTCCTTCATAGGTCATGTTCTCTAGACCTTTAATCATTCTTGTTGCTCTTCTCTGGACCGTCTCCAATTTCTCCACATCTTTCTTGAAATGTGGTGCCCAGAACAGCACACAATACTCCAGTTGAGGCCTAAACAGGGCAGAGTAGAGCAGAAGAATGACTTCTCATGTCTTTCTCACAACACACCTGCTAATACATCCCAGAATCACGTTTGCTTTTTTTGCAACAGCATCACTCTGTTGACTCATATTTAGCTTGTGGTCCACTATAACCCTTAGATCCGTTTCTGCCATACTTCTTCCTAGACAGTCTCTGTATGTGTGAAACTGATTGTTCCTTCCTAAGTGGAGCACTTTGCATGCGACTTTATTAAACTTCATCCTGTTTACCTCTGACCATTTCTCCAATTTGTCCAGTTCATTTTGAATTATGACCCTGTCCTCCAAAGCAGTTGCAATCCCTCCCAGTTTGGTATCTGCATACTTAATAAGCATACTTTCTATGCCAATATCTAAGTCGTTGATGAAGACATTGAACAGAGCCAATCCCAAAACAGACCCCTGCGGAACCCCACTTGTTATACCTTTCCAGCAGGATTGGGAACCATTAATAACTACTCTCTGAATACGGTTATCCAGCCAGTTATGCACCTACCTTATAGTAGCCCCATCTGAGTTGTATTTGCCTAGTTTATCGATAAGAATATTATGCGAGACTTATCAAATGCCTTACTAAAGTCTAGGTATACCACATTCACCGCTTCTCCCTTATCCACAAGGCTCGTTATTCTATCAAAGAACGCTATCAATTTGGTTTGATATGATTTGTTCTTTACAAATCCATGCTGGCTATTCCCTATCACCTTACCACCTTCCAAGTTTTTGCAGATGATTTCCTTAATTACTTGCTCCATTATCTTCTCTGGCACAGAAGTTAAACTAACTGGTCTGTAATTTCCTGGATTGTTTTTATTTCCTTTTTTATAGATGGGCACTATATTTGCCCTTTTCCAGTCTTCTGGAATCTCTCCTGTCTCCCATGTATTTCCAAAGATAACAGCTAGAGGCTCAGATACCTCCTCTATTGGCTCCTTGAGTATTCTAGGATGCATTTCATCAGGCCCTGGTGACTTGCAGGCATCTAACTTTTCTAAGTGATTTTTAACTTGTCCTTTTTTTATTTTATCTTCCAAACCTTCCCCCATTCACTATATTAGGCATTCTTTCAGACTTCTCAGTGAAGACCGAAACAAAAAAGTCACTGAGCATCTCTGTCATTTCCAAGTTTCCTGTTACTGTTTCTCCCTCCTCATTGAGCAGTAGGCCTACCCTATCCTTGGTCTTCCTCTTGTATTGATGTATTGATAAAAAGTCTTCTTGTTTCTCTTTATTCCTGTAGCTAGTTTGAACTCATTTTGTGCCTTTACCTTTCTAATCTTGCCCCTGCATTCCTGTGTTGTTTGCCTATATTCATCCTTTGTAATTTGTCCTAGTTCCTATTTTTTATAGGACTCCTTTTTATTTTTTATATCATGCAAGATCACGTGGTTAAGCCAAGCTGGTCTTTTGCCACATTTTCTATCTTTCCTACCCAGCAAAATAGCTTGCTTTGGGACCCTTAATAGTGTCCCTTTGAAATACTGCCACCCCCCCTAGTTGTTTTTCCCCTCAGTCTTGATTCCCCTCAGATTTTGGTAAGCTCAGAGAGAAGGTTGTTGAGAACTTTATAGGTTTCACTGATATCCACCATAGGCGCTGATTCCATGGGTGCTCTGGAGCACAAGTACCCATGGAAAAAAAATAAGGGGTATTCAACACCCACCAGCCACAGCTGTTCAGCAGGCCAGCCAATCAACTATTTGGTGGCTGGCAGAAGGCGATCAGGGGATGGAGCGGGAGTTTTCAGGGGAAGGGGCACAGAAGGGGAAGGTCCTCTGGGGAGAGGGCAGAACAGAGCGAGAAGAGGCGGAGCAAGGGTGGGGTTCAGAGAAGAAGGTGGAGCATCCACTGGGAAAAATAAAAGTCAGCTCCTGTGACATCCACACCAAAACCAGGGAGGATATTGTGAAAGTAGAATGAATTATATTGTAAAAATAAGAATGGATTAAAGAAATGTTGTATGTACCTTTAACCAGAAATAAGAAATGTTGAAATACAGTGCCAGGAAAAGAAACATTAGGCATAAACAAGGGTGCTAATGGCGAAACATTAACAGAAGATCGGTAATAGTTAGTAAGGATATAAGATAGGCATGCCTAGCCCAGGTAAATTTATCAGATTCTGCTTCCTTTGTTATCTTGTTAAGTTCTCGCCCTTTTATCTGTATAAATAAGATAGTTTGTGTCTTGCATGGTGCTCACATTATCTGGGTGTTATTAGCAGAGCGCTGTGCTAATAAAACAGAGTGGTCTGACAAACTGTGAGTCCTGAGTCTAACTTTGACTATATTATGGAGGTTATTTTAGAGAAGATGAAAAAAGATGGCTTGGACATGGCTCACTGCAAGGAACAAAGCTATGATAACTGCGATAACATGCCAGCACAACACAAAAGGTGTTCAAAATCAAATTGAGTAGGTAAATCAGCACACATATTTTGTCTCATGTGCTGCCTACTCACTAAATCTTTTTGGAGAACCTGCTGCAATGATTGTTCCAAATTGTTCTACTTTTTGGAACTGTTCAAAGATTGTATACCCTGTTTTCCACTTCTATTAATCATTAGGGTGTGTTAAAAAAGCAAATGTGCACTTACATTAAAATGCCTAAGCACAATAAGATGGTCTGCAAAGGTAGAAATCAGGTGTTTGATACTTTAGACAAGATCTGGCCTACAATCATATGCCAGAATTTATGCTGAAAGCAGATAGCTTGCAAATGAACATTTCAGAATTTGTATTTCTTTTTTTGGACAAGATATGGTAACTATCTCATAAAAAAATTAATGTTGTGAGAAAAAAATTGCAGAGTTCAGTTCTTCACAGTTAAACAGCTTGCAGTTTACTTGGTGGCTTTTGAGATGCTTTATCAGAATTACAGTCTTCTGGGTTCATTGCATGTAAGGAAGCTACTGCTTCACAGGCTGAAACATTAAGAATATCCACACAGTCCAAAGAAAAACCATTTCAGAGAAGGGAAGTAATGCCAGGTGAACTTGCAAAAGACAAAAGGTCACCTGATCCTGAAAAAGTTTCTGAACACAAGGTTTTCACAATATTGATCACAACTGGACAATAGGATGTGTAAGTAAGATAGAGTGAGAGAAAGATTTGTTTTTTAAATGGACAAGCAGCAAAGATCTAAAGAGGCATGCTCAAAACATAGCAAGCAGCTGCCCTAAGGATTTAAATTCTGAAAGTGGAAAGGATGAGATTGAGCTCTTAGCTACATTCACAAAAGGCTTTTAAATGAGTTTCTCTAAAAAAGGAAACAGCACTGCATATTTTTTGCCATCTTCCTATAACCATGGCTGCTAATGAAAGGAGTTTCAGCAAGCTAAAATTAATCAGGACCTACCTAAGAACATCCATGGGACAGGAAAGGCCAAACTATCTGACAACTGGTTTCTATAGAGAATAAGGAAGCAAGGCATGAGATTGTTTCAGAGAAGGCTAGGAAAGTCTCTTTGTAAGAATAAATTCTCAAATAAAATTTCTGCAACAGAAGACAAACATAGGGACAGATCCTCAGTTGATGTAAGCTGCATAGCTCTCTTGACTTCAATATTGATTTATGCCAGCTGAGAATCTGGCTCATAAATTCCACATACCAATAATATAAATTAAACAAGCTCCCATACATGGGCTCACTGAATTTATTCTGACACCAAGCAAAGGATACATGGAAATATAATAAAGTGCTCTGTAGTAAACAGATGTAAATTATCAAGACTTCCAATAATTATTCAAATGTCTTTCTAAAAGATTTTTAAAAATAGGGAGCGATATTAAAATATTAACAGTACATGCAAATTTCGATGTGAGTGTGGGATTTTTTTATTTATTTATTTTTTGCAGCTGGAGGTAGGTAGGGCTCAGATTTGAGTCCTCAAACCAGGCCGAGGCACAATATCTGGCATATGGCACTACCAGAGGACCGAAATGCTTTAGTTAAAGACACTGGGCTCAGCATAAGAGTGTTAGGGCATTAAATTCCAATCAACGATATGCAGATCAGATTAGATGATTTGATGATCCTTTCTGGCCCTAAACTCTATGAAGGTATTGAAGTTCCATCTCCCTGCCATGGGTGGTAAGAAGAAACTGAGGGCTGCTCTACCTTTTATGCCTTCCAAAGAAAGGTACAAGGTAGTAAAAAGCACAGGTGAGGTCTCAACCAAAGCTGATGGCCAAGAAAATTCAATCTCATAAGCATGGAGCAGAGGCACAACAGAAGCAGAATCTATATGGATAAATACTCAAAGAACAGTGCGATTTCAGGTGTTGCTAATATTTACTTTTGTGCATTTCAGTGTTTCTCAATCATTGGGGTTGTGGCCTGACATCCTCTTCCCCCCAGTGAGATCACAAAAGGTAATGGAACTTTTCATTATAATTCTAAAACAAAGAAAATAAAATTTTGAGAATAACTTTAGGTGGTCAAAACCTTAAAAGTTTGTGAGGTCAAATGTATTAGTAGAGGTTGCATTCTATTAACTAACTGTTACATAGTATGTTTTTACTTTAAAATGTAAAAAGTTATGAAAATTCTTGATTTCAAATAAGGGGCCACCAACCTTGAAAAAGACTGAAAAGCACTGCATGCACTCAAATAATAATTCTGCAACTGAAGACAAACATAGGGATAGCTGATGTAAACTGCATAGATCCATTGACTTCAATATTCATTTATGCCAGCTGAGGATCTGGCCCATAAATTCCACAGAGCAATAATATAAACAATTTCCCACAGACTGGCTCACTGAATTTATTTATTTTGACACTGAGCAAAGGATACATGGAAATATAGTCAAGTGTTCTGTAGCAAATGGATGTAAATTATCAAGATTTCCAATGATTACTCGAATGGCTTCCTGAAAGATTAAAAAAATTAGAGAGAAATATTAAATATTAACAGCATATGCAAATTTCTACTGTTGATATAATTTTAACAGTGTGGGAACATTTTTGTTTCAAGAGTCTGTTGGTCAATATCACTGGTCATAGGTTCCTGCAGATGCCCAAAAGCCCATCAGACCTGCAAGATAATAAGCAGCTGATATACACACAATAGTGCAACCAGTTCCTGATCAAAGAGTAAAACAACTGAGATTCCACCCCAAAAGAGGCCCAGAATCTGAGGTGGGTTCACTGAGAAAGACCAAAAAGGGAAGAGAGGTGCAGCTAGCTCCATGAACATGACAATTTCTATTTTTTAGATTTGGTATTTATTAGGTATATTTCTATATTTAAGGTGGAATCTCAAAACTTTGCATTTACAGGCTGACATTTGTGGTTTGGATGAAAACTACAGTATGTTAAGTTTCTTAGCTGTAATATATTTGTTGTCAACCTCAATCTGTAGACCAAAAACGTGTTTTTCTCTGGGAATATTTCATTTTTCAGAATACTATTACCTTGTAATGAACAAAATATTTATTGAGAGGAGCACCCAATGTAAAATTTAGATAACCTACCTCTAGTTCCTTGGCAGTATTTTCATTGTTGTCTATATCATCACTGCTGTGACACAAACAAAAAATATACTTAGCCTCAGAAAATGAAAGACAAGATGGAGCACTGTAATTATTTCAATAATGATAAAATGTCTCAGAGGAATCTGATTTCACATGGAAAATATGAAGCAGAGACAAATGAATTCTTAAAAGGTGAAAGAACAGTTATTTACCTCACAGTAACTCTGGTTCTTCAAAATACGTTGTTCTCAAGGATTTCACTCTTGGCATGACTGTACCCAATGCGCACAAAGTTGGCCCTTTTTTTGGCCACTAGTGTCCACTGGGACTACAACCCCTCCCCAACTGAGGGCTTAAAATTCAGAGTGGGTCCAACCATCCCTCAGTTCCTTTGCCAACACAGAATCTGAGAGGAGTAGGACTCCAAAGCAGCAGAGAAGGAGGTGGGTATCATGGAACCCATATATACAACATACATCAAAGAACCACAGTTACTGAAGAATAAGTAACTGTTCTTCAAGTGAATGTCCATCCACATGGATTTCACTCTTGTTGACTAACAGTTATCTGTTTGCTTGCAGGTGGGTTCTAGGAGTCCTACTTAAACAATGCCTGCAGGACAGCCATACCAAAAGAGGCATCCAATCTGTAACTTCTGCCAAGAAACATTGTCTTATAAAGGAAGGACAGAAATACATGTAGCTACCCAGCAGATTTCAGACACGGGCATTTTTCAAACCGGCAACAGAGGCTATCTGTGCTCTAGTGGAATGAGCTCTAATGTGGCTAATGGAATCTATTCTGACTAGCTTGTAGCATGTTCTTATACAGGTGGATACTCTCTTTGATAACCTCTGAGATAATACTGCTTGACCCTTAGCTCTATCAGCAAAGGCTATGAAAAATATAGGTGTGTTCCTGAATGATTTTGTCTTGATAAAGTTGTCTGACAATGCCCTTATACATCAAGTGTATGAAGTTTAGTTTCCCTTGCTGTTAAGTGAGTTTTGGGGAGAAAACTGGGAGATGGATGGATTAGTTCCTTTGAAATGTTAAAACAACTTTGGACAAGAATTTGGGATGTGTCTTGAGAGTAACCCTGTCTTTACAAAGCACTGTATAAAGGGTCATGAGGGCCTGCATCTGCCCTACCATTCCAGCTGATGCAATGGCTACTAAAAAAGCATTATTCATTGATAGGTGGTATAGACAGATGATTAGGGAACATATTGCTAAAGTCTCAAAGGGAGATTGTTTGATGTCAAGGGAAAAGTATTGAGATGCTTAAATAGAATACCTCTTCCAACTTATAAAGCTAAGTCAGTCTGGTTCAGGGTTTCTTGTTTTGGAGCAGAATACTCCAAACTTCAACTGAACAGCTTCTTTTAGTTTATGTCATCCAGCTAATAACCAGTCTTTCAGTTGTAAGGAAGCTGGATCCTGATGCAAGATCCAACTGTTGTTCTGGGGGTATGTCTACACTACAGGATTATTCTGATTTTACATAAACCGGTTTTGTAAAACAGATTATATAAAGTCGAGTGCATGCGGCCACACACAGCACAATAATTTGGCGGTGTGCATCCATGTACCGAGGCTAGCATCAATTTCTGGAGCGTTGCACTGTGGGTAGCTATCCCGTAGCTATCCCATAGTTCCCGCAGTCTCCCCTGCCCATTGGAATTCTGGGTTGAGTTCCCAATGCATGATGGTGCAAAAACAGTGTTGCGGGTGATTCTGCGTAAATGTCGTCACTCATTCCTTCCTCCATGAAAGCAACGGCAGACAATCATTTCGCGCCCTTTTTCCCTGGATTGCCCTGGCAGATGCCATAGCATGGCAACCATGGAGCCCGTTTTGCCTTTTGTCACTGTCAAAGTATGTGTACTGGATGCTGCTAACAGAGGCGGTACTGCAGCGCTACACAGCAGCATTCATTTGCCTTTGCAAGGTAACAGAGACAGTTATCAGTCGTTCTGTACCGTCTGCCATGCCATTGTAAATTGGCAATGAGATGACGGTTATCAGTCGTTCTGTACCACCTGCTGCTGTCATGGGTGCTCCTGGCTGGCTTTCGCTGAGGTCGGCCGGAGACGCAAAGACAAAAATGGGAATGACTTCCTGGGTCATTCCCTCCTTTATGTTTTACCTAAAAATAGAGTCAGTCCTGCCCAGAATATGGGGCAAGTGTACTAGAGAACCACTGTACCAGAGAACCAGAGAGCACAGCTGCTCCGTGTCAGATCCCACAGAAATGATGAGCTGCATGCCATTCTAGGGGGTGTCCCTGCAACAACCTCACTTGTTGCTTCTCTCCTCCCCCAACCCTCCTGAGCTACCGTTGCAGTGCCCCCCCATTTGTGTGATGAAGTAATAAAGAATGCAGGAATAAGAAACACTGACTTTTTAGTGAGATAAAATGAGGGGGAGGCAGCCTCCAGCTGCTATGAAAGTCCAGGCAGGACATTAAACGGTGGGGGGGAGAGGAGCCCAGCATCCCACTGCTATGATAGTCCTGGCAGTACAGAATCTTTTCTTTAGACATGAAAGGGGGGAGGGCTGATAGAGCTCAGACCCCAATTGCTATGATGAAGACGGTTACCAGCTGTTCTGTACCATCTGCCAGGAATGACTGGGAGTCATTTCTATTTTAACCCAGGCGCCCCCGGCTGACCTCACCTGAGGCCAGCCAGGAGCACTCAAGGGATGATGACGAGGACAGCTACCAGTCATTCTGCACTGGACCGTCTGTCACCGGGGAAGGGAGGGGAGAGGATGCTGCTGTCCAGTGCCACGGCACCAGGTCTACCAGCAGCATGCAGTAGACATACGGTGACACTGAAAAAAGTCAAGAAACGATTTTTTCCCCTTTTCTTTCATGGGAGAGGAGGGGGAGTAAATTGACAAGATATACCCTGAACAATGTGTTTGACCCTACAGGCATTGGGACCTCAGCCAAGAATGCAAATGCTTTTCGGAGACTGCGGGGACTGTGGGATAGCTGGAGTCCTTAGTACCCCCTCCCTCCCTCCATGAGCGTCTATTTGATTCTTTGGCTTTCCGTTGCGCTTGTCACACAGCACTGTGCTGTGGACTCTGTATCATAGCCTGGAGATTTTTTTCAAATGCTTTGGCATTTCGTCTTCTGTAACGGAGCTCTGATAGAACAGATTTGTCTCCCCATACGCGATCAGATCCAGGATCTCCCGTACGGTCCATGCTGGAGCTCTTTTTGGATTTGGGACTGCATCGCCACCCGTGCTGATCAGAGTTCCCCACTGGGAAAACAGGAAATGACATTCAAAAGTTCGCGCGGCTTTTCCTGTCTACCTGGCCAGTGCATCTGAGTTCAGATTGCTTTCCAGAGCAGTCACAGTGGTGCACTGTGAGATACTGCCTGGAGGCCAATACTGTCGATTTGCGGCCACAACCCTAATCCGACATGGCAATACCGATTTCAGTACTACTCCTCTCGTCGGGGAGGAGTACAGAAACCAGTTTAAAGAGCCCTTTATATCGATATAAAGGGCCTCGTTGTGTGGACGGGTGCAGGGTTAAATCGGTTTAACGCTGCTAAATTTGGTTTAAATGCGTAGTGTAGACCAGGCCTGGGAGACTGTCAGGCAGAACTAGTGGGGTGATGGAGGGCTGTGCTGAAAGGTTTGTCAGATCCCAATACCAGAACTGGTTGGCCTATACTGTGGTTATCATAATCATCTATCCTGCATCTTATCTCTATTTCCTCAGAACCCTCAGTATCATGGAGATCAGTAGAAAGGCATACACCAACCCTGATATCCAAGGAATGAAAAAACCATTTATCAGGAAGCCTGGGCTTGCACTCTCTCCGAAACAGAATGTTGACACTTCTTGTAATGGTCTGTGGTACAAGTCTATTTCTGGGCATCCACACTTGCAAAAGATGTTCTGAGGGTTTGATTGTCTGATAGACCACTCCTGGTTGTCTAAGAAGTGCCTGGTGAGCTGATCAGCTTAGGTGTTTATGAGGAAGAGAAGGTGCAAAGCCACCGGCGTGATTTGCTTTGGAATGCACCAATTCAATAATCACATGGTTTCCTGAGAGAGTGGAGATGACCTTGCTAGCTGTGGTGTTGTCTGTCAGCACAGGTGCTGCAGATTGCTGGAGAAGAGGCAAGAATCAGATGCAAGTCAGACAGATGGCTCTGACCACTACAACGTTTATGGGGAGGTAAGCCTCTTCAGAGAACCACAGGCCCTAAATTTGAAGGTAATCTAGATGAGCCCTGATCCCTGACTGGAGGTATCCATCACCAGAATGTTGGTAGGAGGAGGTGCACACTTTAAGAGAGTCTTTCCACCAGTTTAATGAGGTCAGGACTTTTTGTGGGACCATGACCAACATGTCCGTGTGCTGCTTGCTGGGTAGATACACTGATTTCAACCACCCTTCCATAGAGCACAGGAGAAAAAAGACAAACAGCATCACATAGGTGCAATGAGATCATAGGTCCCAAAAGTCTGAGTCATATTCTCACTAATGTTCTTGTGTGGTCATAAAGTTGATTGATAATTCAGATGAAAATTATCTTAAATATTTATGGATCAATATCCTAACAGATAAAAAACAAGACAGGCCATTAGTTGGTGTCTGCTATAAACCACCAAATTACACTAGGGAATAGGATAACTACCTTATTGTGCACCTATATGTAGTTTTACGGAGGGGAAAGCAGTGTGATAATGGGGGGAACTTCAGCTTGAGTGACATATGCTGGAGGTCTCCTGTTGCCAGTACTAAAAACATGCTTGGAATTTCTAAACATTATAGATGATAATTTCCTAATTCAAAACAAGGTGCAGTCAACACAAGTGAATTCTTTATTAGACCTCACCCTAACAGACAAAGAGGAACTGATCAGAGAGCTAAAAATTAATAGTAGCTTAGGTACAAGTGATCATGACTTGATCACATTTATCATGTGCAACCAGAATAAACTTCATAACAGTAATACATATACTTAGTGCTTTAATAAGATCAATTTCACAAAGCTGAAAACAATTATGAGCCAAATCAGTTAGAAGGAAGAATTTAATCATAAAAATTTGAATGATAATTGCAAATCATTTAAGAAAACTTTACTAGATGCCAAAAAAGCCACATCTTCACAACTGAGGAAGAATGCCCTGCTGACTAAAAAAACAACCTGGTTTAGAAGGAAAGTGAATGCAGATATAAATAAATAAATAATACATAACAAATAAAAAAGGGGGAAGTTGATAGTAATGAATATAAACCAGAAATCAGGAATTATAGAAAATTGATAAGGGAAGCCAAGGAACACAAGGCCAAATATATGGCCAGCAGAATTAAGACACCTGATGCTGAGGGGTCAGTACCAAGAGAAGCACGATCTGCAGATACAGTCACACTACTTGTGTCATTTTAGTGATTTGTATCAGGGCACCAGAAGAGGCCTTCTCAGTCTTCTGGCCCTTGGAAGGTTGAACCTGAGACAAGTTAGAAGTCTGATGATTCTTGTGTCTTAGCTTTCTAGGTGCCAGAGACTATAATCTGATCCTTCACTTATCCTTAGGGTGGTGCTTCTTTCTGCCTTTGTCAGAAGACACAAATGCTTGAATAATAGTAGATTAATGGGGCCTTTGAGTAGAGTGCCCCAGGAGCATAGGATGGGGTCTTGACGAAGTGGGCATTCACCCATGAAAGCTCATGCTCCAATACATCTGTTAGTCTTTAAGGTGCCACAGGACTCTTTGTTTCTTTTTACAGATCCAGACTAATACGATTACCCCTCCGATACATAACAAAGAATCAAATTCCTATATTTATATAGTTAATTAGCTAAACAAAATAAATAAACTGATTAACAATAATCCTAAATAACTCCAGCACCGAGCATACAGAAAAGGCAGGCATCTCACTGTCATGAGTGATAAGGAGGAACTGAGCGATAGTTGGGCCTGCTCTGCCCTTTATGTCTTGAGGAGGGTCACAAGGACATATACGACACAGTTGCAATTGAAATAGACATCGCTGGCCAACAGAATCTGATCTCACATGCATGAGGCACGTGCGCATGAAGAATGGAATCCATGTGCATAATCACTTGAACAGAAAATCTTCATAAATAAAATACATTTTTAAAATCCCAATTCAGAAAGGGCCAGATCCCAAGGCCTTTGACCTAAATGAAATGACATATTAACCTGAGTCTACTCTGGATCAGGCCCTAAAAGAAAATATACTGATTTCTCCTCCTTGCTGCTTAGGTGACAGCAGTGGAAGCACTGAGAATCCAAGAGCCAGTCTCATTGTTCTCAGTTCCAGTGCCTGACACCACAACATTATCTGTCAGTGGAGAGGAGCAATTACAGAAAAAGTCCTTCTTGGCCCCTGCAGCCCCAGAATGAGGCATGCTGTTGCTCTATGGGGAGCTCTATAGTGCTGTGAGGAGATGGAGCACATGCAGTGCAAATGGAACGTTCTGTGGAATAAGGCTGTCAGTATAGCCAGCAAACCTCTACTAAGCATGTACCAATAGATTTTCAGAGGCTTGTAACTTATCTAGAGACAGCAAAAGGCACATCCTTAACACTGGGGCAACCTATCAAATCCCTGCTCCAAACAATGGAGGCACTAGAGCTTCTCAGTTAAACATTTGTAAGAATATTTTAACATGAATTAACATATTTCTCCTTAACTTCATTCTTGTAAATAGCTGAACTACTTTTGATGAAAAAGTTTCAAAAAAGTCTGAGGCAGATACTCAACAGGAAAATTTCGGACAAAACATTTGCTAAACTTTAAAGTTATAAGCAACTGAAAACAAGGCCTTATAATGGAAAGTGTTAGGCAATCTTTTAACTATAGTAATAGGTATGAGCTCCACCAACAATAATAAAAGGGCAGTGTCCTCAACTCGTCTGGAAGATAGAGCATGAAGACCATTTCATAGTCTCGGGTGACTCCCTCTGGCCAATGCTCAGTCTGGTGATAATGAACTTTGAAGATGAAATATCCAGTCCTACATGACCAAAAATAGAACGGTTGCTGTTTGGAACCTTCAGAAGTGGTGCTAGTGCTTAGTAAATGAAGAATCTCCCAAAATCCTCATTTTGAGATAGCAGTACAATACATTCTTACTGTAGCCTCATGCTGCTGTGGGCTGAAAGTATGGGTTTGGTTCATACCTAGGAGTAAGAAACTTGCTTACCAGAGGAAGTTGCCGTATCTGATTTTAAGTTTATATACACTTCTGCCTGCATGAAGAAACCTTGTTTCGGGTAGTGGATATGTAAAAGGTTTTAAAAACATCTTTTTCAGAATACCAACCTAGGTAAGCAAGAGAAATCAGATGTTAAAAATATTAAATCCATCCCAATCCATGTTTGTATCTTTCATAGTAGAAGACAAGAGTATTATACATACAACTTTTTTTCTAGAGCAAGTTTGCCTGTCAGACCTGTACCCTTATCTCCCTTGAACCTAACCCTATAATTCTGTACATTTTGCTACTAACTGGAGATTTAATTGCTGAGAGTAGTAAAATTGGTAGTAAAAGGGACATTTGGTGTATGCGTAAGATGAAAACAATTTAATGCTACCACAGCTGTCTGTTGAAAGAAAAAAAAACCTTCCTCTTAGAGTTTAGGCTTGTTTTTCTATCGTTACTTACTGCACACACAAAGTGAACTACTGTATTTAAAAATACTAAAGTTAGGTAGCCACATTAAAGTACTTTCATGGCTATTCAAAAAATTTATGCTTTTTCCCCAGCATAAATCTGTAGCCAACTTCTACTCCTTAATTATTAAGTGAGTGGAACTGATATGTTGGATTTAATTTCCTTCAGACAGTTTTAAAACCTGGGATAGCTTGGATCTGATTATCAGAGGCACTGAGCAACCACAAATTCACATGAAATCAATGGGAGCTGAAGTTGCTCGTCACCTCTAAAATATTAGGCCCAATGCATCTCAAATTGAGAACCCACAAAAGGAGGCACCTAATGTCTGAATGTCTAATGATCATGTCTGAAAAGGTTTCATGTGCTGTCTTGAGCACTGCCAATTTTCAAAGAACAATTCTGAAAATACAAAAGTTTGTAAAGGAAACTATAGGTGACTCTACCCAGTATACCTATTCTAAATGGTACCTTCAGCCACTGTGCCTGTAGATAGGAATCTGTGGGTTTTGCATTGAGATATTTTGCAAGATCTTCCTGCAAATCCCATCATTTTTAATCTTCAGGATCCTAATTCTGCACTGACACCTCCACTCCCTCTCTTCAACACTGCATCTACCATCCATCTATGCAGCCCACGGTGAGTATCTCAAGTGGGCTCTGCTCCTCCCATTGGACAAGAAGTTTCATCTGCTTTGCCCACCAACACTTACTGTCAGTTTCTGAGCATCCGTATGGTCTGTGCTCCATATGAGCTTCACAGATATTGCAGCCTCTGCAACACAGCCCCACCAAGATAAGGTCTCCCCACAAAATTAAGATGTCAGTCTGTCCTGCAGTGGCTGAAGAGTGTGGGTACCAATCTCAGGGCAGATTGTTAGGAAATGGCAAAAAAAAACAAATTGGCTGAGAGTTCTATACTTAGATTTTACCAGCCAATTATCAACTGTAAACTCCTTGGGCACTAAAACTGCTTTAAGATGGAGTCACAGATAGTCCCCCTGGATACTCCAATCTGTCTTGCCACCCAGGTAGGCTTGCCTTTGTGATAGATGGTCGCTTACACCGAAGAACACAGCAACATTCAGATTAATCCCAGTCCCAAAGGGCTGCTTACCCCAGGTCAAGTGCACTTTATATTTCATGCCAAAAACACCACTTGTAGCCAATCCTATAATAAACTATCTAAAGATTTATTATTAGGAAAAAGAAATAGATTTACAAGATTAAATCAAGTAAACATATTATGACAAAGTTCCTCCTCTACCTTGGTGAGTCCTGCGCTTATTGGCAGATTTGCTCACCTCAGTGATCTTCCCCACAGTCTGGATCAACTCCTCTTGTGTCTGACCAGGAGTTAGGAAGTTTGGGGGGAACTCGGGCCCGCCCACTACTCCGGGTTCCAGCCCAGGGCTCTGTGGATTGCAGCTGTCTATAGTGCCTCTTGTAACAGCTGCATGACATTTACAACTCCCTGGGCTACTTCCCCATGGCCTCCTCCAAACATCTTCTTTACCCTCACCACAGGATCTTCCTCCTGGTGTCTGATAACACTTGTACTCCTTAGTCCTCCAGCAGCACAACCTCTCACTTTCAGCTCCTTGTGCCTCTTGCTCCCAGCTCCTCACACGCACTTCCTCTCCTCTGGCTCCTCCCCGCCTGACTGGAGTGAGCTCCTTTTTAAACCCAGGTGCCCTGATTAGCCTGCCTTGATTGGCTGCAGATGATCTAATAAGCCTATCTGCCTTAATTGGTTCTAGCAGGTTCCTGATTACTCTAGTGCAGCCCCTGCTCTGGTCAGTCAGGGAACAGAAAACTACTCATCCAGTGACCAGTATATTTGCCCTCTACCAGACTCCTGTACCCAACTGGTCTGGGTTTGTCATATATCCCTCCCCCCGGCTCAACACCAAGGGGTTGGGCAGCTTGGGAAGCCAGACAGTGCACACGTGACAAGCCATCGGCATTGCCGTGACGGCTCCCTGCTCTGCGTTGCACACGAAACTGGAAAGGTTGGAGGGATAAGAACCACCTGGTCACCCTTGTGTTATTCTCCCTGTTCCGCTGTATCCATTGAAGAGGGGCATGGTCGGTCACGAGGACAAATCTGCGCCCAAGCAAGTAGTAGTGCAATGCTTCCATGGTCCATTTTACGGAGAGGCACTCTCTCTCCACCACTGCATATTTTTGTTCCCTCAGAAGGAGTTTCCTACTGAGGTAGAGAATTGGGTGTTCCTCCTCCCTGACCATCTGTGATAGAACAGGCCCCAAGCCTACTTTTGATGCATCTGTCTGCAGGATAAATTCCTTGGTGAAATCAGGGGCTATCAGTACGGGGTTACAGCAGAGGGCAGTCCGTAGGTCTGTGAATTCTTCCTCTGCTGCGTCAGACCATCTCACCAGATCAGGTCCATGGGCTTTCACTCTGTCAAGGGGCTTGTCCTTGTGGCAAAGTGGGGGATAAATCATCGGTAATACCCCACTACACCTAGGAATGCCCGGACTTGTTTCTTGCGACGTGGTTGGGGCCAATTTTGGATAGCCTTCAACTTGTTCACTTGGGGTTTTATCAGACCTTTTTCCATAATGTAGCCAAGATATCTGGCCTCTGTAAACACTACAGCGCACTTGGCAGGGTTTGCTTTAAGGCCAGCTCGCCTGAAGGTATCAAGGACTGCCTCCACCTTCTCTAGGTGGGTTTCCCAGTCTGGAGTATGAATGACCACATCGTCCAAGTAGGCTGCAGCAGAACTGTTATGCGGCATAATAGCTTGTCCATGAGGTGCTGGAAAGTAGCTGGGGCCCCATGTAGCCCAAAAGGGAGGACAGTATATTGAAAAAGACCCTCTGGTATAGAGAACACAGTCTTTTCCTTTGCGTCTTCCGCAAGGGGAATCTGCCAGTACTCCTTTGTCAAGTCTAGAGTAGTCAAATACCGGGCATTACCCAGACGGTCCACTAGCTCATCTATGCGAGGTATGGGATATGCGTCAAACTGGGATACTTTGTTTAGTGGTCGGAAGTCGCTGCAAAACCTTGTGGTGCCATCAGGTTTGGGCACCAGCAAGAGTGGGCTGGACCACTGACTGTGGGATTCTTCGATGATCCCCAACTCCAGCATTTTTTTTTACTTCTGCTTTTATTTCCTCCCTTTTGGCCACTGGCACTCGATAGGGCCTCATTGTTATTCTGCCCCAGGGTTCGTGATGATGTGGTGATATGTCTCGGTTGTTCGACCCGGTTTTGTCAAGAACACATCTTGGTTCCGGAAGATCATCTCAGACACCTCATTCTTCTGATCTGGTGTTAAATCGGGAGACACTCTCACCTGTTTGGAAGGCTTGTTTTCCTGGGTCAGGTCTTTTTGGACAGTTATGCATGCCTCTTGTGCATGCCAGGGTTTCAGAAGGTTGATGTGATAAATCTGTTCTTGTTTTCAGCGTCCTGGCTGCCGCACCTTGTAGGTTACTTCCCTCACGGGTTCAACCACCTCACAGGGTCCCTGCCATTGGGCCAGAAACTTGCTTTCTGCCGTGGGTACCAACACCATCACCCGATCCCCTGGTTGGAACTGTCGGATTTTTGCCTGGTGATGTAATGAGTTCTCTGGGCCTCCTGTGCCTTTTCCAAATGTTCCCATACAATAGGGGTGACCCGGGCTATCCGGTCTTGCATCTGTATTACATGTTCTATTATATTTCTCCCCTCATTGGGTTCCTCTTCCCAGATCTCTTTGGCGATATCTAGTATGCCACGGGGGTGACGCTCGTATAATAACTCGAAGGGCCAGTTGAGGCCTGCTGTACCTCCCGGATAGCGAACATAAGATAGGGTAGTAGGGTGTCCCAATCCTTCCCATCCATATTTACCGCCTTCCGTATCACAGCCTTGAGGGTTCGGTTAAACCTTTCTACCAACCCATCAGTCTGCGGATGGTAGACTGAAGTTCTCAGGGTATGTATATGGAGCAGCGTACAGAGGTCCTTCATTAGCTTTGACATAAATGGGGTTCCTTGGTCTGTTAATATCTCCTTTGGTAGCCTCACTTGGGCAAAGATCCCCACCAGCTCTTTGGCTATCGTTTTAGAGGCTGTGTTCCACAGGTGGACGGCTTCCTGGGTAGCGAGTAGCACAGTCCAAAACAACAAGTATATATTGGTGGCCCCGAGCCATCTTCTCCAGGGGTCCCACTAGGTTCATGGCTATTCGCTCAAAGGGGACCTCTATGATGGGAAGGGGTACTAAAGGTGGGGACGGCGACTGTGCAGCTGACACTTCGGGTAGGACGCACAGTACCTCCGCATATCTTCATGTACTCCAGGCCAGAAGAACCGTCATAGGACTCGTGCCAGGGTCTTCTCTACCCCCAAATGCCCCCAAAAAGATGACTATGAGCAAAACTTAATACAGCATTGTGGTGTTTTTGAGGTACTAGTATCTGCTGTACATTCTGCCCCTGTACTGGTGCAACCCGGTAAAAGAGATTCTTCTTCATTATGAAGTAGGGTCCTGGTCCCTGGGATTTCCCTTCCATGGGGACCCCATCTATTTCAGTCACCTCCTTCCTAATGTTGCCGTACCTTGGGTCTTCAGCCTGGTCCTACCCAAAATTTCCACTCCCGGGGCTAATCTGCCCAAGATCTAGGGGCCCAGTCTCTGTTGTCTCTACTGGTTCAGAAGCGTTAGGGTGGGGGTCAGACTCAGGTGCTTCTCCCTCCTGGGTGGCCTCCTTTTCAGCTGCTCGGATCTGCTTACCTACAAGAACGAACCTCTGGCTTTGAGTCAGTATTTGGGTTCCCAAGGCTTTAGCTGCCCTCCTTTCCCTTTTTGACTTTCTACCCTGTCTGGGAATGGAAAATAAATCTGGGGATATTTCAGAGAAGACTGGGGGTTGACAGTCTACTGTGGAAGCCTCACTAACTTCAGGGTTCCTCTTTTCCTCCAATCCTCCTACTGGGAGTAAGTTTCCAAACCCTGGGAAGTCCCTCCCTATGAGCACCGGGTACGGGAGATTAGGGACTACACCTGCTGCTACCTCAGTAGTGTTCCCCTGAATCTCAAGTTTTACTGGGATGGTGGGGTAATAACCAACTGTCCCATGGACGCATGTTATCCCTGTAAGCTTAGCCTGCAGCAGCTGACTACACTTGATGAGCTTCCCCGAGACAAGCATGATAGCACTCCCCAAATCAACCAGTGCCATGGTCTCTACCCCATTTAGGTTCACTGGTCTGGTGTACAAATGTGGGATTAGTGAGAACCCCACAAGGTGGATTAGGGAGCATGGGTCTGCCCAGGTCCCAAGGTTACACCGCATCAGCTCCTCAGCACTGGGACACTGTGCAGCTATATGTCCCCACTCCCCACAGGCAGAACATCTGTATGGAGCCCTAGGCATTCCCCAGTCTCTTGGTTTGAGCAATCTAACATCATGATCCTCTTCTCCCTCTGTGCTCCGACTCTTTGTGGCCTCTGGTGGGCCTTCAGCCCCTCTCTTTTTCCACCTGGGCCCTCCTGGTGGCCCAGTCACCTGAGCTCTAGGGCTTGGTGCTGCTAGTTTAACCCAGGGTGCCTCTTCCTTAACTGGTCAGGTCAGCTCCCTTGCCGTCCTTCACCTCTCTACCAGTGCAACAACCTCATCATAAGTGGAGAGTTCATTCTGGCTTACCCAGGCACAAAAGTCTGGCGATAGTCCCCTCATGTATCAGTCGATGACCAGAACCTCTAGTATCTCTTCCAGACTCCGGGATTCCGTTAGCAACCACTTTCATGCGAGATGGATGAGGTCATACAATTGGGACCGCGGGGTTTTGTTTTCCTGGTATCTCCACTCGTGATATCGTTGGGCCCACACTGCGGTCGTTACCTCCGATCTGGCCAGGATCTCTGCTTTCAGCTGGGGGTAGTCTGCTGCAGCCTCTTCAGGCAGATCATAGTAAGCATTCTGGACCTCCCCACACAGGTATGGGGTAAGGATGCCAGACCACTGATCTCAAGGCCAGGCCTCCCATAGGGCTGTCCTCTCAAAGGCCAGAAGGTATGCCTCTACATCATCCTGTTGCGTCATTTTCTGCAGCCAATGGCTGGCCCATATGATCTGCGTCCCATCATGGCCGCGGTTGAGCTCTGTAAGGGTCTTTACCTGGTTTACCAGTTCCCGCAACATAGCCCTGTCTTGAGAAGCCTGGTCCATCAGCAGGCGATTAGTCTCTTGCTGCAAACGCACTGCCTCCTGTTGGGTAGCTGCCTGGACACGGGTAGCCTCCTGCTGGGCAACCATAGCTTGTATCAATGCCCGTACTAAGTCATCCATTGTGGTAAAAAAAAAATAAACCCTCTACCATTTTTTCTAAATCACTCTCCTCCTTCTGCTGCGCTGTGCACACCAAGTCCCACCCCTGACACCAGCTGCGACAAAGTTCCTCCTCTACTTTGGTGGGTCCTGCGCTTACTGGCAGATTTGCTCACCTCAGTGATCTTCCCCACAGTCTGGATCAACTCCTCCTGTGTCTGATCAGGAGTTGGGAGGTTTGGGGGGAACCTGGGCCCACCCTCTACTCCGGGTTCCGGCCCAGGGCCCTGTGGATTGCAGCTGTCTATAGTGCCTCTGCATGACAGCTACAACTCCCTGGGCTACTTCCTCATGGCCTCCTCCAAACACCTTCTTTATCCTCACCACAGGACCTTCCTCCTGGTGTCTGATAACGCTTGTACTCCTTAGTCCTCCAGCAGCACACCCTCTCACTCTCAGCTCCTTGTGCCTCTTGCTCCCAGCTCCTCACACACACTTCTCTCCTCTGGCTCCTCCCCACCTGACTGGAATGAGCTCCATTTTAAACCCAGGTGCCCTGATTAGCCTGCCTTGATTGGCTGCAGGTGATCTAATCAGCCTGTCTGCCTTAATTGGTTCTAGCAGTTTCCTGATTACTCTAGTGCAGCCCCTGCTCTGGTCAGTCAGGGAACAGAAAACTACTCATCCAGTGACAAGGATATTTGCCCTCTACCAGACTCCTGTACCCACTGGTCTGGGTCTGTCACAATATATATACATACACAAATGAGTTCCAATTTGAAGTTTCAAAAGAAGTTCTTTAAATAAGCAACCTCTGCATGTCCTTTAGGGCTAACCCAGGCTAAGCAGTGTGGATCTTTTGCTTATGCTTCATAATCCTTGCCCCTCATAGTCCAAGCAGCATAAAGATATAGTTCCTCCTTGTTAGAGGTTTTTATCCCTTCCCCCCTTCTGCTTCAAATTTCAAATTCAGCTGATGGGAAGAATTCACTTGCACATCTCCTCTTTACGGTGGAGGGAGATGGGAGAAAGTCCATTTTGATGTGCCACAATAGTTTGTCTGCTGTTGCTTGATCTTCCTTGTGAGGCAGGACACAACACCTTCTGTTGGAGGCCAACATTTCACACTAATTAATGTCTCTTTTCTGTCTTGTGATTTAAGCCATGGCTACATTATAAAATTAAGTCAACCTAACTTACATCGGCATACAGCCACAGCAGCAATTACATCGCTTGTGCGTGTCTACGCTTTGCTCCTTGTGTCAGTGGTGCGTGTCCTAACCAGGAGCACTTATATCAATTGTACTGCCAGTGTGGAGCATTGTGGGACAGCTCCAGAAAGCCAGTAACAGTCAACATAAGCAAGGCAGTGTCTACACTGATACTGTGTTGACAAAACAACACCAACCTTGGTTCTACACCACTCTTGGAGGTGGAGTTATTAAATCATCATAGGGGAGCAGTTACATTGGCAGGAGTGAAACTTAAGTGTAGACACTTCCATAATTAGGTTGACGTAAGCTACCTTGCGTCGACCTAACTCTGTAGTGTAGACCAGACCTTACACAGTTATACAGCCTTACAATGCAAATGCTCAAATATTACCTTAAAATATGGGATACAGATGTTTTAAGAGATTAGAGCATGCAGCAATTTAAAAGCATTCAATAAAGTAAACATTCAGCACATTTTTATAACTTTAATATCTATTTTAACAATACTAACATACAGGTGCACAAGACTGATTCCAACTATATATTTGACAATATCCAAGTGAGGCATGGGTCCTTGGCATGAGTTGGCATCTAGTTTGCCAGCATCACATAAGAATTGGAAGCAACTCAATACATCCATCAATAAACACACACTTCAGTGAGTTAAATATATGGCTAATTAGTAGTGCTGCGAATTTGTCACAGTATTTTTTTTTAAGAAATCACAAATCACAAAGCAGTCACAGTAAATCTAGTAAAAGTAACAGGTTTATCGCTCCATAATTTTTTATTAAAAAAAGCCATGACACATGAAATTCAACTATTGTGTCCTTCTCACCACAGCCAAAGGGGCAGCAACCAGCTGCAGTAAATCCCCCTGCCCCAGCAATACAACCCTAATACCTGGCCAGGGAAATGAGAAGGCCCTCATGTGGCCAGGGGGCTGGAAAGTCCACCTTCCATTCACCCTACTGTGGTGGCTCCTGTGTTCCAGGAGGCTGGGTCCAGAGATGGAGAGCAAGCTCCCACACAAACACTCACCCCAGGAACTGTGATCTGGCACACAGGATTGCAGTGCCACTCAGGTTTGGCCCACTATGATGGTTCCTGGGTCACTTTGAGGAAATCTTGCCTGTGCGTGACTGGGTGTCTGTGCCCTAACACCAGCCTTTCAGATACTCAGCACTTTCCTCTGGGTTAGACCAGCCCTATCTTTGTCTTGTAGATTAAACAAGAGATGCAAGCCTGTCACCGAGTCCCTTTGAATCATTCCTCTGGGATATCCAGCCCCTGACACTGGATATTCACAGAAATCCCAGATCCTCTGTCCCCAGAGGAACACTGTGCCCCAGCTTACTAGTTTTACCTTAAACCCCCTTTCTTGTGTAACACACAGCACTTGCAATAAAACAAAAGAAAAAACAGACATTCTACAAAAACAGGAAGGTGTGGTAGAAACAAATGGCTAAAATACACAACAAAACTATAAAATGTAAACCTGTCTCTATACTTATTAATAAGTACCTTTCCTATCTAATAAAGTAGGTTTCCTGCCCCAAAGTTCAGTATGCTGCAGAGCTGGCTTCATAGGAATCCAATTTTTCATTAGAACACCGCTGCTCCTCAGGATGTCTCCTCAATAAAAAGGATGCAGTGGGTCTTTCCCTAGCTTATGTTTTCATTAAATAGTCTTTTGTTGCTGTTCATAGACAGGGCAAACCCCTGTCTTGTTTTAATGTTCCTTTTTTATATATACCTTCAGGAGATTTTCATTGTTTGCAGTTGTCTTTGATGGTTTTCCAATGAACTTATTAGGATTGGGTAAAAGGCTAAACAATTGAACCACGCACTGCACACCAGCTAAACAGGGCAAGATGACAATTTCTTCCTGCCTGAATGAACCATTGCTGAGACGTATTATCCCCTCGTGACCAGGAGTTACTCCAAATCCATAAAGCAGACTTTCAATATAAATACAAAGTATTAGAGGGGTAGCTGTGTTAGTCTGTATCCACAAAATCAACAAGGAGTCTGGTGGCACCTTAAAGACTAAAAGATTTATTTGTGCATAAGCATCCCACTTCTTCAGATACATGGTTTCTTACCCACAAAAGCTTAAGCCCAAATAAATCTGTTAGTCTTAAGGTGCCACCAGACTCCTCTTTTTCATATATTATATACACACACATTATTCCTTATATATTACCCCATACATACACCTTATAATGATTATGAATCTTGACAAGTTACAAGCTTTCTCATAGATATCTTACATGTTACCCTTTATGGATAAATATCCTGTAAGACATGTTTGGTATAGTGAGTTTGTCAAGTCTAAGTAAGGGTTATTTGCAAAGAGCAAGGGACCTTTCTCCTAGGAGCTTCTGTGTCACACCCTCCTACTCATTTGTCAGGCCAAACCTGAGAGGCACCACAACTCCATGTGCCAAGTTGCAAACCCAAGCCCTGCAGGACACAGGAGCCACCCACCGCTGCAGGATAAGTGCACACCAGGCTCACCCTCCAAACAGCCCCCCTGGGATCTGTCCTCCATACAGTGCTGGTGGCCCACCTAGAGCCTTCCCATGCCAACAGAAAAATCATGGTATCTGTGACATTTTCTCCACTGTGACAAATCTGCAGCCCTACTAATTAGACATAAGACCAGATCCTTAACCCCTGGTAAGTCAGCAGCACAAAGAGGACTGGGCAGTAGAGAAGTATTCCCCTGTCATGGAGGAATCTTGAGCAGGCATGGGGCATTGTTTTCTGGTGCAAGCAAGGACTAGTGACCAATTTTGGCCCAGTATTCCCTATAAGCTGGAGGCATAAAAGTGGCATAGTGTCAGAAAGAAATGGTTACTTACTGTAACTGTGGTTCTTTGAGATGTGACAAAACTTGACAAAGTCCTGGCTGGGATGATTTAGTTCGGGTTAGTCCTGCTTTGAGCAGGGGGTTGGAATAGATGACCTCCTGAGGTCTCTTCCAAGTCTAGTCTTCTATGATTCTATGATGCAGATGTGTATTCCACTTAGTTGTGTGCACACCCAGCACACCAGAGCCAGACAATTTTGCCTAGTAATACTCACAGAGGGGTGGGGCTTGTGCCTGCCTCATGGCCATAGCCCCTCCCCTGGCTAATTAGGCAGCACCACCCCAAGCCCCCTCAGTCCCTTCACACTGAACACAGAGGGTATGTCTACATCTACAATTTTGCAGCGCTGGTTGTTACAGCTGTATTAGTACAGCTGTATAGGGCCAGCGCTGCAGAGTGGCCACACTTACAGCAACCAGCGCTGCAAGTGGTGTTAGATGTGGCCACACTGCAGCGCTGTTGGGCGGCTTCAAGGGGGGTTCGGGGAACGCGAGAGCAAACCGCGGGGAAGCAGGTCTCCTTCCCCGGTTTGCTCCAGTGTTCCCCGAACCCCCCTGCAAGCAGATCTCCTTCCCCGCGGTTTGCTCTCACGTTCCCCGAACCCCCGTGCAGGGAGGTCTCCTTCCCCGCGGTTTGCTCTCGCGTTCCCCGAACCCCCGTGCAAGCAGGTCTCCTTCCCCGCGGTTTGCTCTCGCGTTCCCCGAACCCCCCTGCAAACCGCGGGGAAGGAGACCTGCTTGCACGGGGATTTGGGGAACGCGAGAGCACACCGTGGGGAAGGAGACCTGCTTGCACGGGGGTTCAGGGAAGGTGAGAGCAAACCGCGGGGAAGGAGACCTGCTTGCACGGGGGTTCGGGGAACGCGAGAGCAAACCGCGGGGAAGGAGACCTGCTTCCCCGCGGTTTGCTCTCGCGTTCCCCGAACCCCCCTGCAAACCGCGGGGAAGGAGACCCGCTTGGGGGGGGATTCGGAGAACACCGGAGCAAACTGCGGGGAAGAAGACCTGCTTGATTACCAGAGAGGTATCCTCAGGTATGCTGGGATACCTGCTTATTCCACGGAGGTCAAGAAAAGCGCTGGTAAGTGTCTACACTTGATTACCAGCGCTGGATCACCAGCGCTGGATCCTCTACACCCGAGACAAAACGGGAGTACGGCCAGCGCTGCAAACAGGGAGTTGCAGCGCTGGTGATGCCCTGCAGATGTGTACACCTCCTAAGTTGCAGCGCTGTAACCCCCTCACCAGCGCTGCAACTTTGTGATGTAGACAAGCCCTCAGAGACTAAGCCAGGCCTGCACAACATGCGGCCAGTGTGGGCTCACTGTGCGGCCCGCAGTCAAGCGGCAGCGTGGGACTGCTGGGTTCGCCCCCTGCCCGGAGGGGGGGGGGGCACTTCACAGCCCCGCACACTGCGCTCCAACCACCCTAATAGCCAGCACTGCACGTATCTCCGTCTCCCACTCCCCCTGCCTGGCATACAGTGGGTGCATCATTTCCGGGGCCCGCTGAGGCGGGAAGTGCTGGACACGAGGCAGAGCCAGTAAGTGCCAAGGGGAGGGGCGCCCGACCTGGGCTCGAGCCACAGCTTGGGGGGGGGGTGACTGGGCCCAGACCCCATCCCCTCCAAGCTCCCCCCTTTGGTTGAGGGCAGGTGGCTACTGCACTGCTTGGTCCCAGGGCAACCTCCGTAGTGATCAGAGAGACGGGAGTTGAATTGTCTGCGGGAAGCCAGGAAATCCCCAGGGGAGACTTGTGTGTGTCTCTGTGTGTGTGTGTTGCACCTGCCCTGCCCCACTCCACTGCTGCCCCCTTCCCTGGTCCAGAGATCTTCCCCCTCCCTGGCCCTTTTCACACTGCCCCCCCTCCAGGCTCCCTGCGGCTCCTGTTTGTGTGTTGGACAGTCACATCCAATTCCTTCACACTGCCCCCCCTTTTCACTCCCTTTAGTTCACAGCCCCAGAAAATCCCTTCAAACTGTCCCCCTTTTCCCTTCCTCTTATTTCATGGGGGGATGATGACCCACGCAGGCGGGCAGTGGCGGTGAGGCTTTATACTTGGGAGGGGTGTTGTTTCCGCAGGGCCGGGCAGCGCTGGGGCGAAGAGGGGAAGGCACTGAGGGAGGTGTTTCGGTAGGGCCAGGGGGTTCGGCTCTCAGCTGTTTTCTTTGGAGTAATATGGCCCTTGCTGCTTTACGAGTTGTGCAGGCCTGCACTAGACTCCAACGGATGGACAGAGGATGATCATGGAATACACGTCTGTATCACATCAAGAAAAAACACAGTTACAGAAAGTTACCTTTTCTTCTTTGAGTTGATGCAGCTGTTTATTCCTCTTAGGTGACTCACAAAGGGGTGGGGCTTGGAGTCTATTTAAACAAGGACTGCAGGACTGCCTTCCTAAAGTTTGCATCTGCTCTTGATGCCATAGTAATGGCATAATGATTCATAAACCTATGTATCAATGGCCATGTGGCAGCCCTGAAAATATCCAATATCGAGACGTCACTTAAGAATGTTATTGACATAGCCTGCATTCTCATAGAATGAGCTTGTACCCATAGAAGGGGGTATAGCCGAAGCTGTTTCGTATGCAGTCTTGATGCAGGAAGTTATCCACTTAGAGATCATCTTTGAGGAAACTGCCTGTTCCTTCATATGGTCTGGAAATGATACAAACAGATGAGGTGAAGACTGAAAGGACTGAGTCCTTTCCAGATAAAAGATCAACATCATCTGATGTCCAAAGGGTGAAGACACTTGCTCCTCAGGAGATGAATGTGGCTTAGGAAAAAACACAGGCAAATCTGGTTTAAATGAAATAGAGAGACTACTTTAGACACAAATTTTGGGTGCAGCTCCACCATCACTTTGTCTTTGGAGAATGGTGTGTAACAAGGCTCTGACATCAAAGCCTGCAATTAATGCACTCTCCTCGTACGTGCTATTGCCACGAGGAATGCAGAATTTTTTTACATAACAGAGGAAAGGGGCAAGATGCTAGAGGCTCAAACAGAGGTCCCATGAGAGCTCTTAACATCATATTAAGGTCCCACCAGTTCCCATGCCAGTGAATGGAGAATCTCACCATCATCGCACTGGAAAACACCAATCTTCCATGAATGGGTGGATGAAAGGCTGAGATCACCACTGGATGCATCCTCACTGAGCTAAGCTTAAGGCTGACAACTGAAGATGCAGCAAATACTCTGTGATGTCTTGGATACTAGCCAGTGTCAAGCTGAACTCTGCAGGGCAAGGACCACATTGAAAAAAAGCTTCCACTTTGCTGAATAGTCCATCTTGGTAGAGAGCTTTCTATTACTGAGTAGGACCTATCAAACAAATAGTCTCCAAACATCACTCTTCCTCCTCATTCAACCATGGAGCAGCCATATTGTGAGATGCAGGGAGCTGAGCATGGGATGCACGGGTGACCATGATTCTGCATGAGCAAGTCAGGCTGGAACATAAGGGATACCGGAGGTGAACTGACAGTGCAAGAAGATCGGAAAACCAGCATCACCTCAGACATGGCGGGGGGAGCGTGAGCTTGGCCCAATCTGATTTCAGTCTGAGAATGATTTGTGAAACAGTCAGGATCGGAGGAAAAGTACACAAGATAGCCAATCGCCAGCTAAGGTGGAAAGCGTCGTTCAAGAGCAGAACAGATGGCATTTTCTTTTGTTCCTTGTAGCAAACAGGTTGACTACTGGAACATACCACAATGCAAACACAGTCTCCAAACACTGGACTTCAGAGACTACTTGTGGTTCAGGGAAAAATTCCTGCTGCGATGGTTCACAAGATGAGTCTGGACTGCCACAACCTGATCACCTCTTGGCAAAGCACCCTGGAGTGTGCTTAGCCTTGCCTGTTCGCATAATACAATGTGGTGGTATTGTTGGTTAGCATGTGAATTACCAAACCCTTGATGAAGTCTAGGAAAGCGAGACAGGCATTATAGATGGCCCGAAGCTCCAAGACATTGATATGCAGCAGAGTTTCCTGCTCCAAACACAGATCCTGAACCTTCAGTGACCCCAACCTACCAGGGAGTGACAACAGTCCTGGTTGGTAAGGGGCAGGCAAAGGGAATGTCCTGATCTACATTTCCCTGAACCATCCACCACTACAAAAAGTCCAGGATCAATGGAAGGAGACAGAAGAACCTGTCCCGGTGGTGAAGGACCAGACAGTAAACAATCCTAAGCCACATTTGAAGAGGGTGAAGGCGCAACCTTGTGAATTGAACCACCGGCATGCATGTGGACCTGTGGTCTAAGAGCCTCAGGCACAAACAAACTGTCATGGAAAGCTGAGACTGCAGATTGAGACAAAAGCAGTGAATTGTCTGGAAATGGTCAGTTGGCAGAAACGCTCACGAAGTCGTACAGTCTATTAGGAACCCAGTGAACTCAATTTTCTGTGTGGGGACCAGCACTGTCTTTCTGGTGTTTGGGATGAGACCCAGAGAGTCGAGTAAACACAGTGTAATGAGTATGTGAGAAAGGACTCTTTCCCTGGACATGCCCCTGAGTAGGCCAGTCATGCAGATATGAGAAGACGTGGATTCCTAAACTATACATTTAGTAAAAATTCAGGGGTCAAGAGACAGACCAAAGGGAAGGACTGTGTACTGAAAGTGACAGTTTGCCACAACAAACCAGAGAAATCTTCTGCGACTTGGGAGAATCACTAAATGGAAGTAAGCATCCTGAAGCCCCTGAGCAGGAAACCAGTTGTTCTGAGTCAATGCAAGGAGGATAGTTGATAGCTGTCCAATTTACAAAGTCATACATGGACAGCAATGCCTGCTGGTTCACAATCTGCATTTGTTTTCCTTAAAATGCCAGTCAATTTAAATTTTTCTTGATTAAACTTGTTCACTTCAGTTAAACCACTGAATTAGTTGGCCGTTTTTCTGCCTACATTCATCTTGTTTTCAGTGGCATGTTTTTGGAATTTGACACCTCTTTTTGTCACATACGTTAAATCATTCAAACAACCTAAATTCCCCTTTAAAAAAAGTTATCTTAATCCCAAAACTAATTTGAACTTTCTACCTAAAGTTGTTTACTTTAAACTGTCTAATCTGAAATGCCCCCCATAAACATTTTCTGTTAAGCTACCAACAAATTCAACTTTAAAAAAAAATAATTTACCTCACTGAAAGCATCAAACTGATTTCAGATTTTACTATCTTCAATTTATTTACTTAAGGTTACGTCCACACTTGAAGCTGGGGATACACCAAGCCTTTGAGTTTGCCTACACTGCGATGTAAACCTGGGCTCAGACTCAGGCATGTGCCCAAATCTCCCTTCTGTCTACACACAAATCTCTCAGACTTGGGCTCAGAACCTAGGGTCCCAGGAGCCTATGGGTGGAGGGTCCAAGCCCATGTCAAGCCATGACCCAGGATTTGAGCCCTATTGCTTTACAGTATAGACACAGCCCCTCTTGGCATGTGTCCCAGGAGTCTGTCAAAGATATCCCACAATCCTATCAGCCAACTTCCTTTGTCCTCTCTAGCCCCAAAATTTCCAGCTGACTCAACTGAAAATGGAAGCTACCCCAATCCCCTGCACATAGCACTAATTCAGTGAATCAGCATTAATCCTTCCATTGTCTTCTGACCACCATTCTGCAAACACTCCATGAGAAAGCCTTCTGTGTTTGCAATGGAGACCAGCCAGAACAAGCGTTTTGAAAAGCAAGCTGCTTCATGGTCATACAAGCCACCAAGTAAAATTCGTGAAATGCAAATGAAGAACTTTAACCGAAAAGTGCTAATTTCAAAGGAAGCGGTCATTGTGTATGATTACTGGAGGTCAAAGACCCAAAATGCATTCCTCACTCTCCATCATCAGAGGAAAAGCCCATGTGGGTAGTGAAACTATGATCTTGTTTTCTGTGAAAAGAAGCTACAAGTCTGGATTCAGGGAAAGATCTTTCATCTCTGGACTGCTTGGACTCCTACAGAGAAGTGTACCAGATGCAAACCAGAGATCCCAGAGACAATCTGGGTACCCTGACTTTTGGGAAACTGCAAGTTTATTACATCACTGCCACCATTTGGAATTACAAACTGTGACTCACCTGCACATCTATTTTACCTGCTTTAACCTCTCAATAACTCTCATTTCCTTTTCTTAGATAATAAACCTTCAGTTAGTTTACTATAGAATTGGCTCCCAGCATTGTCTTTGGTGTAAGATCTAGAGCAGGGGTTCTCAAACATCATTGCATGGTGACCCCATTCTGACAAAAAAAAAATTACTATGTGACCCCAAGGCGCCAGGCAAAGCCTGAGCCTGTTCCGGGCAGAGGGGGGGGCCACACCTGAAGCTGAAGGGCTTCATCCCTGCTGCCCAAGGTAAAAGCCTGAGCCCCAGCAAGTTAATGCCAGCCCTGGCAACCCCATTAATACAGGGTTGTGGACCACTTTGGGGTCCCAATCCACAGTTTGAGAATAGCTGATCAGAGTATCAATTTCATCTGGGGTGACTAGTCTCTTGGGACAGGGCACAAACTGATGTGGTGTGATTTTTTGGTTTAAGTGACTTTTTATCACAAAGTCCAGTTTGTCTGGGTGATAAGGTAAACGGGAGCGTCTAAGGAGACTGTCTGTGACTCCATGGTAAGACTGGTATAGTGATCCAGAAATTCACATTTGTCACTAGCTTGGTGAAATCTAATTATAGAACATACCACCAGTTTGAGGTATCTGCCCTGTTTTCTGACAGTTTGCCCTGAGGTAGGCACTGACAGCTGTGAGTCACTCCAGACAGTGTGACAATCATACAATTTTGATTTGAAATAATAAAGTTAAACATGTGATCAGGGGCAATTAGACATTACTAAGCAAACACTATTGCTCTATAAAGTTATGTATAGCAAATCATACTTCAATCACTTCCTTATATGAATCCATACTCTGACTCCTCTCCCTGTCATATCATAATTTATCAAGTCTTTCATAAGCACATTGCATGGATGGCACTGAGGCCCCCACACCTCCCAAGCACTGAACCCCCCAATTTAATTGATCCTACCCCTCTCCAAAAGCACATTCTTAGAGGTACTATTCCTTCTCTTCCATTGGGCCATGCAAGTTCATAATGTGAGAAGCGTCCCTGACTTCTGTTGCCTGGGTGATCCAGTCCCAACTGTGATAGGTACACTTTCTGGCTGAGTGTACTGATTCAGCAGTCCCTCTCTGTCATAGATCACCTCTGTGCATCCAGATCTTCCCCGCACTCTGCACCTAGACCCCTCGCTGAGCTGCCTGCACCCAGATTGCCCCACACAAAACCCCCTCACCCCACTGTGGTAGTTCCAACTAAATACCATGTAAAGCTCTTGAGCTTAGCCCATGATCATCCTAGTGGCCATTCTGGGGTGAACAGAACCAAAGACCGTTTGGGGAAGTCCTTCCACTGGGAGGGAATGGGCAAGGACGTTGCTAATGATGTCTGGTCTTGTGAGGCGTGCCAACGAGTGGGAAAGCCCCAAGACCAGGTCAAAGCCCCTCTCCAGCCACTCCCCATAATTGAGGTTCCCTTTCAGCGAGTAGCTGTGGATATTCTGGGTCCTTTCCCAAAAAAAAAAATCACCCAAAGGAAAACAATACATACTAACTTTCATGGATTTTGCCACCCGATGGCCGGAAGCAATACCCTTAAGCAATACCAGGGCTAAAAGTGTGAGCCAGGCATTAGCAGACATTTTTGCCTGGGTAGGTTGACCCTCCGAAACCCTTACCAATTCGGAAACTAATTTCCTGGCAGGGACCATGAAAAACCTGTGAGAAGTTCATGGGGTGAATCACTTGGTTGCCACCCCTTACCACCATCAAACCAATGGCCTGGTGGAGAAGTTTAATGAAACTTTGGGGGCCATGATACATAAATTCATAAATGAACACTCCAATGATTGGGACCTAGTGTTGCAGCAGTTGCTTTTTGCCTACAGGGCTGTACCACATCCCAGTTTAGGGTTTTCACCATTTGAACTTGGGTATGGCCATGAGGTTAAGGGGTCATTACAGTTGGTGAAGCACCAATGGGAGGGGTTTACACCTTCTCCAGAAACTAACACTCTAGACTTTGTAAGCAACCTACAAAGCACCCTCCGACGCTCTTTAGCCCTTCAGCCCTTTTCCAAAAAAAGAAAAAGGCCTGGTATGATAAACAGTCCAGAGAACGGTCCTTCAAAGTAGGAGACCAAGTCGTGGTCTTAAAGGCCTTATGGGAAGGGCCCTTCATGGTCCAGGAGCGCCTAGGAGCTGTTAAATATCTCATAGCATCCCCCACCTCCAAACTAAAGCCTAAGGTATACCATGTTAATTCTCTTAAACCCTTTTATTCCAGAGAATTAAAGGCTTCCCAGTTTACAGCCCAGGGAACAGATGACGCGGAGTGGCCTGAAGTTGTCTACTACAAAGGGAAAAGTGACGGTGGAGTGGAAGAGGTGAACCTCACCACGACCCTTGGACGTCTGCAGCGACAGCAGATCAAGGAGCTAATGCACTCTCCGTGAAAGTTTCCCAGAGTTTACTGGCTAAAATTGTACTTAAAATGTAAAAAATCTTGTCGTCTTTACATAACTAGTAATATATGTAAAGGTGCAAGTGTTTTATTAATCTATTTATTCTAAAGTTCTAGGAAAAAATCACAGCCAGTGCAGTCCAACACTGTCTGAGATTTAGGGGGCGTGTCATAAACAGATAGTTACGGGTTAATGCCTCTTTTACTGTAAAGAGTTAAGAAGTTCATCCAGGAGCGGCACCAGGGTTTCTGATGCCCTAGGCGGACGGCCATTTCGCCGCCCCCCGCGGGTCCAGTGGACCTACCACAGTCATGCTGGCAGACGGTCCACTGCTGGAAAGACTCCGGTGGAGCTGCCGCAGTGATGCCGGTGGGCGGTCTGCTGGTCTAAAGGCTCCGGTGGACCTGCCACAGGAATGACTGCGGTAGGTCCACCGGAGCCTTTAGACCAGCACACCGTCCGTCGAAATGACTGTGGCAGCTCCACCGGAGCCTTTCCAGCAGCGGACCATCCACCAGCATGACTGCGGTAGGTCCACCGGACCTGCGTGCCACCCCCCCGGCAAAATAGCACCCCCCAAAAATTCTGGCGCCCTAAGCCATTGCCTAGGTTGCCTACATGGTAGCGCTGGCCCTGAGTTCACCTAGTCTAGATGACACCTGATCAGAGGTAGCAATGGGGGAACAGGATGTTTCAAAAGGAAGGAGGGAAGTTCCCTTTGTCTTGATCAGTTTCAGTTTCAGCCGGAGTGGAAAAGATCAAGGAACCAGCCTCTTATCAGAGTAGTAAGTTTTAGAAAAAAATAAATAGGTTTATGTTTATTTTCCTTCGTGACTTTGTCTTTATGCAATTAGAGGAATAATCAAATTGGAAATTCTTTTGTGTACTAAGTTTTGACCAGGGGAACATCCTCTGCGTTTGAATCTGTTGTCTGTGAGAGTAGCTTGTACGCTAATCTCTCCCAGAGGTTTTTTTTTTTCTTTTACCTTTCTTTTCTTTAATAAAAAGTCTTATATTTAAGAACCTGATTGATTTTTCCTTGTGTTAGAATCCAAGGGGATTGGATCTGGACTCACCAGGAATTCGTGGGGGAAAGAAGGGGGGATGGTTAAATTCTCCTTGTGTTAAGATCCAAGGGGTTGGATCGGTATTCACCAGGAAATTGGTGAAGAAGTCTCTCAAGACTACCCAGGGAAAGGAGTTAGTACTTGCGAGTGGTGGCAGCAAAATCAGATCTAAGCTGGTAATTCAGTTTAGGGGTTCACATGCAGGTCCTCATATCTGTACTCTAAAGTAGAGAGTAGGGGTGAAACCTATGACAACCTGACATAGAGGGGAAGGGCCCTGAGGTGTTTCTGGGGCAGGCCTACCCCTTGCACTATGTCAGGGTTGGATGCAGCCTCACGGCTGAGTCCATATCCCCAAGTGGGGGGGGGGGTTGCAGCACCATCTCCCACCTCCATGCACCCAGTGGCTCATACTCCCCATTGCCATTTTAGAGCCTCCACATTTATTTATTGACAAATAAAATTTAAAAATATTGTATGAAGAATCTTTATTTTTTTGGCACAGAATTCCCTCACGAGTAAGGAGGCTACAGTGTCTAGAAAATGATTGATTCAACTCAGGTCTGCTTGCTACGGTGTGGACACCAGAATCCCAGGCTCCAGCCCAGGTTAGAAAATTCTTAACATAAGATTAAGTGTAGATGCTCAAGCCCAGGATCTTCTAACATGTCCCCTGATTCAGTCCCACTAACACCAAGCTTACCTTGCTCTATAAACATACCCTGACAGGCTATACTGCAGGCTTCTAGTTCCTCTACCGGCCCTGCCTATGCTCATTTTTTTAGCACTGCGATAAAAAGAGCTGATGCCTGGCCACAGCTGGTCCGGGTCAGCTGACACAGGCTCATGGAGCTATAAAAACTGCAGTGTGGCTGGTCTATTCTGGGCTAGAGCCTGGCCTCTGGAACCTTCCCCCCAAAAGTGGCCTCCTGAAGCTGGCAATCATAGTGTAGTACAGGAAATTGCTCTCTGTAGGAATGTGCTACTTATGATGTACTGAGCATAGTCACATGAACTGAGCATGCTCAGAACATCTGCTGAAACCACTGCCCTTCACTCTGCCCTTATTAGCTGTAAGATTCTGCTGACTGCTTTTTACAAAGGGTAAAAAGGGGCAAAGAGGGCAAATCGGAGGAAGGGGGTGGCCAGGGTCTGATCAAGGGACGAAAATTGACTCATCGGGGGGTCAAGCAACTGGAAACAGGGTTAGGATAGGGGCTGAAGGCAAAATCAGGGATGGGAGGGGGGAGATGTAGGTAAACCCAGGGATAAATTTCTGTCAGAGGGTGACAGAGGGCAAAACCCAGCACAGGCAGGGCAGAGGGGGTAACAGTTACCCCCGTGGACTGAGACACTACTGTTTGGCAAAAAATAGGGTGGGAGGAGCAGAGGGGCTTTTTTATTTCCCCTCCCACAGACAGTACTGCTCAGTATGGGCTTCCCATGGCTGAGTTCTTAAAGGCATAGGCATCTGAATGTCTAGTCACTGCAGCTCCTCTTTGATGTAACCTGAGTGCTGCAACAGGAGACTTAAATCAGTGAAACTAGGCCTTCCCTACACCCCCCAAGGGGGCTCTACACGCAAACACACACACACACCCCTCTGAATTTCCTCAACACCCGCCAGCGGTCAACTAGTTACAACAGTGTTGCCAATTTAGTGATTGGTTAGAAATTTCAACTGAAATTGAAACATTAATACACTAAAGCATAGACAATGTATGATAAAATACTTGTACCTGGAAAAGCATAATAGGTTTGGGGAAAAAAAAAAAAAAAGCATGAACAAAGACTAGCTTCCTCACACAGCTGTTGTTTTTTCTAACAATGTTGGCCAACCTTATCATTTAAAATTATGATTTGCAAGCAAGGTCTGAATGAGCTCTCTCCTGACAGCTAGTGATGAGGCAGGGAAAGGGGGAAGGCTTCAAGGCCAGATTGTATTTACATGAACTCACCTACTCTGCCTAGGTATTCAGCGGACAGAGCTGTGTTGCCCAAGTGATCAGTTTTGGCTAGTGCTGGGAGTTTCTATACATTTTTATTATAATTAATTTTTACATAAGAATATAAGAATGGCCATATTGGGTCAGACCAATGGTCTCTCTAGCCCGGTACTCTGTCTTCCAGCAGTGGCCAATGCTAGGTACTTCAAAGGGAATTAACAGAACAGGGCAATTATTGAGTGATCCATCCTGTTATCCACTCCCAGCTTCGGGCAAACAAAGGTTCTCAGAGCATGGCGTTGCATCATTGCCCATCTTGGCTAATAGCCATTGATGGACACATCCTCCATGAACTTATCCAGTTATTTTTTAATCCTGTTCTAGTTTTGGCCCCTCGAAAAAAGTTCCACAGGTTGACTGTATGTTGTGTGAAAAAATACTTCCTTTTGTTTGTTTTAAATCTGCTGCCTATTAATGCCATTGGGTGGCCCCTAGTTCTTGTGTTACGTGAGGGAGCTTTTCACTTTCTTCACACCAGTCAAGATTTTATAGATCTCTATCATATTCCTCCCCGCCCTTAGTCGTCTCTAGTCCAAGCCGAAAAGTCCCCCAGTCTTTTTACTCTCTCCTCATATGGAAGCTGTTCCATACCCCTAATCATTTTTGTTGCCTTTCTCTGTACCTTTTCCAACTCCAATACATCTTTTTTTGAAATGGGGCGATCAGGACTGCACGCAGTATTCAAGATGTGAGCATACCATGAATTTATATAGTAAAAGTGGAGGAGCTTGGTTTGCCTGACTGATCAGCAAAGGCAATGCTGACAAACTATGTGAAAAGGCTGCAAAACACCAATCCTGTGGACTGCATCAACGTGCAGAAAGCCTTATAAGCCAGTCATTGTCAAAGCTGATTTTAGAAGTACTTAATGAGGCTGTTAAGAATGCTGGAGACACAACTGCAAACAAACATGGCTGTTACATAATACTTTCTCTTTAAGCAAGAGATGCTATACACTACAAACTGGAGGCCAATGTTAAGTGCATTGTCATTTGTTAATCCGGAAATTGGATACTGGTTCCGCCCAAGACCAGCAATGCCCACTATTTTTCTGCAAGAAACTCAACTGACTGGTTAGAAGCATCCAGTGCAACAGTGAAAGACTCAGCAGTTGAAAAAGTAAAGAACTCTCTCACTGCATTCAGAAAACGTACATACAGGGTTGATGAATGCACCGATGCAAATGAGTGTCAAGTATTAAGTCACTACCTATATTATCTTGATTTCAGTGGTCGGTCAGAAGATACATTTCTAGATGTTCAGGTTATAGAAGACACTGCATCTCTGAAACCGACACCTTAGAAGAGTAAATGCTTGTCAGCTGAACCCCAAACAGATGGCTGCTTGTGCATTTGATGGAGCTGCAAACTTCTCTGGAAGACATAGTGGAGTACGAGGCTTTACAGATACCTGTCTTATAAAACAGACAACTGAGTGGAGGCACTACCAGCAATGGGGATGCCATGTGATCAAGACAGAATAGAGAATTTGAATACAGAGTGAAATATCATACGATGAACAAATGTAGATTTGATTTCAACTTCTTCTTTATCATCACTAATGATTCAACCCAATTTTTGTGCTATGTTTCCTGGGATGAAAGAAGTAAGAATTCATCTCTTTCTACTCCCTGTCTCAACAGATACAATTAAGCATTCTTTTTCCTCACTGAACAGAATTTTGTGTTCTCAAAGAAGTCACCTTCTGCCTGATCAGGAGCATATCATGAAGGACTGGAAGTATCTGACAAATGAGAAGCCACCAAAAATGAACACATCTCATTCAAAAAGTTTATTAACAGAGTTGTGCAAATTTCCATCAAGAAACCAAGAAGGATGTAGATATAGTGCTTCATATAGGCTTGCATAGCCAACTTTAATTTGTGTGATGATTTAAAAACATGAGTTAAATCTAATAAAATGGTCCCGAAACATATATCAGTTTTTACAATGGTGCCATACAGCCCACCTTTGCCTTAACAGTCTCACACCTCATCGGTCCTCACCCCTCCTCTGTCTTTTTGAACACCGCACCATCACAGGGTTTGGCTACACTTACAGCTGTACAGCGCTGGGAGTTAAAGCGGTCTTCGTACAGCTGTGTAGGGAAAACGCTGCAGTGTGGCCACACTGACAGCTACCAGCACTGCAGTGTAGCCACATTTGCAGCATTTGCAGCGGTGTTGGGAGTGGTGAATTACGGGCAGCTATCCCAGCGTTCAAGTGGCTGCAACGTGCTTTTCAAAAGAGGGGGGTGGGGTGGAGTGTGACAGGGAGCGTGGGGGAGACAGAGAATGGATTTTTGGAGCTGCTGCCTTGCAAGTTCTAAGGACTTGAATGAAGATACATAGCACCAACCTTCAATCATTTTAAAAGTTTCGACCCCTTCTCCCACCCCTCTCTCATTCACTAAATGCAAATAGCCTTCAGACCAGATAAGCAGCTGCTCCAAAACGGACCCCCCTTCCCGCCTCCGGGCTGCTTCTCTCCTCAAGCAAACACTAGCTGTGGACATTCATCCCCCTGCCTGCCTCTGCTCGAGCAAACAGTAGCTGTGTTTGTTTTTTAGATAAGCAGCTCCAGGAGCCCCGAGTTCACAACAAAACAAAGAGAGGCATCACAACAAAACAAAGAGTGTTATCTTTACTTAAAAAGCATTATGGGAAGGTTCCAGAGGTCAGTTACAGCGTAGTAAGATTAATCACTGTTTACACTGGAACCCCAGCACTGCAAGAGCAGCGCTATAGTCGTTATTCCCCAGGCCAAAGTGGAGTACAGCCAGCGCTGTAGCCAGGGAGATACAGCGCTGTATGTGCCTTGCCAGTGTGGACGGGGAGTAAGTTACAGCGCTGTAAAGCCACCACCAGCGCTGTAACTCTCAAGTGTAGTCAAGCCCTCAATTTCTGTGAAAAACACAGCAGTGAAATATTTTTTCTGTGGGATACTTGTTTATTTCACATTCTGTCAGCTGCAGGATTCAGCATCAACTATCCTCCTAATATAAATAGTAGGGTAGGTTTGTTTATTTTGCTAGGTTGCTTCACTGGCTCATTTGTTCATGGGAGAAGCCTGAATCTCTAAAGAGCTATTCACCTCACCAAAAACATCACATCAGTTTTTCAACAGAACTCTTTGCCTCCCCACTAAGGTTTGTCTGAGTTTGAGATCCTCAGTAACAACAATTATAATCAACCTATGTCATGCTTTAAAGAGATCATGAGTACTTTACCAATGGGGCAGGCTCAGTTATGGCTCTAAAGCTTGAGCAATAGTGGGGAGGAAGAGAAGGTGGTACATCTTCAAGCAATGGTGGTAGGAGCAGTGTTTGTGCTGGTGGAAGTCAGGGGAAGCCCTGGGACCACCAGGATCACTCTGGAGTGAGCGTTGCCCTCACCAGTACAGAATAAATGTAGCAGCATATACACCATACAATGCTCCTCTGGGGTGCTCAGTATAGCTGGCCATCCCTTCTGCCTCTACCCGTTTGCCATGAGGGTATTTAGGCAACAGTAACATGCATGGGAGTGTTTGGGGAAGGAAAGGACTTTTTGGCCCTCATCTCACCTCCACCGCCACTAATGTCTCTGTATGATGGCAGCCATATTTTGACCCTGTAATAAACAGACAGGAACTGCTTCAGCCAGGAAAAATTTCAGGTGAGCATGGCTGGTCCTCTGTAAGGGAAATAGGAAACCCAAAATACTTCTCTCTCCTTTCTACCCAGCCCCCAGAGAATAAAATATAGTTGCATAGAGACAAACCCATCTGGCTCATCTTTACCCTACAGACTTCAAAATCTATTTCTGAACAAGCCCTTTCATCTCCAATGAGATATTAACATAAGAGCTTGCTGGAATCTATGCTCCCTTTGATCAGAAACATTTCTCAGTCAAGGCACCAGGACAAGTGCATTACTGCCTCTGCCTACTTGCTGAGTTGATGAACTGAAATGGTCAGAGATTGCACCAACATAGACATATACTGAAGGTGAACTCTAAGGAAATTAAGCGTTTAAATTATCCTCCACGTCCCACATCCCACTAACATGAATTCAGGCAGGGTCATTTGGAAGCTGAACACTTTATGCTTCCATCCCACACCACTGTCAAGTTTTAGCAAATTAGGACAAGTCAGCACGCAAGAACAGCACGATACAACCATACGTATCAGTAACTGCTAATGGTAACCTCTCCCTGCTACAGGTAGCAACCTCCTACTGGTAGCAGTTTCACACACCCTAGACTGTAAGAAACTGCTATCTGTAGGAATTAGCTACATCATATAGCAGTTTTTAGCAAATTAGGACAAGGCAGCAAGTCTCAGGGGAAAAGCAATTGAAGACAATTGACAGTTTTTCAAAGAGACATTATTGAGGATGCAAGAGCGATATATACCACTGAGTAGGAAGTCCGGCAAAAGACCACCCTGGCTTAACTAGGGCCACGTCCACACTACGGGGGGGGGGGGGGAATCGATCTTAGATACGCAACTTCAGCTACGTGAATAACGTAGCTGAAGTCGAATATCTAAGATCGGATTACTCACCCGTCCACACCGCGCAGGATCGATGTTCGCGGCTCTCCCTGTCGATTCCAGAACTCCGTTGGGGTTGATAGAGTTCTGGAATCGATATAAGCGCGCTCGGGGATCGATATATCACATCTAGATTAGACGCGATATATCGATCCCCAAGCAATCGATTTTAACCTGCCGATACGGCGGGTAGTCTGGACGTGGCCTAGGAGATCTTCAATGATCTAACAATCAAGAAAGAGACCTATAAAAAGTGGAAACTAGGTCAAGTTACAAAGGATGATTATAAACAAATAACATAAGTATGTAGGGACAAAATAAGAAAGGCCAAGGCACAAAATGAGATCAAACTAGCTAGAGGCATAAAGGGTAACAAGAAAACATTCTAAAAATACATTAGAAGCAAGTGTTAGACAAAGGACAGGGTAGGTCCATTACTCAACGGGGGCGGGGGGGATAACAGAAAATGTGGAAAGGGAAGAGTTACATAAGAACGGCCGTACCGGGTCAGACTAAAGGTCCATCTAGCCCAGTATCCTGTCTATCAATGCCAGGTGCCCCAGATGGAGTGGACCTAACAGGCAATGATCAAGTGATCTCTCTCCTGCCATCCATCTCCATCCTCTGACAAACAGAGGCTAGGGACACCATTCCTTATCCATCCTGGTTAATTGCCATTTATGGACTTCACTACCATGAATTCATCCAGTTCTCTGTTAAATGCTGTTATAGTCCTAGCCTTCACCACCTCCTCAGGTAAAGAGTTCCACAAGTTGATTGTGCGCTGCTTGAAGAAAAACTTCCTTGTATTTGTTTTAAACCTGCTGCCCATTAATTTCATTTTGTGATCCCTAGTTCTTGTATTATGGGAATAAGGAAATAACTTTTCCTTATCCACTTTCTCCACCTGATTTTATATCCCCCCACCATATCCCCCCTTAGTCTCCTCTTTTCCAAGCTGAACAGTCCTAGCCTCTAATCTCTCCTTGTATGGGAACCGTTCCAAACCCCTAATCATTTTAGCTGCCCTTTTCTGAACCTTTTCTAGTGCCAGTATATCTTTTTTGAGATGAGGAGACCACATCCATACGCAGTATTTGATATGTGGGTGTACCATTGATTTAAATAAGGGCAATAATATATTCCCAGTCTTATTCTCTATCCTCTTTTTAATTATTCCTAACATCCTGTTTGCTTTTTTGACCGCCTCTGCACACTGCGTGGACATCTTCAGAGAACTATCCATGATGACTCCAAGATCTTTTTCCTGACTTGTTATAGCTAAATTAGCTCTCAGCATATTGTATGTATAGTTAGGGTTATTTTTTCCAATGTGCATTACTTTACATTTATGCACATTAAATTTCATTTGCCATTTTGTTGCCCAATCACTTAGTTTTGTGAGATCTTTTTTTAAGTTTGTCACAGTCTGCTTTGGCCTTAACTATCTTGAGCAGTTTAGTATCATCTGCAAACTTTGCCACCTGCTTACTCCTTTCTCCAGATCATTTATGAATACGCTGAACAGGATTGGTCCGAAGACTGACCCTTGGGGAACACCACTAGTTACCCCCTTCATTCATGCTTAATGACGTCTTTGTTTTGGTTTTCTGCAAGAAGGTTAGTGATGACTGGACGTCTAATGTAGTGAATGCCAATAAAAATGAGGTAGGATTAGAGACAAAAATAGGAAAAGAACAAGTTAAAAATTACTTAGACAAATTAGATGTCTTCAGGTTACTAGGGCCTGATGAAATGCATCCTATAATACTCAAGGAGCTGACTGAGAAGATATCTGAGCCATTAACAATTATCTTTGAGAAGTCATGGAAGACGGGAGAGCTTCCAGAAGACTGGACAAGGGCAAATATAGTGCCAAGCTATAAAAAGGAAAATAAGGACAACCCTGGGAATTACAAACCAGTCAGCTTAACTTGTGTACCCAAAAAGATAATGGAGCAAATAATTAAGCAATCGGCTTGCAAACATCTAGAAGAAAATAAGGTAATAAGTAACAATTAGCATGGATTTGTCAAGAACAAATTGAGTAAAACTAAGCTGACAGCTTTCTTTGACAGGGTAACAAGCCTTGTGGATGCGGGGGGAGTGGTAGACATGGTATATCTCGACTTTTGTAAAGTTTTTGATACTGTGTTGCATGACCTTCTCATAAACAAACTAGGGAAATGCAAGTTAGCTGGAGCTACGATAAAGTGAGTGAAAAACTGGTTGGAAAACTATTCCCAGAGAGTAATTATCAGTGGTTCACAGTCATACTGGAAGGGCATAATGAGTGGGGTCCTGCAGGGATCAGTTTTGGATAAGTTTCTATTCAATACCAATTCAATATCAATGATTTAGACAACAGCATTGAGAGTACACTCAAAAAGTTTGCAGAAGATGCCAAGCTGGGAGGGGTTGCAAATGCTTTGGAGTACAGGATTATTCTTCAAAATGATCTGGACAAACAGGAGAAATGGTCTGAAGTAAACAGGATGAAATTCAATATGGACAAATGCAATGTACTCTACTTAGGCAGGAACAATCAGTTGCACATATACAAAATGGGAAATGACTGCCTAGGAAGGAGTACTGCAGAAACGGATCTGGAGGTCATAGTGGATCACAAGCTAAATATAAGTCAAGAGTGTAACACTGCTTCAAAAAAGGGAACATCTTTCTGGGATATATTAACAGGAGTATCATAAGCAAGACACAAGAAGTAATTCTTCCGCTCTATTCTGTGCTGACTAGGCCTTAACTGGAGTTTTGTGTTCAGTTCTGGCACCACATTTCAGGAAAGATGTGGACAAATTGGAGAAAGTCCAGAGAAGAGCAACAAAATGATTAAAGATCTAAAAAACACGTGACCTGTGAGGGAAGCCTGAAACATGATAACCATTTTCAAGTGCATAAAAGGCTGTTACAAGGAGGAAGGAAAAGAATTCTTCTCCTTAACCTCTGAGGAGAGAACAAGAAGCAATGAGCTTAAATTGCAACAAGGGAGGTTTAGGCTGGACATTAGGAAAAGCTTCCTGTCAGGGTGGTTAAGCACTGGAATAAATTGCCCAGGGAAGGGAATCTCTATCATTGGAGATTTTTAAGAGCAGGGTGGACAAACACATGTCAGAAATGGTCTAGGCAACTTTGTCTTGCCATGAGAGCAGGGGATAAACTGCTATCTGTAGGAATTTGCTACATCATTTTTTTACAATAGCAGTTTCTTACACGCCATTACATATTAGTAACTGCTACAGGTCGCACATTCCTACAGGGAGCAGTTTCCTACACTGTAACTGCAGTAGCGCCAGTCAAGTCAAATCAACTAGCCATGGGCACCACACACAGCAGCCGCCAGCCCCTTCCTAGGCTAGTGTCCCAGAGTCCTGGAAGGGTGGGCAGCGCGGTCCCAACCCTCCCCCCTCAGCCCCAGAGGCACGGCCCCAGCCCCCAAACTCGGAGGGCTGAGCAAGCGTGGCAGCCCCAGCAGGCAGGGCCAAGGCCAGGACCAGAGCACAGGGGAAGAGCCACAGACGCAAGAGAGGGACTAGTGGCGGAGCGTGGGTGGGACGACAGCTGCTCGTTGGGGGTGGCTCAGCCTCCCCCCGCCTGCGATACCTGCCGCCCACGCACCGGCCTTGCTTCACAGCTGAAACGGAGAGGAAAGTTCTCGCGCTCACAGTCCTTACGCGCCACACGCGGGAAGCGCCGCGACGTCAGCTTCCCGCCTCCGCTCTGCCGCTGCCTGCTCTGGGCGCGCGAGCTCCGAGCCGGCCGGCACCTGCGCAAACGGAAACAACCGCTCCCCGTGGCCTGATCCGCTGTCGTGGGCAGTAGCCCGCGCCGGGTGGCGGGCTGGCTGGGACGCCTCCCCTCGGGAGCCCCTCCGCCTGGTGATTTCTTCTGTCCTTACCCTGTTATTTTTCTTTTGACTGATGTCATGTGACTATTACCACATTTCACCAAATAAATGCTCATTACAACTTACCGGAGCTACTTGGTGCCGTTCCCAGCTTTCCGGCCCCGCGGGCTCCCGTCTTTCCCGGGACTTACGTGGCAGTTCAACAATATTGTGTTGTCTTTTCACCCCAGAATGTCAACACCCTTAGATCTGCACAGGGCGACCCCTGGCTTTGTGGGAGGGCTAGGAGTCTGTGAGGTGGGAGGAGGGATAGCTCAGTGCTTTGAGCATTTACCTGCTTAAACCCAGGGTTGGGAGCTCAATCCTTGAGGGGGCCACTTAGGGAGCTGGGGTAAAAATCTATCTGGACATTGGTCCTGCTTTGAGCAGGGGGTTGGACTAGATGACCTTCTGAGGTCCCTTCCAACCCTGATACTCTATGGGCTTGTCTACATCAGAAAGTTGCAGCGCTGGTGAGCGAGTTACAGCGCTGCAACTTAGGAGGTGTACACATCTGCAGGGCACCACCAGCGCTGCAACTCCGTTTGCAGCGCTGGCTGTACTCCCGTTTTGTCTCGGGTGTAGAGGATCCAGCGCTGGTGATCCAGCGCTGGTAATCAAGTATAGACACTTACCAGCGCTTCTCTTGACCTCCGTGGAATAAGCAGGTATCCCAGCATCATCGAGGAAGCCTCTCGTAATCAAACTGGTCTCCTTCCCCAGCTTGCTCTCGCGTTCCCCGAACCCCGAGCAAGCAGGTCTCCTTCCCTGCGGTTTGCAGGGTGGTTCGGGGAACACAAGAGCAAACCGCGGCGAAGCTGGTCTCCTTCCCCGGTTTGCTCTCTCGTTCCCCGAACCCCGAGCAAGCAGGTCTCCTTCCCTGCGGTTTGCTGGGTGGTTCCGGGAACGCGAGAGCAAACCGCGGCGAAGCTGGTCTCCTTTCCCGGTTTGCTCTCTCGTTCCCCGAACCCCCCTTGAAGCCGCCCAACAGCGCTGCAGTGTGGCCACATCTAACACCACTTGCAGCGCTGGTTGCTGTAAGTGTGGCCACTCTGCAGCGCTGGCCCTATACAGCTGTACTAATACAGCTGTAACAACCAGCGCTGCAAAATTTTAGATGTAGACATGGCCTATGACTTCCACAATGGCTAAGCCAAATTAAATTCAGGGTTATGAGCTCAATCCTTGAGGGGGCCACTTAGGGATCTGGGGCAAAATCAGTACTTGGTCTTGCTAGTGAAGGCAGGGGGCTGGCCTCAATGAGAAAGGTATCTATATATTAGTCTGACCCCACTGGGGGAACTGGTGGCAGGAGCAGCACCAGGGTTTCTGACGCCCTAGGCGGACGGCCATTTCGCCACCCCTTGCCGGTCCAGTGGACCTACCGCAGTCATGCCAGTGGACAGTCCGCTGCTGGAAAGGCTCCGGTGGAGCTGCAGCAGTGATGCCGGCGGGCGGTCCACTGGTCTAAAGGCTCCGGTGGACCTGCCGCAAGCATGACTGCGGTAGGTCTGCCGGAGCCTTTAGACCACCGCACCCTCCGCCAAAATGACTGCGGCAGCTCCACTGGAGCCTTTCCAGCAGCGGACCGTCCGCCAGCATGACTGCGGTAGGTCCACTGGACCCGCGTGGCGCCCCCCCGGCAAAATAGCGCCCTCCAAAAATTCTGGCGCCCTAGGCCATTGCCTAGGTCGCCTAAATGGTAGCGCCGGCCCTGACTGGTGGTGGTGGTGACTCCTCACAAAGGCTATCAAACTTTTCCTTTTCTAACCAGTATCTTTCAACTGCTTATGCTTTTGCCAAACTTCCAAGACTTGAGCTGAAGCTTTCTGTTTGGTCTTTGGCTCAGGCAGGGCTCTTTTGGAGAGTATCAGCATGAATGTTTCAGTCACTTTGGAGAATGAGGTTAGGGAAGTAGGTAGTTTTGCTGACATTACCCAATTTGTAAAGAGCTCCAGAGTTGGGTTAGAAACTTCAAAATCAGTGAGTCTTAAACTCAACATGATTGCTTCTGCTTTCTCCATGAAAATCCATTTGGCTATGTTACAAGACACAAAAATTTGCACGTGCATAGGAGAGCTTGTTAGAGGTTTGCTACCAAAATTAACTTCTATTTATGCTCCCTTTCAGGAGATCTTGCAGAAGCTGCTAGTTAGTATAAATAGTCTGTGCAGTGCTGCTGAGGGCTAAGGAGGAAAGGTGCTCCATGTGGGGGAGAAGTTTATAGGCTCCTCTGCAGCATGCACCTAGGAAGGAGATACAACAGCTCACTCCAAACTTGTCTCATCTTATCCCAAACTAAATCTTCTCCCTAACAGTGCATGACAACCTTGGCCAAGTACAGGGCACAGACTCCAATTTCCTCCTTGCTTTGAGGTTACTCAACCCCTTGCTCTGCCACAGGCCCTGTCCTGCCTCTTCCTGCCCCCATTCCACTTTAAACCCCGACCCCACTCTACCCGTGCTCTGCCCCACTTCTTTCCTCCCAGTTCCACCTCCTCCTCTGATTATGCCCCATCCCCACTCCTCCTCTTTCCCCAGTGCCATCTGCATGCTGCGGAACAGCTGATCGTGGTGGGCAGGAAGTGCTGGGAGGGAAGGAAGGATGGGGAGGAGTTGGTGCTCCATTAATTTTTTTCCTGATATGCTGTCCCTTGGCTGTTTTATGTGCAGAACCCAAATCATATCAGCCCTGCAGGTGAGATAGGCAAAGGAATGCCTAGTTTCAGAATCCCACTAGGGCTTTGGCTGGCACTCCAAGCAACTTCTTAGCTGTCATGACATAACCTTATTCCCAGATTTTGGACCTTAGCGTCCAAAATATGGGGGTTAGCATGAAAGCCTCCAAGCTTAGTTACCAGCTTGGACCTGGTACTGCTGCCACCACCCAAAAAATTAGAGTGTTTTGGGGCACTCTGGTCCCCCTGAAAAACCTTCCCTGGGGACCCCCAAGACCCAAATCCCTTGAGTCTCACAACAAAGGGAAATAATCCTTTTTCCCTTCCCCCCTCCAGATGCTCCTGGAGAGATACACAGACACAAGCTCTGTGAAACTACGCAGAGTGATTCCCCCTCTCCGTTCCCAATCCTGGAACAAAAGCACTTTCCTCTTTACCCAGAGGAAATGCAGAATCAGGCTAGCCAATTCCACACACACAGACCTCCCCTGATTTCTTCCTCCCACCAATTCCCTGGTGAGTACAGACTCAATTTCCCTGAAGTAAAGAAAAACTCCAACAGGTCTTAAAAGAAAACTTTATATAAAAAGAAAGAAAAAATACAAATGTTCTCTCTGTATTCAGGTGACACAACACAGGGCAATTTCTTAAAAGAATTTTGAATAAACAGCCTTATTCAAAAAGAATACAAATTAAAGCACTCCAGCACTTACATTCATGCAAATACCAAAGAAAAGAAACCATAGAACTTACTATCTGATCTCTTTGTCCTTACACTTAGAAACAGAAGACTAGAAAGTAGAAAGTACTTCTCCAAAGCTCAGAGAAGCAGGCAGACAGACAAAAGACTCAGAGACACACTTCCCTCCACCCAAGGTTGAAAAAATCCGGTTTCCTGATTGGTTCTCTGGTCAGGTGTTTCAGGTGAAAGAGACATTAACCCTTAGCTATCTGTTTATGACAGCTGTCCCTTGGCTGTTTTATGTGCAGAACCCAAATCATATCAGCCCTGCAGGTGAGATAGGCAAAGGAATGCCTAGTTTCAGAATCCCACTAGGGCTTTGGCTGGCACTCCAAGCAACTTCTTAGCTGTGAGGCAACATCACTACTTAGCTGGCATTGTGCATGCCTACCAGCAGATATCTAGACTGCACAGCAACTTTAGGAGCCGACAGGTTTGGGTGGCAGCTGAGAAGGGGTTTTGAGAATGTCAGTGGCACCTAAATGTTGGATGTACATGGCTAAAGAGGATACAGATGTAAGTCTTTTTGTAAATCTAGCCCCTAGTTATCAAGGAACTCACACGGGGCAGGGCTCCAGGCGGCATGGGCACCCTGCAGCTCCCGGCCGGACGGTGGAGATACCCTGCAATTTCAAGCTGCAGATGGCAGGGGACCCTACCTGCTACCTATGGGATTGTTTTAATTACATGTATTTTTTGTTATTTAATTGTATAAATATTTAAATTATCATATTTCTTTTCGTGTCATTTTTTCTGGAAAACACAAAGGTCAGCTGTAGGCAGGGGAGCTGAAGATGCTGTGCTTAGGGGCATCCATGGTGTAAATCTGGCCCTGCCTGTCTTAGGCATCTAACTCCTGGAGAGGGTTCATGGTTCAGACTTCCAACTGGAGGGAGAAGTCTAAGATCCAGATCAATGGGGATTAGGTGCCTAAGTACCTTCTGAGGATCTGGGCTCAGCATTGTAATGCCTAACTTTTAGCCATCTTGCCATGCAGTGGAATCCATTGTTCAGGGTTAGGCGCCCCAGGCTCCTCATACAATACATGTAGGGTGTGGGGAGTCAGTTGCATAAGAATGGGATCCACAAAAGCCAGTAAGGGAGGAACCCCCCTAAGATAGCTAATAGGATATGCCAAAGTGAGGGGTGGGTCCTGACCCCCACCCTTCAGAGGGAGTTAGATGCGTAAGTGTGAGCCAGATGGAAGTGCCTGTCTTTTCTCAGCTGTGAACTCTCAGAGTTCGGTGCCTAAGCCAATTCTCACAAAAAATTCAGGAAGAGCAGGTGCCCCTGTCCCCCATTCTGTCCCTTTCAACATTTAGCCTGGTTGTTAGGGCAGTCTCCCAGGATCAATTCCCCTCTCTTCCTAAGTGGAAAAAGGATGTGAACTTGTTTCCCACCTCTCAGAAGAGTGCCATAACCCTGGGCAGTGGAGTATTCTGGGGCAGGTCTTTCTCAATCTCTTCTGCTGAAGCTATTCCACTTTTTTATAACTAATTAAATATACACTGGTCCAGGGAGAAGGAGAGGGAGAGTGACTACACCCTAGTGATTAGGGAACTTACCTGAGATATATGTTCCAATGCCGCTGCTCCAATGCCTGTTTAATTATTTATACAATATCTGTTCCTGACACCTACTTTGTCCCTGTTGTCTTCACTGTGGTCCTCACTGTGGTTCCTGTTTCACTGATCTTGTGTGTTCCTGTGTGTTTCTCTGGTTCTGGTTTCGGCTCCCTATGGTTTATGCAAAAGATTGGTGAAGTAAACTATTTGCTTAATACCTTTTGTAACCCACATGTGTTAAGTTCTGGGTCTGGGCTTCATACCTATTTGGGTGTTAACCACCAAGTGTTTTAGAAATAAAACCCTTGTTTTGTTTGTACCCTAACTATTTCTTGTGTTATTTTTAAAGTGTTTGTTCATCTCCTCCCCCTGCCAGGTAGACTAGACCCTGCAGACATAGATGAAGGCGTCAAAGCAGTGTGTCAGACTGCCAGCATCACAGGTTCAAATCGTTTGTGTGCCGGGGTAGCCATTGTCTCAGCCTCTCTTCCGGGGTGGATCATCTCCTTTCCTCATTTTGTGTCTGTTTGTGTTTGTTGACCTCCTCTTTCCCTGCCTCCCTCCCTCCCCCTCTGCCAGATGGAACTAGGCCCTGCAGGCATAGGTCAAGGGTTAGCAGCAGTGGGGTCAGGATGCGGGATGAGTTCAAATTGTGTGTGCCGGAGTAACCATTGTCTCAGAATCTACTCACAGGTGGCTCCGCTCCCTTCCTGAGTGTGTGTGTGTGTGTTTCTTCACCTTCTTTCTTCCCTCCCTTCCCTCTCTGCCAGGTAGAGCTAGGTCCTGCAGGTGTACGTCGAGGGATGGCAGCAGTGGGGTCAGTCTTCTGGCCTCACGTTTTCAAATTCTGTGTATCCCATGGTAGCCACCATCTCAGAATCTCCTTACGAGTGGCTCCCCTCCCTTCCTCAGTGTGTGTGTGCGTGTGTTCGTTGACCTCCCTCCCTTCTATGCCAGGTAGAACTAGGCCCTGCAGGTGTAGGTCAAGGAAACACATCCGTCAGGTCATGCTGCCGACTTTGCAGGTTCAAACCGTATGTGTATTTGGTTACCTATCATCTCAGAATCTCCTCACAGGTAGCTCCTCTCCCTTCCTCAGTGTGTGAGTATATGTGTTTGTTTACCTCCTGCCAGTAGCATAGCTAGGAGAGGAGTGGGGGAGTGGCCCCTCCAAGCACAAGTGGCGCCTTGTTAATTTTACTCACTTGGGAGCGGGAAAAAAAAGGCCCACTCGCTGCGGCGCTTTTACTGATGGGGAGGCGCTTCGGTTCTTCGGCAGCACTTTGGTGGTGGAACCTTTACTCGCTTCAGGTGTCTTTGGCAGCACTGAAGTTTCATTGCCGAAATGCCATCAAAGACCTGCGGAGTGAGTGAAGGTCCCACCACTGAGGTGCCGCCAAAGACCCGTAGCGCTGCCCCGTTAGTAAAAGCGTCTTTTTTTTTTTTGCTCCCCCTCTTCCCTCCACATGACTACGCCACTGCCTCCTTTTCTAGCTCCCCTCTCTGCCAGGTAGAACTAGGACCTTCAGGCATAGGTCAAGGGGCGCCAGCAGTGGGATCAGGCTACCGGCCTTGCACTTTCAAATTGTGTTTGTGCATGGGTAGCCATCGTCTTAGAACCTCCTCACAGGCGTCTTGTCTCCCTTCTTCAATGGCTGTGTCTGTGTGTGTGTTTGTTGACCTCCCTCCTTCTCTCCCTCCCCCCTCTGCCAGGTAGAACTAGGCCCTGCAGGTGCAATTAAATGGGTCGAAGCAGTGTGATCAGGATGCCTATCTTGTGGGTTCAAATTGTTTGTGTGCTGGGGTAGCCATCATCTCAGAATCTCCTCATGGGTGTCTCATCTCCCTTCTTCCATGGGTGTGTCTGTGTGTGTTTGTGTATGTAAGCAGAGTCAGGATAAGCTCTACACTGACATCTGGTGGAAAGAAGTTCAGAGAGTGTATTTGCATAGGTACGCCCACCCTATCCCAGACTCCCAAGCTGTGGGATTGCTTGGTGACAAATTGCTCACCCTCAGTTGGGTGGTATTGGCTAGACATGGGACATGGGTTCCAAAACCCAGAGAATTGAGAGAGGTTGGGGGCAGGTATTTGTGCCTGGTGGTGCAGTCTCCTTGTGGAGCCAAAAGCACCAGTTGTACTCTCTCCACTGTGAAATGTCAAAGTTGATTTTTTTTATTTCCTTAAGAATTTAAATACAGGTTACTGAGCTGAAATCACTTTGGGCTAATGGTGCACTTGCACTGGGGCTCCCCCACTAAGAGCTGAAATAACTGAGCTGAGAGCACTGAGTACTGTGCTAACTAGTGGGGAAGCCTGAAGATATGCTGTGGAACAGAGCGGCTGGCAGAGTGGAGCAGTTGTGGGGATGGCTGGTGGCAGCAGAGCGGAGTAGCTGTGGGATGGGTGGAGCGGCCCACAGAGCGAGCGGAGCTGAGCAGTTTGCAGAGAGAACTGGAGCAGCTCATGGAGCAGAGCAGTTTCTGAGGACGGCTGGAGGAGCAGTGTGGAGCGGCTGGTAAAGCGGAGCAGTTCGTGGAAAAGGCGGAAGCAGAACCCACGGAGAGGCAGGGCAGTTGGCCCCGGACCATGTAAGGTGCCCGTCTCTATCCAGGCTGGGGGGGAGGGACCTCTACAGATAAACTCTCGAACTCTGGGGTGGCATTGACCAGAGACTTTTGGGTTGTTGGACTTGGGGTGATGGGACTTAAAACCCTAAGGGGAAAAAGGACAGTGCCAAACGTACTTGGAGGTGGGTTTTTGTTTATGGTTTGTGTTATAACCCTGTTTGTGGTGTTTCTCCAATGGGATGCCGCATTAATTCCTTCCTTTATTAAAAAGATTTTGCTACACTCAGACTCCGTGCTTGAGAGAGGGGAAGTATTGCCTCCTAGAGGCGCCCAGGGGGGTGTGGTATGTGAGTGTCCCAGGTCACTGGGTGGGGGCTCGAGTCGGTTATACATTGTGTTACTGAAACGGAACCCCTGGATACTGAACCCGGCCCTTGTTGCTGCCAACTCAGAGGGGCAGAAGGGTTACATGTATGTGTGTGTGTGTTCACTGACCTTCCTCCCTCACTCCCTTCTCTGCCCAGTAAAACTAGGCCATGTAGGTGTAGGTCAAGGGGTCACAGCAGTGAGGTCAGACTGCCGGCCTCGTGGGTTCAAATTGTGTGTGTGCCCAATTAGTTATCATCTCAGAATCTCCTTGCTGGGTGGCTCCTCTCTGCCAGGTCGAACTACGCCCTGCAGTCATAGGTCAAGATGTCACAAAAGTGGAGTCAGGCTCCCAGCCTCACTGCTTCAAATCGCATGTGCCAGGGTAGCCATCACTTCAGAATCTCCTCACAAGTGGCTCCACTCCCTTCCAAAGTGTGTGTTTGTGTGCGTTGAAATCCCTCCCTGCCTCCTGCACCCCTCTGAGAGGTAGAACTTGGCTCTGCAAGCATAAGTCAAGTAGTCACAGCACTTGGGGCTGGCTGCCAGCCTCATAGGTTAAAATTGTGTGTGTGCTGGGGTAGCCATCATCTCAGAATCTACTTATGGGTGGCTCCTTTCCCTTCCTCTGTGTGTGTGTGTGTGTGTGTGTGTATTTGTTGACCTCCCTCATTCCCCCCTCTGTCAGGTAGAACTAGGCCGTGCAGGCATACGTCAATGGGTCACACAGCAATGTGCTCAGGTTGCTGACCTTGCAAATTCAAATCATCTGTGTGCTGGGGTAGCCATCATCTCAGAATCTCCTCACAGGTGGCTCCTCAACCTTCCTCACAGTGTGTTTGTTTGTGTCTGTGTGTTTGTTGACCTCCCCTTCCATCCTCTCTCTCCTCTCTGCCAGGTAGAACTGGGCCCTGCAGTCGTAGGTCAATAGGTCACAGCACAGGGTCAAGCTGCCATCCTCTCAGATTCTAATAGTCTGTGCTGGGATAGTCATCGTCTCTGAGGGTATGTCTACACTACGGGATTATTCCGATTTTACATAAACCGGTTTTGTAAAACAGATTGTATAAAGTCGAGTGCACGCAGCCACACTAAGCACATTAATTCGATAGTGTGTGTCCATGTTCCAAAGCTAGTGTCGATTTCCAGAGCATTGCACTGTGGGTAGCTATCCCGTAGCTATCCCATAGTTCCTGCAGTCTCCCTCGCCCCTTGGAATTCTGGGTTGAGATCCCAGTGCCTGATGGGGCAAAAAACATTGTCGCGGGTGGTTCTGGGTACAGCCTCACCCCTCCCTCCGTGAAAGCAGCAAAGAACCATTTTGTGCCTTTTTTCCTGGGTGAACTGTGAAAACGCCATAGCACAGCAAGCATGGACCCTGCTCAGATCAAGACTGCAATTGTGGACGTTGTAAACACCTCGCACATTCTCGTGCAGTCTATGCTGAACTAGGACCTGCAAAGCCAGGCGAGGAGGAGACGGCTACGGCAGCGCGGCGACGAGAGTGATGAGGACATGAACACAGAATTCTCTCAAACCGCAGGACCCTGCGCTTTGGAGATCCTGCTGGTAATGGGGCAGGTTCTAGCCATTGAACACCGATTTTGGGCCCAGGAAACAAACACAGACTGGTGGGACCGCATAGTTTTGCAGGTTTGGGACAATTCGCAGTGGCTGCGAAACTTTCGCATGCGTAAGGGCACTTTCATGGAACTTTGTGACCTGCTTTCCCCTGCCCTGAAATGCCAGCATACCAAGATGAGAGCAGTCCTCACCGTTGAGAAGAGAGTGGTGATAGCCCTCTGGAAGCTTGCAATGCCAGACAGCTACTGGTCAGTCGGAAATCAATTTGGAGTGGGAAAATCTACTGTGGGGGCTGCTGTCATGCAAGTAGCCAAAGCAATAATTAAGCTGCTGCTACGAAAGGTTGTGACTCTAGGAAACATGCAGGTCATAGTGGATGGCTTTGCTGCAATTGGATTCCCTAACTGTGGTGGGGCGATAGATGGAACCCATATCCCTATCTTGGCACCGAAGCACCAGGGCACCCAGTACATAAACCGCAAGGGGTACTTTTCAATGGTGTTGCAAGCACTGGTGGATCACAAGGGACATTTCACCAACGTCCACGTGGGATGGCCAGGAAGGGTTCATGACGCTCGCGTCTTCAGGAACACTACTCTGTTTAAACGGCTGCAGCAAGGGAATTCCCAGACCAAAAAATAACAGTTGAGGATGTTGAAATGCCTATAGTTATCCTGGGTGACCCAGCCTACCCCTTGATGCCATGGCTTATGAAGCCATACACAGGCAGCCTGGACAGTAGTCAGGAGTTGTTCAACTACAGGCTGAGAAAGTGCAGAATGGTGATAGAATGTGCATTTGGCCATTTAAAGGCGTGCTGGTGCACATTACTGACTTGCTCAGACCTCAGCCAAACCAAAGTCCCTATTGTTATTGCTGCTTGTTGTGTGCTCCACAATCTCTGTGAGAGTAAGGGGGAGACCTTTATGGCGGGGTGGGAGGCTGAGGCAAATCACCTGGCTGCTGATTATGCACAGCCAGACACCAGGGCGATTAGAAGAGCACACCAGGAAGCAGTGCGCATCAGAGAAACTTTGAAAATGAGTTTCATCACGGGCCAGGGTACGGTGTGACTGCTGTGTTTTTTTTCCCCATGATGAACCCCCCCACCTTGATTGACCCATTCCCTGTAAGCAGCCCACCCTCCCCCTTCAATTACAGCTTGCTTAAGGAAATAAAGTTACTATCGTTTAAAAATCATGTAGTCTTTATTAAGTCATTATAAAGGGAGGGAGAGAACTGACAAGGTAGCCCGGGTGTGGTTTGGGAGGAGGATAAGAGGGAAGGAAAAGGCCACCAAAAAAATTTCAAAGTAATGACAGCCTTTTGGTTGGGCTGTCCACCGGGGTGGAGTGGGCGGGTGCACTAAGCCTTCCCCCACACGTTCTTACATGTCTGAGTGAGGAAGATATAGAACATGATGAGAGGTGAAGGTGGTTACACAGGGGCTGCAGCGGCACTCTGTGACCCTGCTGCTGTTCCTGACGCTCCACCAGATGTCGAAGGATGTCAGTTTGATCACACAGCAGCCCTAGTGTTGCATCCCGCCACCGCTGATCTTCTTGCCGCCATCTCTCATCTCAAACGTCTCTCCTCTCCTCACATTCGTCCCTCTTATCCTCACATTGGTCCCTCTTGTCCTCATGTTCACTGGCATCTTTCCTGTAATTTGATACCACGTCCTTCCACTCATTCAGATGAGCTCTTTCATTGCGGGTCACTTCTATGACTTCCGAGAACATTTGGTCTTGCATCTTTTTTTTCCGCTACCTTATCTGAGATAGCCTTCGGGATGGAGTAGGGAGGCTTGAAAAATTTGCAGCTGCATAAGGGAGGAAAAAAGGGAGAGAAGTATTTAAAAAGATACATTTTATAGAACAATGCTTATACTCTTTCACGGTGAACAACACTATTCACCTTACATAGCACATGTGATTTTACTACAAGGTCACGTTTTACATCTTAATATTGAGTGCCTGCGGCTCTGGTGTTAGAGATCTCACAGACGCAGGTCCGGGCAGCATAATTCAGCTTGCATGCGGCCATGGTTAGCCATTGTCTTTTGGCTTCTGCAGCCTTCATATACACAGTGCCCTCCTTTCCCAAATACCAAGCAAATCCCATTCAGTGCTGCTTCTTTCCTGTTAACATGCGGCAGGAGAAACCACCATCCCCATCCAATTCTCTGGGATGATTGCTTTACCCCTCCCCTCACCGCGTGGCGGGTATCATGGAAGATCATTGCTAAACACCTGCCTTCCCACCCCTCTGCGTGGCTGGTAGCAGGGAAGATCCCTGCTAGCCAAACACGAAAAAGCTCAGCGCCATTCCCCCATGCCTCCCCTCCCCCTGCTTGGCTACCTGCAAGGAAGGATTTCTTTTAAGCAACAGGCAAACAGCCCAGTAGGAATGGCCATCTCTGTCCCCTTAATTAAATTCCTGAATTTCAACCAGGTTACCATGAACGATATCACTCTCCTGAGGATAACACAGCGAGATAAAGAACGGATGTTGCTTGAATGCCAGCAATCACCGGGACCATACGCAGCGAGGCTTTGTCATGCAATGATACCAAATTATTTGCTACATGCATGGCGTGGTCAAGTGTCCTACCATGGAGGACAGAATAAGGCTGCCCAGAAACCTTCTGCAAAGGCTTTTGGAGTACCTCCAGGAGAGCTTCATGGAGATGTCCCTGGAGGATTTCTGCTCCATCCCCAGACATGTTAACAGACTTTTCCAATAACTGTACTTGCCATGAATGCATCCCAAGTCCTTAGGGCAAATTAATCATTTTAAAATACTTGCTTTTAAACCATGTTTTATATTTACAAAGGTACACTCACCAGAGGTTGCTTCCATGGCTTCATTGTATGGGCTAGTGGCTTGGGAAGGCTGGGAGGGTAATTCCATCTTGGTGAGAGAAAGCTCCTGGCTGTTGGGGAGAACGGAGAGCTGTGTGCTCTCTGCAAGCTCGTCTTCCTCTTCCTCCTCCTCATCTTCCCCGTCCGCAGAATCCTCAGCCATGGCTGAGAGTACCACCTCCACCTCGGAATCCACGGACAGGGGTGGGGAACTGGTGGCGGACCCCCCCCTAGAATTGCATGCAGCTCAGCACAGAAGTGGCATGTTTTCAGCCCTGCCCCGGACCTTCTGCTTGCTTCTTTGGTTTTCTGGTATGCTTGTCTGAGCTCCTTAACTTTCCTTAACTGCACTGAGTCCCTGGTGTGGCCTTTCTCCATCATGGCCTTGGAAATTTTTTCAAATGTTTTTTCATTTCGTCTTTTGGAACAGAGTTCTGTTAGCATGGAATCCTCTCCCCATTTAGCGATCAGATCCAGTATCTCTCGTGCGGTCCATGCTGGAGCTCTTTTTCTATTCTCAGGAGACTGCATGTTACCTGTGCTGATGAGCTCTGCCTGGTCACCTGTGCTGGTGAGCTCTCCATGCTGGCCAAACAGGAAATGAAATTCAAAAGTTCAGAGGGCTTTTCCTGTCTACCTGACCAGTGCATCCGAGTTCAGATTGCTTTCCAGAGCAGTCACAGTGGTGCACTGTGGGATACCGCCCGGAGGCCAATACTGTCAATTTGCGGCCACACTAACCCTAATCCGACATGGCAATACCGATTTCAGCGCTACTCCTCTCGTTGGAGATGAGTACAGAAACCGGTTTAAAGAGCCCTTTATATCGATATAAAGGGCCTCACTGTGTGGACGGTGCAGGGTTAAATCGGTTTAATGCTACTAAATTCGGTTTAAACGCGTAGTGTAGACCAGGCCTGAATCTCCTCACGGGTGGTTTTCCTCTCTCTTTCCTCTCCCTTCATCTGTGTCTGTGCATGTGCCTCCACCTCCGCTAGGTAGAACTATTCCTGCCGGTGTAGGTTAAGGGGTTACAGAAGTGGCTTCAGGCTGCCAGCTTCATAGGTTCAAATCGTTTGTGTGCTGGGGTTGCCATAGTCTCAGAATCTCCTCACGGGTGGCTCCTCTCCCTTCCTCAGTGTGTGTGTTTATGTGTGTTTATAGACCTCCCTTCCTCCCCCTTCTGCAAGGTAGAATTAGACCTTGCAGGCGTAGGTCAAGGTGTCGCAGCACAGGGGTCAGGCAGCTGGCCTCAGGAGTTCATATCACATGTGTGCTGGGATAGCCATCATCTCAGAATATCCTCATGGGTCGCTTCTCTCCCTTTGTGTGTGTGTGTGTGTGCGAGTGTGTGTGTTGATCTCCCTTCCCCCTGCCAGGTAGAACTACACCCAGCAAGTGTAGATCAAGGGGGTTAGGCTGCCAGCCTTGCAGGTTCAAATCATGTGTGCTGGGGTCATTGTCTCAGAATCTCCTCATGATTGGCTCCTCTCCATTCCTCAATGTGTGTGTGACATTCCCCTCTGGTGTTATCTGGATTGGTGATCTGCTAGGTCCCTCCAGTCCTTGACTCTGGGAGCCAGGCTTACCCTGCTCTGCTGTTAGAACCCCCAATTCTAGACTGTTCACACAAACCCTCTGACATATAAGCTGCTCCTTGGATTGTGCAACCAAATTACACTAGACAATATCTCCAGTCCCAGACACAACACTAGGAACCTTCATCTTGCAGTGTTCAGATGTGCCCGCTGGATGCTGCAAGCTTACATGAGTTTGTTGATTTAACAAAGAAATTGATATGCACCAGGCTTGTTATCCCAAGGAGAGTCTCTGACATGTTTCAAAGCAAACGCACTGCTTCAGGTCAAATAAACAAAGAGCTTTATTAACTACAAACTTAGATGCTTCTCACCACAAGCTGGCTGGCTATCCTTCAGCCAGGCTCTCCCCTTTGATCAGTGCTTCAGTCGCTTGCTGGTGGTGTCTGTAAATGGAGGTGGAAGAAAGAGACCATGGCAAATATCTCTCCCTTTTATCACATTCTTTCTTCCCTCTTGGCTTTGCCCCTACCATCCCCGAGTCAGTCCAAAACTGACCAAAGGAAGGGAGGTGACTCACTCTGATAGTCTAACAAATCCTTTTGTTGCTGCCTAGGCCAGCGTCCTTTGTTCCTGTGAGGCTGAGCTGGGTTTGTTCTATACATGCCCTGATGAGGTGTAAACTGCCTCACTAGTTTTACATCCCACGAAGTGGGTATTTATCCACGAAAGCTCATGCTCCAAAACATGTGTTAGTCTATAAGGTGCCACAGGACTCTTTGCTGCTTTTACAGATCCAGACTTAGGGTATGGCTACACTTACAGTTTTGCAGCGCTGGTAGTTACAGCTGTGTTAGTACAGCTGTGTAGGGCCAGCGCTGCAGAGTGGCCACACTTACAGCAACCAGCGCTGCATTGTGGCCACATTTACAGCACTTGCAGCGCTGTTGGGAGTGGTGCATTGTGGGCAGCTATCCCACAGAGCACCTCGTCCCATTTTGGTGCTGTGGCTTGTGGGAAGGGGAAGGAAGTGTGCGGGTCTTTCCGCTTCCTGTTCCAACGCCCCGTGGTGCTTTGCTACACATTCCGAGCAGTTTGGCAGCATTGTGATTCTGCAGCACGATTTCTGCGGTTTTTGTTATAAATGGAGCCTGAGCTGCTGAGGACCTTGCTGATGAATGTTGCCAGCACATCACGCATGGCAGTGGAGCTATTCCTTCAACCGCAAAGTGAGAGTGACAGTGACAGTGAGGAGTCAGATGATGATATTGAATCGCCTGACGGTGAAGACACTAAATTGCTTGTGGCAGCAACAGACGTGCTCAGCACCGTGGAACGGCGCCTTTGGGCTCGGGAAACCAGCACTCAGTGGTGGGATCACATCGTCCTGCAATCTTGGGATGACGAGCAGTGGCTGCAGAACTTTCGGATGAGAAAAGCCACTTTCATGGCACTGTGTGCTGAGCTCGCCCCTACCCTGCAGCACAGGGACACGAGATTGAGAGCTGCCCTGCCAGTGGAGAAGCGGGTGGCTCTTGCAATCTGGAAGCTGGCAACTCCAGACTGCTTCCGATCGCTGGCGAACCCGTTTGGAGTGGGAAAGTCTACCGTTGGAATGGTGCTGATGCAAGTTTGCACAGCCATTAATCGCACCCTGCTAAGAAGAACTGTGACTCTTGGGAACGTGCAGGACATTGTGGATGGCTTTGCAGAAATGGGTTTCCCTAACTGTGGAGGGGCAATAGATGGGACGCATATTCCTATTCTGTCACCACCCCATCTGGCATCAGAGTACGTTAATCGCAAGGGGTATTTCTCCGTGGTTATGCAAGCGCTTGTGGATCACCGTGGGCATTTCACTGACATTTACTCAGGATGGCCTGGAAAGGTGCACGATGCACGCATCTTTCGGAACAGTTCCCTGTTCAGGAGGCTGAGGGCCGGGACTGTTTTCCCAGACCGCAAGATCACAGTAGGGGACGTCGAAATGCCCACTGTGATCCTTGGAGACCCCCGCTTACCCCTTAATGCCATGGCTCATGAAACCGTATACAGGGAAGCTTGACAGGAGCAAGGACCAGTTCAACTACAGGCTGAGCCGGTGCAGAATGACTGTGGAGTGTGCTTTTGGCCGTTTGAAAGCCCGCTGGAGGTGTCTTTATGGGAAGCTAGATTTGGGGGAAAGCAGCATCTCCGCTGTTATATCCACGTGCTGTACCCTCCATAATATTTGTGAAGGGAAGGGTGAAAGATTCAGTGAGGAATGGACCTCCGAGGTTCGACGTCTAGAGGATGAGTTTGCTCAGCCAGAGAGCAGGGCTAATAGGGAGGCCCAGGAAAGGGCTTCAAGGATTAGGGATGCTTTAAGGGAGCAATTTGATGCTGAGAGCCAACAGTAATGTTTGGTGCATTTGATGTGCTTTGCTGTACCTTGGGGCACAATATTTACCACTTCCAGCAATAATATAACATAGTGAAAAAGAAAAAAAATCCTTTATTCAACATACAGTACATAAAAGGCAAGGGGGTTGGGGTGGTGGACTGTACATTCACAGGTTTGAATATGTCCTATTTTGATCACTATTCAATGTCTGCTGCACTTCAGGATTACTATGCTGCAGGGTAATGCGGGGGGAGTGAACAGGGTAAGAATTATAGTTATCAGGGCTGGTAGGTGATCGTACAGGTGTTGGGGGCAGCTGGGGGTAATAAGAAACTGGCTGCTGGAGAAAGTTGTTTTGTGAAAATACTGGGGAACGAGAAAGAGGGCTTTGGGAGGGCCGTGGGTTACAACGGTACATATTTGTCTGCATGGCTACGAGAGACTCGAAAGACTCAGTTTGGCGAGCCAGGAGGCTTATCATCTGCTTTGTGGTTTTTTTGGCAGACAATTCCTTTCTCCTGCTTTCTGTTTGCCTCCATTCATGTACACTCTGTCTCCATTCATACATTTTCTCTCTCCATTCCTGTGTCTTCCTACTTTCTCTGTTGTAGTGACTCATAACTGATTTGATCAATTCCTCTTTTGATTTTCTGGGATTTCGTCTCAAGTTCTGCAATCTACGTGAGGCCGGTGATCCGGCTGCATTAGTCAAGGTCACTAGAAAAAAGAGAGATAGAACCATGTAATACACAGAGGCTACATTGTTTATTATCACACAGTGAAGGACTTTTTAGACTTTTGGTGGCATCCTTCTCACATACCTCACATAACACAGAGAGGGCAGGGAAGCTAAAGTCATGGCGAGCAATGGGGTGAGTGGTTTTCCCCCGAGTTCCCCTTGGGAGTGGGAATTGACCGATGGGTCACTGAGGTTTATCTGCAATGGGTACAGGAGGTAGCTGGTATCCTGAACAGGGGACAGTAGTGAACAGGAAGGTGGCGAGCTGCTGAGGGGGGATTGGGCTTTGGTACGCGTTCACGCCGTCCTGCTGGTGGGGGGGGGAACGCACTGCGGTGCTGGATGCCTGCTTGGAGGGGGGTGCACAACACCGGAGCACACCGCGGGGCTAGCTACGTGCTGGGAGGGGGGTGGGGAACACCGGAGCGCACCGCGGTGCTGGCTGCCTGCTTGGAGGGGGGTGCATAACACCGGAGCACACAGCGGGGCTAGCTACGTGCTGGGAGGGAGGTGGGGAACACCGGAGCACACCGCGGGGCTAGCTACGTGCTGGGAGGGGGGTGGGGAACACCGAAGCGCACCGCAGTGCTGGATGCCTGCTGGGAGGGGAATGCATAACACCGGAGCGCACCGCGTGGCTGGCTACGTGCTTGGAGGGGGGGGTAAACAACAGAGCGCAATGGGCTGGGGAAACGCGAACCTGGCGCCCTGCACTCAAGTATCCCTAAATTCTCAACAGGGTTTCCTGCTGCCAGACATATCACTGCTGCGTGTTACCTGGGAAGAGAGAGAGGGTCTTCTACAGCAATGTGGATACCGCCCTGGCCCTTATGCAGCTTGCCTGTGTGCAGCCAGGGTCTCCCCACCCCTCGCTGCACAGTGGATCGGACGAGTTAGCCTGACCGGGACAAGGACCACGGTGGCTCTCCCGATCAACTTGAGAAAGCAAATTGCAAACGCTCTGGCTGCAACTTTTCAAGAGATTACCGAGGCAGATTACAGAGACGTGATAGAGCAAATCAATGGGCTATTCCACGTTTAGGCATGCATGCAGGCAGCCATAACCCAAACCCTCCTCTCCAAAACATAAAAATCTGCTTACCCCGAGCACGATCCTCAGTTTCTTCCTCACCATCAACTTCCTGCTGCTGCGACTGGCTAGCCTCCTCCTGGCTTGAGAAGAGCTCCTGGCTGCATGCCTCCTGGGACTCCGGGGTGTATCCCTCCATGCCAGTAGCCTCACTGTCGCCTTCCTCTACACCCTCCCCCACTTCTCCCTGCTCTGAACTCTCCATCGTGGTCCTCGGATTGGCAGTGGGGTCACACACATCCAGCTCCTAGTAAAAACGGCAGGTTGTGGGGGCAGCTCCTGAGCGGCGATTTCCCTCATGAGCTTTGCAGTAAGCACTCCTCAGCTCTTTTATTTTGACCCTGAACTGCAACGCGTCCCGTTCATGGCCCCTTCTCATCAAGGACTGCGATATCTGCCCATAGGTGATCCTTCTGGAGCGCAGCCTCCTCTCCCCAAACACTTATGAAGTCCTGCAGCTCTGCATTGGTCCATGCTGGGGCTCATTTGGTGCGTGGAGGCACGGTCGCTGATTGATTGATTGATTGAGTAATTGCACTCCACACCTGGCTGAGCAAACAGGAAGGGGATTTTTAAAATTCCTGGGGCATTTAAAGGAGGGGTCACGAGAGTCCAGGAGGCACATTTTTTCTAGCCGTCTAGGTGAAGTAAACCACCAGAGCGAGGAGGGGACTAATCGTCACCTTACTTGACGTCTGTCATTAACGTATCATTGAGCTTTCAAAACAGCTTGTCTGTAGTGTCTTCTTCCATTATTAAGGTCGAGCCTGATGCCGGTTTGTTGCTTCTTGAGCAAGATTAACTGCCACATTAGGCATTTAAATACCAGCATCAGCCACTGGTAGACTCATGAAACCTCTGTTCAGCTGCTGCCTATCCGCGTAGGTGCTAAAACTCACTTGGCACCTATATTTTCGAAGTAAATTTCCCTAGAGGCCTGGGGTTCAGCCTGTGCTGTGCACTGCAGCCCCACCCCTCCAGTATTTGATGCTTAAGCCACAGAAGCATGCACAAACCGGGGGAAAGGAGGCATTTCTCTCCACAATTTGTTTGTTGGTCCCAAGACAGTAAGGGGCTCCGATTTCACCTACCATATTGGGTTCCAAAAGACTAGCTCACACAAACGGACAAGGGAAGGGGCTCTTCCTCATCAGTTTGCTTTGGTCCGAATCATAAAAAAGTAGCGCTTTGTAGGTCCATGAAGAAATTTGGATTGAAAACGGGGTGAAAAAATGAGAGGTTTTGCAAGCATGCTTTTCGTATGGCTTTGCTCAAAAAGAGAACATGTTGTTTGCTTTTTGCAAAGAAGAACGACTCTCTGAAATCATAGTTAACTAGAAAAACATTTTATTAGAAGAAAATGAGTCACACTCATAGGAGCAAAACATAGTACGTTTACCTTAAAATGCCTTGGCAATGAGAAAGCGTTCCCCACCCTACTGTCCACCCTAGGGTTACGGTTCATATGGGTAGAGTGTCCCGACCTTTGGTTAGGGTGTCCAGCATAAGCCACTTGGAATTAAATTTATTGTGCCAATGGGTAGAGCACTCCCCCTCGGATTAGGGTTATTATGGCTAGTTCTCTCTGACATAGCCACATATATAATGGGAACCTCTGAGGCCAGCAGCCTGACTCCACTGCTGCGACCCCTGCAGAGCCTAGTTCTACCTTGGGGATGGGGGCAGGGAGGGAGGAAGTGGGGAGGTCAAGAAACATGTACACACACACATACACACACATACACTGAGGAATGGAGACGAGCCACCTGTGAGGAGATTCTGAGAAGATAAATACTCTGGCACACACGGTTTGAACACGTGAGGCCTGCAGCCTGACCCCTCTGCTCTTACACCTTGACCTAGGCCTGCAGGGTCTAATTCTAAGTGGCTGAGCGGCAGGGCCGGATTAACTTTTTGTGGGCCTGGTGTCAAACATATTTATGGGCCCCACGGGGGAATGATTCTAAAAGGGGCCGGGGGTAAAAGCACAGTTGGGCAGGAGCTAGGGTTGGTCTCTGGAACATGGGAGGGGTCGAAGTAAACTGCAAATGCAGCAGGGCTGGGGAGGGAGTAAACAGGATCTCTCCTGTAACTGCCCCTGCCCACATACAGAGCAGGTATCTACCTGGTTCTAGCCCATTCTTTTTGTCTCTCTCTGCACTGAGCTGCCCCTCCTCCCACAGCAGCAGGACAGGTTCTCTTCCAGCCCCCTGGGGTGGGTGTTAGGAGTGGGAGAAGCGGAGGCTAATGTGATTATTCCTATAACCAGACATTTAGTTTCCAGTCAGCACTGCTAAGTGGACACTCAGGTTCTGTTTTCTACTGGAATTTCCAGTCTAAAGCTGGATACCAGGCAACAGGGCTGCCAGAAAAGCCTGAATGAATACAGTGGAATCACATCTTACATGGGGGTTAGGTTCTAAGGTCAGCGCGTAAGAGGAAAATTATGTCTAGTGAAAATTACCATAAACTACAGCATACACAGTATACACTAGAACAGGGGTCCTCAACCAAAGGTGGCACACGAGCTGATTTTTTTTCTTTAATGGCAGTCTGCGGGTTCCAGCCACTGATTTTTCAATAACCATGGATTACAGAGGTCCTTTATTTTAAGTACAAGAAACTACTGTGCAGAGAGAAAGTTTAGTGGTAAACGTATTCACTGGAAAGAATACAGATTTCTTCCGAAACATAAACGTTTGGTATCATGAGCATCAGGAAACTTTATTGCTACAGAACACCATCTTTTCAGAGAAAAGAGATATTTTTTCCTGAACAAGTTGTTTTTTTCTCTAGGAGACCCAAGTCAACACTTAATTGGAATAGCATTTCTAAGTAATAGCACTATGTTTTGCTTCGATGAGTGTTCCAATGAGACCCAGTTTCTCCTCAAACTTGATTTTTCAATAACTATGGATTACCGAGGTCCTTTTTTTAGCCCAAGAACTTACTGTGCAGAGATAAAGCATGGAGGGAAACGAATTCACTGGAAAGAATACAGATTTCTTCAGAAACATTAGCGTTTGCTATCAAGAGGAGCAGGAAACTTCATTGTTACAGAATATCAGCTTTTCTGGGAAAAGAGCTATTTTTCCTGAATGTGTTGTTTTTTCCCCCTAGGAGAACTAAGACAACAGGGTTGGTGTTCAGTGGAAAGCATTTCTAAGTAATAGCACTATGTTTTGCTTAGATGAGTGTTCAAACAATGAGACCCCGTTTATTCTCAAACTTGATTTTTCAAGTAACTAAGGATAACCGAGGTCCTTTTTTTAGCACAAGATACTAATGTGCAGAGAGAGAAAACCTAGGGGAAACCTTTCACTGGAAAGAATACAGATTTCATCTGAAACATAAGTGTTAGCTGTCAAGAGGAGCAGGAAACTTTATTGCTACAGAACACCTCCTTTTCAGAGAAAAGAGATATTTACGAGTTGTTTTTCCCTAAGAGAACCAAGTGAACATTATTAGTGTTCAATGGAAAAGCATTTGGAAGTAATAGGACTATAGTTTGCTTTGATGAATGTTCCAACAATGAGCCCCTGTTTCTCCCCAAACTTGATTTTTTTCAAGTAACTATGGATTACCGAGGTCCTTTTTTTAGTACAAGAAACTACTGTGCAGAGAGACAGCGTAGGGGAAATCGTATTTACTGGAAAGAATACAGATTTCATCCGACACATAATCGTTTGTTATCAAGAGCAGCAGGAAACTTTATTGCTACGGAACATCGTTTTTTCAGAGAAAAGAGATATTTTTCATGAACAAGTTGTTTTTCCCTAGGAGAACCAAGTCAGCAATATTAGTGTTCAATGGAAAAGCATTTCTAAGTAATAACGTTATGTGTTGCTTAGATGAGTGCTCCAAAAATGAGACCCCGTTTAACCTCAAACTTGATTTTTCAAGTAACTAAGGATAACCGAGTTCCTCTTTTTAGCACAAGAAACTACTGTGCTGAGAGAAAGTGTAGGAGAAAACATATTCACTGGAAGGAATACAGATTTCATCCAAAACATAAGCTTTTGGTATCAAGAGCAGCAGGAAACTTTATTGGTATAAACCACCGTCTTTTCATGGACAAGAGATATTTTTCCTGAAAAAGTTGTTTTTTTCTCTAGGAGACCCAAGTCAACACTATTAGTTTTAACTGGAAAAACATTTCAAAGAAATAACATTATGTTTTGTTTAGATGAGAGTTCCAACAATGAGACCCAGTTTCTCCCCAAACTTGATTTTTTTGAAGTGACTATGGATTACCGAGGTATTTTTTTGGTGCAAGAAACTAATGTGCAGAGAAAGCCTAGGGGAAAACTTTTTCACTGGAAAGAATACAGATTTCATCCGAAATTTAATCTTTTGGTATCATGAGAGTCAGGAAACTATATTGCTATAGAATATCACCTTTTCTGAGAAAAGAGATATTTTTCCTGAACAAAGTGTTTTTTCCCCTAAGAGAACCAAGTGAACAGTATTTGTGTTCAATGGAAAGCATTTCTAAGTAATAGCACGATGTTTTGCTTAGAGGAGTGTTCCAACAATGAGACCTAGTTTCTCCCCAAACTTAGTACCAGAAAACAATGTGCTGAGAAAGCCTAGGGGAAAACCTATTCACTGGAAGGAATACAGATTTCTTCCGAAACATAAGCGTTTGGTATCAAGAGCAGCCGGAAAGTTTATTGCTACAGAACACCATCTTTTCAGAGAAAAGAGATATTTTCCCTAAACAAGCTGTTTTTCCGCTATGAGAACCAAGTCAACAGTATTACTGTTCAATAGAAAAGCATTTCTAAGTAATAGCATTAAGTTTTGCTTAGAAGAGTGTTCCAACAATCAAACCCAGTTTCTCCCCAAACTTGATTTTTTAAGAAACTAGGGATTACTGAGGTCCTTCTTTTAGCACAAGAAACTACTGTGCTGAGAGAAAGTGTAGGGGAAAACGTATTCACTGGAAGGAATACAGATTTCTTCCGAAATATAACCTTTTGGTATCCAGAGCGTCAGCAAATTTTACTGCTACAGAACACCGTCTTTTCAGAGAAAAGGGATATTTACAAGTCATTTTTCCCCTAGGAGAACCAAGTCAACATTATTAGTGTTCAGTGGAAAAGTATTTCTAAGAAATAACAATGTGTTTTGTTTAGATGAGAGTTCCAATGAGACCCAGTTTCTCCCCAAACTTGATTTTTTTGAAGTGACTATGGATTACTGAGGTATTTTTTTGGTATAAGAAACTATTGTGCAGCGAAAAAGTGTAGGGCAGGCATTACAACCACATCCCTTCCTTATGTGATATTGCCTCCAGCTGCAGTGCAAGAACTGGTCTCATTCATCCTCCCACCTGGAAGAATGTGGCTTTCCCCTATTCTAGAAGAATAAAGGAGATTCTCTCTCCCATTCTCTCAGCAGTTCCTGAGACCTTACCCTTTCCCTCAAAGGTCCCAACATAAAATTTATTCCAGCTGCAGGCAAATACTTTAACTTGAGCTACACAGAAAAAATCATTACTAAGAAGCAGATCAGCGAGGAGGTGTTCTATTTCCCACAGTCAAAACACTTTCCCAACCTTCCCACACCACATGGATTTTAGCTAGTGGTATGCAGAATCTGCTTTCACCTACCCCCACAATCTCTGCCATTTGGTCAGGGAGCATACTGGCCTTTTGGCCCACGCTCTGCTTAATTAAAGAGATCTGGGTCCCTGTATCCCTCTACCAATTTGGACAGCCTTAACGTGCTCCATATCTGGTTCTGCAAAGGCTAATCTCACAAAACCAGTATGCTAGGTTTCAATTACTTGGGGGTTTCTGTGTTGAAGACAGCAGAACTAACATGAGCTATTGGCTGCCTGCCTTCTCCTAGCCCAGGGCATTTATTCCTCAGGTGAGCAGTGGAATTATACTGATAGCACTTTTCGGCTCTTTTACAGGAGATTTGGGTTGAGGATTAGCAGAATGTTTCTGGGTAAGAGAATATTTAGGCTCCCAACCCTCTTCTCTTGTCCCAGGGGCAAAATGGGATCCTCCCTTCTCATCAGTTTTAAACCACTCTTTCTGTGGCCTGGCCTCAATCGATGCCTGATTCTGTTTGAAGGCATCAGCTAAAAAAGCCATCTCATCCGCAGTCTTGACATCCTTATCCCATAGACACTGTTTTACATATGCTTAGAAAATGCAACAAGAGTCCCTCAAAACTTGCCACCTCTTTATCCCTCACCTATTTTTTGAAAACAAATCTTTCATTTTCTTTATATATTCCCCATTACTCATACCAATAGTCCTTTTATCCCAGGCTCTCCCCTTCAGTCACTTGGTGGTGATGTCTGTAGATGGAGGTGGAAGAGAGAGGAAAGCATGGCAAACATCTCTCCCTTTTATCATGTTCTTTCTTCCCACCTTTCAGAGTCAGATGAGCATGACCTCATCACAGTGCCAAACTGACCAAAGGCAGGGGGGTGACTCACTCGAGTGTCCAACAGATTCTTTTGCTGCTGCCTAGGTAAGTGGCCTTTATCCCTGTGAGGCTGGGCCCAGTTTGTTTTATACATGCCCTCATAAGGTGTGAACTGCCATTCTGGTTTTTCAGAGTTTTTGCCTGGGCTTGCTTTAAGCCATGGGGCTACATTTTGAGCCTCATAACTATATATATAAAATTATAACCTATGACATTACTGTAACAACAATTACTATAACATCATTATAAAAATGATGCTCAGTGCATGATGAGTCTTCCGAAGACACCCGACATGTCAAACTTTGCATTAGATACCACACAATCATATTACACGTATGAACATGTAGTTGCTCGTTGTTCCCCCAAGGTACGGAACGTATGTATGCACATGTGTGTGTGTTTGACCTACCTCTCCCCCCTCCAACAATACCAGATTTACAATGGTGCCGCTGGCACCATGGCACCGGGCCCACGGTTGAAAGGGTCCCCCGCCCGCTCTTCTCCGCCCCCTGCTCACTCCTGTGGGGTCAGAGAAGCTTGATGCTGCTACTGTGTGGCAGCCTGGCTCCTGCCCCGCTTCTTTCCCCAGCATGCTAAGTTCTCTCCCCTACTCCCTGCTGCCCATCAGCTGATCCAGAAGACCGGCGGCAGAGATGAGGGAGGAGGAGCGAGCCGCAGCACATCTCTCTGAGGAGGACAAGAGACAGGGTTGAGGCTTGGGGAAGGGGCTGAAATTGGGACATACCCCTGCCAGTCCCCTGCGTGAGCACTCCTACTACCTCAGCCCACACCTCCAGCCCTCTGCCCACCCTGACCACTGCACCTCCTCACACACCCCCAACCTCCTGCACCCCCCCACACACCCTGAGCCCCCAGACCTGACTCCTACACCCCCCCACACACACACCCAGCTCCCTGCACTCCCTCACACAAACCCAGCCCCCTGCGCCCCCTCACATACCCCGATCCCCCTGCCCTGACTCCTTCATCCCCCCCACACGGTCCCCTGCACCCCAACACACACATCCAGCCCCCTGTCCTTACCCCTGCACTCCCCTCACACCTCCCCAGTGCTGACCACTGTACCCCTCACTCCTCCTCAGCCTCCAGCCCTGACTCCTTCATCCCCCTCGTCCCTGCCCTGAAACCTGCACCCCACTCACACACACCCAGCCCCCTGCCCTGACTCCTGAACCCCCTCACATCCCCACCCCCATCCTGAGAATCAAACAGGAGCTGCCTCATGTAAGTGCTTCACATCCCAACCTTCTGCCCCAACTCTGGGCCCCCTCCCTCGCCCTAGCTCCTGGCCAGACCCCACACCAGAACATTTTTTTACAATATTTGGAAAGATCATTAAGTGGTCCATCGATACCCTCCGTGATTTTCAAGTGGACTGTAGAAAAATAAGTTAGACTACAAGAACAATCAAGGTACCTCACTTTATTTTCATTTACTTGCTATTACTTATAGGAGGAGGATGAAGAAAAAAAGAATGAAAAATGGAGGCAGCGGGAGATAAGAGCGAATGTTCATTTTCTTGGCTGGGTCCCAAGTAAGAGCCCCAAAAATGAAGCTGAGCACAGGGCTGGGGGGCCCTACTTACTGTAAATCCACCACTGGCTGTCACATCACCAGGGCTGGGGATACTGTCAGGGCCAGTATAACCACTAGGCAAACTAGGTGACCACCTAGGGTGCCTAGATTTGGGGATGCCAAAAAACAATGCCCCAAATTTTTTTTTACACTACAGTGGAGTCACAACTTACACGGGGGTTAGGTTCTAAAGTCACTGCAAGAGAGAAAAATCGCAGATAGTGAAAATTACCATAAAGTACAGTACACACTAGAATAAGGGTCCTCAACCCAAAAGTGGCATGCAAGTCAATTTGTTTTGATTGGCAGGCTGTGGGTCCTGGCTGCCGCTGAGCCTGCTGCCAACCTCAGGTTCCGTTCACTCAGATGCCAGATGGGGTCCCAGCTGGCAGCTCCGCTCAGCCTACTGCTGTTCGCGCAGGCCAGCAGAAGGCTGAGCGGGGCTGGTGTCTGAGACCCTGGCTGGCAAGGGGCTGGCAGCTGGAACCCCAGATTGGCAGTGGGCTGACCAGGGCCAGCAGTGGGCCAGCTCCTGCCAGCCAGGGTCCCAGCCGCCAGCCCTGCTCAGCCCACTGCCAATCTGAGTGAATGGAACCCCAGGCCGTCAGCAGGCTCAGCAGTGGCTGAAACCCGCAGCCTGCCATTTAAAAAAAAAATCAGCTTGTGTGCCACCTTTGCCACATGTGCCATGGGTTGAGGACCCCTGTTCTACTGTATACTGTGTATACTGTAGTTTATGGTAATTTTCACTATGCATAATTTTCCTCTTACGCACCAGCCCTGTGCTGACTGGAAACTAAATGTCTGGTTATAGGCATAACCATATTAGCCTCCGCTTCTCCCACTCCTAACTCCTACCCCAGGGGGCTGGAAGAGAACCTGTCCTGCTGCTGTGGGAGGATGGGCAGCTCAGTACAGAGAAAGACAAAAAGAATGAGCTAGAACCAGGTAGGTACAGGAGAGATCCTGTTTACCCCCTCCCCAGCCCTGCTGCACTTGCAGTTTACTTGGACCCCTCCCTTGTTCCGGGGACCAATCCTAGCTCCTGCCCCACTGTGCTTTTACTCCCTGCCCCTTTTAGCATCATTCCCCAGTGGAGCCCACAAATATGTTTGGCACCAGGCCCACAAAAAGTTAATCCGGCCCTGCTGCTCAGCCACTTAGAATTAGACCTTGCAGGCCTAGGTCAAGGGGTAAGAGCAGAGGGGTCAGACTGCAGGCCTCACGTGTTCAAATTGTTAGGCCTGAATAAAGATATAGCAGACAAAACCAGGTATGCCAACCTGACCAAAGTCAGGCTAACAGAGGGTTTGGGTAATCCCTGAGTGAAAAATGCTGAAAAAGCAGCATGTCTCACAAAGCGCTGGGAAAAAGTGAGATAAGAGAGAAGCTGCATTCCTGGCATAGTACCAGATGTGCTGTGTTAGGGCAGCTCCTTCGAAGGACTGATAAGAGCCCTAGCTTCCCAGCCTCCTTGTTTTCACTCCCTGGTTTTGTTCTTTGTTTGTTTGTTAACTCCCCTACATTTCTAACTTTAGGCATGCATGTATACTAAAGGTGTCTAGTTTCTAGTTATTAGAAGAAGGGGGTGGGTTGCTCCAGTGAATAATTTATGACGCAATGGAATTGTCTATATAGGCTTATACTAAGATGTAAAAAGGAGGCTGGTTCTCTCTGGAGACGAGCTGCTCTCTATTGATGCATGCACTTGTCAATAAAGAGTTTTTGATCGGACCTTGCTGGTGTTGCCTGTCTCTCTCGTGGTCAGACAACGAACTTTGCCGTCTGGGATAGAGTCCCTGACAAAATCATGTGTGCCAGAGTATTCATCTGCTCAGAATCTCCTCACGGGTGGCTCCTCTCCCTTCCTCAGTATATGTGTGTGTGTGTATGTGTTTCTTGACCCCCTACTTCCTCCCTCCCTCCCCCCATCCCCAAGGTAGAACTAGGCCCTGCAGGGGTCACAGCAGTGGGGTCAGGGTGCTGGCCTCACAGGTACCAATTATATATGTGGTTATGTCAGAGAGAACAAGCCATAATAACCCTAATCCGAGGAAAGAACAGGAGTACTTGTGGCACCTTAGAGATTAACAAATTTATTTGAGCATAAGCTTTCGTGGGCTACAGCCCACTTCTTTGGATGCATTGAATGGAACATATATTGAGGAGATATATATACACATAGAGAGAGCATGAAAAGGTGGGAGTTGTCTTACCAACTCTGAGAGGCCAATTAAGTAAGGAAAAAAAACCTTTAGAAGGGATAATCAAGACAGCCCAGTACAGACAGTTTGATAAGAAGTGTGAGAATACTTACAAGGAGAGATAGATTCAATGTTTGTAATGGCTCGGCCATTCCCAGTCCCTATTTAGACAGCTGAAGCAGCGCAGCAGCTAGCAAACAGAGCTGTAAACAGGGGAGTTTCAGGCCATGTCTACATCTAAAATTTTGCAGCGCTGGTTGTTACAGCTGTATTAGTACAGCTGTATAGGGCCAGCGCTGCAGAGTGGCCACACTTACAGCAACCAGCGCTGCAAGTGGTGTTAGATGTGGCCACACTGCAGCGCTGTTGGGCGGCTTCAAGGGCGGGGAACGCGAGAGCAAACCGGGGAAGGAGACCAGCTTCGCCGCGGTTTGCTCTCGCGTTCCCCGAACCACCCTGCAAACCGCAGGGAAGGAGACCTGCTTGATCGGGGGTTCGGGGAACGAGAGAGCAAACCGGGAAAGGAGACCATCTTCGCTGCGGTTTGCTCTCGCGTTCCCCGAACCACCCTGCAAACCGCAGGGAAGGAGACCTGCTTGTTCGGGGAACGCAAGAGCAAACCGCGGCGAAGCTGGTCTCCTTTCCCGGTTTGCTCTCGCGTTCCCCGAACCACCCTGCAAACCGCAGGGAAGGAGACCTGCTTGCTCGGGGTTCGGGGAACGCGAGAGCAAACCGGGGAAGGAGATCAGCTTCGCCGCGATTTGCTCTCGCGTTCCCCGAACCCCCCTGCAAACCGCAGGGAAGGAGACCTGCTTGCTCGGGGTTCCGGGAACGAGAGAGCAAACCGGGAAAGGAGACCAGCTTCGCCGCGGTTTGCTCTCGCGTTCCCGGAGCCACCCAGCAAACCACAGGGAAGGAGACCTGCTTGCTCGGGGGTTCGGGGAACGAGAGAGCAAACCGGGAAAGGAGACCAGCTTCACCGCGGTTTGCTCTCGCGTTCCCCGAACCACCCTGCAAACCGCAGGGAAGGAGACCTGCTTGCTCGGGGTTCGGGGAACGCGAGAGCAAGCCGGGGAAGGAGACCAGCTTGATTACCAGAGGGTTCCTCAGGTATGCTGGGATACCTGCTTATTCCACGGAGGTCAAGAAAAGCGCTGGTAAGTGTCTATACTTGATTACCAGCGCTGGATCACCAGCGCTGGATCCTCTACACCGGAGACAAAACGGGAGTACGGCCAGCGCTGCAACTCAGCGCTGGTGGTGCCCTGCAGATGTGTACACCTCCTAAGTTGCAGCGCTGTAACTCCCTCACCAGCGCTGCAACTTTCTAATGTAGACAAGCCCTCAGTGGGAGTTCTGTTGGAGGAGCAGGTTTTTGTATTTTGTGTATTGTATTTTGTAGTTTGTAAGTGTGGAGGCTGCTAGGGGCAGTGTGCTGGGAGAAAAGCTGAGCCCTGCTTACAGGGCGGGGCTTCTCTGCTTAGGGGTCCTATAAAAGTAGCCAGCCAGTCAGGCAGCAGTACAGCAGCCAGCAAACAGAGCTGTAAACAGGGGAGTTTCGGTGGGAGTTTATAGGGGGAGTTTGCAGGGGAGACTTAGAGACCTAGGAAGAGGAACTGACAGGCTAGCGAAGGGAGTGGGTTGTAGACTGCCGGTGTTCTGGTGCCTGTTGGGGGTTTGTTTTGGTTTGTGTTTTCTGGACTAACAGGTTTTAGGTGGGAAAGCTATGACTGATACAGAGGCAGCAGTGAAAGACACAATGAGGATGACTGGATGTGGAAGCTTCGGCATGTATATGATCCTGAAGGGGATACCAGAAAAGAGATTTGTCTGCATGAAGTGCCGCCTGATAGAGCTGATGGAAGAAAAAGATCTGAGGACTGGAGATGCAGGTGGAAACTCTGGTAGAGTTTAGAAGGGGGTCCGAGCAGATGATGGAGCAAAGATATGAGGAGGCTGAAGGGATAAGCTCAGACTTGCAGATGAAAGCAAGACCAAAGAATTCTGAGGGGAGACTGCTGGATGAGGAAAGTGGATGGTGGAAGCATGTGACTAAGAGAAGCAGACAGAGGAAAAGAAAGGCCAGTGAAGGAGAAATAGAGCTCAGGAACAGGTTTGCAGAGTTGGAAAATGAAGAAGGGGCACAGCAGGTGGTTGCTTAAGGTGAGAGGGCAAGGAAGAAGAGAAGAGCAGCTAGTCCTATAAGAAGAGGCGAAGAGTCAATGGAGACAACACCAAGTATGAACCCCAGGAGGATACGGGATGAGTTGCGGAGGATTGCAAGGGACAATAGAAATCGAGAGGACTTGCTGCCAGTGGGAGCAAGAGATAGACCGGAGAATCACACTATCACCAGGAAAAGGCAGGTCTACATGATTGGGGACTCCTTACTGAGAAGAATAGACAGACGTGTAACTAGAGCTGATCCGGAGAACAGAAGGGTGTGCTGTCTGCCGGGTGCTAAGATATGAGATGTGGACCTGAGGCTGAAAAGGATCCTAACGGGAGCAGGAAAGAATCCGCTGATTGTCCTTCATGTGGGAAAAAACGATATGGCTAGATTCTCGCTGGAACGTATCAAGGGAGACTATGCCAGACTGGGGAAGACGCTTAAGAAAATTGAGGCTCAGGTAATCTTCAGTGGGATTCTGCCTGTTTCTAGAGAAGGTCAACAAAGGTGTGACAAGATTATGGCCATCAATGGATGGCTCAGGCAGTGGTGCTATAAGGAGGGCTTTGGGATGTACTGCCACTGGGAAGTATTCATGGACAGAGGACTGTTCTCTCGGGATGGACTTCACCTGAGTAAGGAGGGAAATAGACTTCTAGGATGGAGGCTGGCACAACTGATTAAGAGAGCTTTAAACTAGGAATTTGGGGGAGATGGTTCGGAGATGTCCAGGTAATCTCCACATTGGAATTTAACATTGAGAGGAAAGAAAACAAAGTAAGAGAGAATACAATCATGGGCAGAAGAATGGACATAAGGAGGAAGAGTAGTGTAGATACCAGCCTAATTGGTGATACTGGTGGTAGAATTTCTGTGCCTAACCGGGTAAAGAATGTTAATGAAGCCAAACGGCAAAAATTAAGTCTGTACACTAATGCAAGGAGCCTAGGTAACAAAATGGAGGAACTAGAGCTACTGGTGCAGAAAGTGAAACCGGATATTATAAAGATAATGGAAACATGGTGGAATAGTAGTCATGACTGGGGTACAGGTATTGAAGGCTATGTGCTGTTTAGGAAAGACAGAAATAAAGGCAAACGTGGTGAAGTAGCATTGTATATCAATGATGAGGTTAACTGTAAAGAAATAAGAAGTGATGGAATAGATAAGACAGAGTCTGTCTGGGCAAAAATCACATTGGAAAAGAGAGCTACAAGAGATTCCCCTGAGATAGTAATTGGGGTGTGCTACAGACCACCGGGATCTGATTTGGATATGGATAGAGACCTCTTTAATGTTTTTAATGAAGTAAACACTAATGGGAATTGTGTGATTATGGGAGACTTTTTAACTTCTCAGATATAGACTGGAGGACAAGTGCTAGTAGTAATAATAGGGTTCAGATTTTTCTGGATGTGATAGCTGATGGATTTCTTCACCAAGTAGTTGAAGAACCAACAAGAGGGGATGCCATTTTAGATTTGGTTTTGGTGAGTAGTGAGGACCTCCTAGAAAAAATCATTGTAGGGGACAACCTTAGTCCAAGTGATCATGAGCTAATTTAGTTCAAACTAGATGGAAGGATAAACAAAAATAGATCTGGTACTAGGGTTTTTGATTTCAAAAGGGCTAACTTTAAAGAATTAAGGAAATTAGTTAGGGAAGTGGATTGGACTGAAGAACTTGTCGATCTAAAGGCAGAGGAGCCCTAGATTTACTTCAAGTCAAGGTTGTAGAAACTATCAGAAGCCTACATCCCAAGAAAGGGAAAAAACCTCATAGGCAGGAGTTGTAGTCCAAGCTGGATGAACAAGCATCTCAGAGAAGTGATTAAGAAAAAGCAGAAAGCCTACAAAGAGTGGAAGATAGGAGGGATTAGCAAGGAAAGCTACCTTATTGAGGTCAGAATATGTAGGGATAAAGTGAGAAAGGCCAAAAGCCATGTAGAGTTGGACCTTGCAAAGGGAATTAAAACCAATAGTAAAAGGTTCTAAAGCCATATAAATAAGAAGAAAACAAAGAAAGAAGGAGTGGGACCGCTAAACACTGAGGATGGAATGGAGGTTAAGGATAATCTAGGCATGGCCCAATATTTAAACAAATACCTTGCCTCAGTCTCTAATAAGGCTAATGAGGCACTCAGGGATAATGGTAGGATGACAAATGGGAATGAGGATATGGAGGTAGATATTACCACATCCGAGGTAGAAGCCAAACTGGAACAGCTTAATGGGACAAAATCGGAGGGCCCAGATAATCTTCATCCAAGAATATTAAAGGAACTGGCACATGAAATTGCAAGCCCATTAGCAAGAATTTTTAAGGAATCAGTAAACTCAGGGATTGTACCGTATGACTGGAGAATTGCTAACATAGTTCCTATATTTAAGATAGGAAAAAAACATGATCCGAGTAACTATAGGCCTGTTAGTTTGACATCTGTAGTATGTAAGGTCTTGGAAAAATTTTTGAAGGAGAAAGTAGTTAAGGACATTGAAGTCAATGGTAATTGAGACAAAATACAACATGGTTTTACAAAAGGTAGATTGTGCCAAACCAACCTGATCTCCTTCTTTGAGAAGTAACAGATTTTTTAGACAAAGGAAATGCAGTGGATCTAATTTACCTAGATTTCAGTAAGGCATTTGATACGGTTCCACATGGAGAATTATTAGTTAAATTGGAAAAGATCGGGATCAATATGAAAATTGAAAGGCGGATAAGGATCTGGTTAAAGGGGAGACTACAACGGTTCGTACTGAAAAGTGAACTGTCAGGCTGGAAGGAGGTTACTAGTGGAGTTCCTCAGGGATCAGTTTTGGGACCAATCTTATTTAATCTCTTTATTACTGACCTTGGCACAAAAAGTGGGAATGTGCTAATAAAGTTTGCAGATGACACAAAGCTGGGAGGTATTGCTAACACAGAGAAGGACTGAGATATCATACAGGAAGATCTGGATGACCTTGTAAACTGGAGTAATAGTAATAGGATGAAATTTAATAGTGAAAAGTGCAAGGTTATCCATTTAGGGATTGTCATAAACAGATAGTTAAGGGTTAATGCCTCTTTTACCTGTAAAGAGTTAAGAAGTTCACCTAGCCTAGCTGACACCTGACCAGAGGAACCAATGGAGGAACAAGATGTTTCAAAAGGAAGGAGGGTTTTTTCCTTTGTTAGTTTTCAGTTTCAGCCGGAGTGAAAAAGATCAAGGAACCAGCCTCTTATCAGAGTAGTAAGTTTTAGACAGGAATAAATAGGTTTATGTTTATTTTCTTTTGTACTTGTCTTGGTGCAAATTAAGGGAATTATCAAATTGGGTATTCTTGTGTGTAGTAGATTTTTGCCCAGGGGAACATCCTCTGTGTTGGGAATCTGTTACCTGTGAGAGTAGCTGGTATGCAAATCTGTTCCAGAGGATTTTCTTTTACCTTTCTTTTCTTTAATTAAAAGCCTTTTTCTTAATATCTGATTGATTTTTCCTTGTTTTAGATCCAAGGGGGTTGGATCTGGATCCACCATGAGTTGGTGGGAGAAAGGAGGGGGGATGGTTAATTACTTCTTGTTTTAAGATCCAAGGGGTTTGGATCTGTGTTCACCAGGAAATTGGTGAAGTTTCTCAAGGTTACCCAAGGAAGTGCTTGTGAATGGTGGCAGCCAGACCAGATCTAAGCTGGTAATTGAGCTTAGAGCTTCTCATGCAGGTACCCCACATCTGTACCCTAAAGTTCAGAGTGGGGAAGGAACCTTGACATGGCGAGCAGCGGTGAGGGATTTTTTAGGAACCAAAAACCAGATTTTTTTTTCCTCCTTTGAGATGCTGGGGAAGCAGTGAAAGAGAGATACCCTGAAGGCAAACAGATAAGAGATTCTAACAAAGGGCTTTTTGTTAGAAGGGAAGCTCCAGCTGTGATCACTGGAGGGTCATTAACATGTTGCCAAGGCAAGTCACAAAAACCTGTTTTACTTGGTTTTTTTCCTAAAGAGTCAGATATTACAGTAACCAAAGATCCCAAGCTGTTCCGCCACCCACTCAGATAGCTAAGGTAGACCAGGGGGGAAATGTCAGACAAAGAAAATAAAACATACAACAGCAGCTAGAATTAGCCAAACTCCAGGCTGAGGAGAGCCAAAAGGAACATGACAGAGAGATGGCCAGGGCTGAGGCTGCACACAGAAGAGCTATGGAGGAGAGGGAAAAAGAAAAAGCCAAAGAGGCTGACCACCAGAGGGCTTTGGAGATCCAGAAGGAGGCCAAGAAGTATGCACTGGAGTTAGCAAGGGCTAAATAGGATGTACCAGCCAACCCTAACAACCCTTCTCCAGGTACTGCTTCCCATCCCAGAAAATTCCCCACCTACAAGGCAGGTGATGATACTGAGTTCTTAGAAAATTTCGAAAGGGCCTTCCTTGGGTACAGCATCTCTACAGACCAGTACATGATGGAGCTGAGGCCACAGCTCAGTGGACCATTAGCAGAGGTGGTGGCTGAAATGCCTAAGGAACGCATGAACGATTATAAACTTTTTCAAACCAAGGCCAGAATCAGAATGGGGCTAACACCTGAGCATGCCAGTGGGAGGTTCTGAGCCCTAAGGTGGAAACCAGATGTGTCATTTACCCGACACACCTACCACATTGGAAAGAATTGGGATGCCTGGATATCAGGCACAGGTGCTGAATCTCTGGAAGCTCTGTCCTTTCTAATGCAAATGGGACAGTTCTTAGAGAGTGTTCCTGAGGAAATAGAAAGGTACATCCTAGATGGGAAGCCCAAAACTGTAACAGAGCTGGGGGAGATTGGAGCCAAATGGGTGGAAGTGGCAGAAAAGAAAAAAAATACTAGCAATTGGAGCGAATATCAGAGGAGGCAAACCGAAATCAAACCCTATCACTGGGGGCAACCCAGGACCCCACCTACAACCCAAGGAAAGCCCCAGACACCTTATTGTCCCATCTCACCAGTCTCCAGCAACCCACCTCGACCCAGTGACTAGTCAGCTGGGCGACATTTTAAATGTAATGAACTGGGACATATAAAGGCCCACTGCCCCAAGAGCCCCAACCGATTACAGTTCATTACACCACAAACACACCAAAGATCCCCAGGCCTAGATGCCTCTGAAATACCCTCAGAGTGAAGGGAAACCTTGAGAGTGGATGGAAAGAAGGTTATCGCATGGAGGAACACTGGGTCACGAGTGTCAGCTATCCACTAATCCTTAGTGGATCCCCAATTCATCAACCCAGAGGCCCAAGTGACAATTCACCCATTCATGTCAAAATCGTTAAACTTGCTTACAGCTGAATTGCCTGTCCAGTACAAGGGCTGGTCTGGACTGTGGACTTTTGCAGTCTATGACAATTATCCCATCCCCATTCTGCTGGGGGAAGACTTGGCCAACCTTGTGAAGCTGGCCAAGAGAGTGGGAATGGTCACCTGCAGCCAGACCAAGCAAGCTTACACTCCCCATCCTGTTCCTGAGCCGTCCACCAGGGCCCTGTCTGTGTTACCAGAGACCCAGACAGAGGTGGTGGAACCAGATCTTCTACCCATGAATGCTACAGCCATAGTGAATCCAGTCCCAGAACCAAAACTGGCAAAGCAACCAGTGCCAGAACCGTTGCCAGCACTGACTCCAGCGCTTGCAAACCCATCTACAACTCCAACACCAGAGGGCACCAGTGGGCCTGAACTGGCAGAAGCAGCAGACAACCGTACCCAAGAGGCTCAGCTAGAGCCTGAAATATCACATAGTGCACCAGCGGAGAGCGGTTCACAATCAACAAAAACAACCCCATCACCTACATCGCTTCCAGAGGAACCAAGCTCAAATCCACAGTCTAAGGAGGAACTGATGTCTCCAGCATCAAGGGAACAGTTCCAGGCTGAGCAGGAAGCAGATGACAGACTTCAGAAAGCTTGGGTGATGGCACGGAGCACCCCACCACCTCTCAGCTCTTCTAACCGATCCTGGTTTGTTGCAGAACAACTTTTATACAAGGAGACTCTTTCTGGTGGACACCAGGAAGACTGGCATCCTCAAAGACAGTTGGTAGTTCCAACTAAGTACCAGGTAAAGCTCTTAAGCTTAGCCCATAATCATCCCAGTGGCCATTCTGGGGTGAACAGAACCATAGACCGGTTGGGGAAGTCCTTCCACTGGGAGGGAATGGGCAAGGATGTTGCTAGTTATTTCCGGTCTTGTGAGGTGTGCCAAAGAGTGGGAAAGCCCCAAGACCAGGTCAAAGCCCCTCTCCAGCCACTCCCCATAATTGAGGTCCCATTTCAGTGAGTAGCTGTGGATATTCTGGGTCTTTTCGCAAAAAAGACCCCCAGAGGAAAGCAGTACATACTGTCTTTCATAGATTTTGCTACCCGATGGCCAGAAGCAGTAGCTCTAAGCAACACCAGGGCTAAAAGTGTGTGCCAGGCCTTAGCAGACATTTTTGCCAGGGTAGGTTGGCCCTCCAACATCCTTACAGATTCGGGAACTAATTTCCTGGCAGGGACCATGAAAAACCTGTGGGAAGCTCATGGGGTGAATCACTTGGTTGCAACTCCTTACCACCATCAAACCAATGGCCTGGTGGAGAGGTTTAATGGGGGTCATGATACGTAAATTCGTAAATGAACACTTCAATGATTGAGACCTAGTGTTGCTGCAGTTGCTTTTTGCCTACAGGGATGTACTACATCCCAGTTTAGGATTTTCACCATTGGAACTTGTGTATGGCAACAAGTTAAGGGGCCGTTATAGTTGGTGAAGCAGCAATGGGAGGGGTTTACACCTTCTCCAGGAACTAACATTCTAGACTTTGTAAGCAACCTACAAAGCACCCTCCGACACTCTTTAGCCCTTGCCAAAGAAAACCTAAAGGATGCTCAGGAAGAGCAAAAGGCCTGGTATGATAAACATACCAGAGAGCGTTCCTTCAAAGTAGGTTATGGTCTTAAAGGCGCTACAGGCCCATAAGATGGAAGCATCATGGGAAGGGCCATTTATGGTCCAAGAGCACCTGGGAGCTGTTAACTATCTCATAGCATTCCCCACCTCAACCCTAAAGTGTACCATGTTAATTCTCTAAAGCCCTTTTATTCCAGTGAATAAAAGATTTGTCAGTTTACAGCCCAGGGAGGAGATGACGCTGAGTGGCCTGAAAGTGTCTACTACGAAGGAAAAAGTGACGGTGGCGTGGAAGAGGTGAACCTCTCCACAACCCTGGGATGTCTGCAGTGGCAACAGATCAAGGAGCTGTGCACTAGCTTCGCATCAATGTTCTCAGCCACCCCAGGACAGACTGAACGGGCATAACACTCCACTGACACAGGTAATGCTCACCCAATTAGAGCCCCACCCTACCAGATGTCTCCTCATGCTGAAGTTGCTATAGAACGGGAGATCCAAAACATGCTACAGATGGATATAATCTGCCCCTCTAACAGTGTGTATGGGCATCTTCAGTGGTTCTAGTTCCCAAACCAGATGGGGAAATACCCTTTTGCATGGACTGCCATAAGCCAAATACTGTAACTTGTCCCGACAACTATCCAATGCCACACACCGATGAATTATTGGAGAAATTGGGACTTGCCCAGTTCATCTCTACATTAGATTTAACCAAGGAGTACTGGCAAGTACCACTAGATGAACTTGCCAAGGAAAGGTCAGCCTTCATCACCCATGCAGGGGTGTATGAATTTAATGTGCTTCCTTTCGGGCTGCGAAATGCACCCGCCACCTTCCAAAGACTTGTAGATGCTCTCCTAGCAGGATTGGAAGAATATGCAGTTGCCTACCTCGATGATGTGGCCATTTTTTCTGATTCATGGGCAGAACACCTGGAGCACCTGAAAAAAGTCTTTGAGCACATCTGGCAGGCAGAACAAACTGTTAAGGCTAAAAAGTGTCAAATAGGCCAAAACAGAATGACTTACCTTGGACACCAGGTGGGACAAGGAACGATAAATCCCCTATAGGTCAAGGTGGATGCTATCCAAAAGTGACCTGTCCCAAGGTCAAAGAAACAGGTCCAATCCTTCTTAGGCTTGGCCAGATATTACAGGCGATTTGTACCACACTACAGCCAAATCACTGCCCCACTAACAGACCTGACCAAAAAGACACAGCCAAATGCAGTTAAGTGGACTGATGAGTGTCAGAAGGCCTTTAACCAGCTTAAGGCGACACTCATGTCTGATCCTGTGCTAAGGGCCCCAGACTTTGACAAACCATTCCTAGTAACCACAGATGCATCTGAACGTGGTGTAGGAGCAGTTTTAATGCAGGAAGGACCGGATCAAGAATTCCATCCTGTCATGTTTGTCAGCAAGAAACTGTCTGAGAGAGAAAGCCACTGGTCAATCAGTGAAAAAGAATGTGTATGCCCTGGAAAAGCTACAGATTAACAACAAGAATTTTAGTTATAAATTGGAGACACATCAATTGGAAGTAACAGAGGAGGAGAAGGACCTTGGAATATTGGTGGATCATAGGATGACTATGAGCCGCCAATGTGATATGGCCGTGAAAAAAGCTAATGCAGTTTTAGGATGCATCAGGCGAGGTTTTTCCAGCAAAGATAAGGAGATGTTAGTACTGTTATACAAGGCATTGGTGAGGGCTCATCTGAAATACTGTGTGCAGTTCTGGTCTCCCATGTTTAAGAAGGATGAATTCAAACTGGAATAGGTACAGAGAAGGGCTACTAGGATGATCCGAGGAATGGAAAACCCATCTTATGAAAGGAGACTCAAAGAGCTTGGCTTGTTTAGCCTAACCAAAAGAAGGCTGAGGGGGGATATGATTGCTCTTTATAAATATATCAGAGGGATAAATATTAGGGAGGGAGAGGAATTATTTAAGCTTAGTACCAATGTGGAGACAAGAACAAATGGATATAAACTGGACACTAGGAAGTTTAGACTTGAAATTAGATGCAGGTTTCTAACCATTAGAGGAGTGAAGTTCTGGAACAGCCTTCCAAGGGGAGTAGTGGGGGCAAAAGACATATCTGGCTTCAAGACTAAGTTTATGGAGGGGATGGTATGATGGGATAGCCTAATTTTGGCAATTCATTTGGCAATTGATATTTGATTATCAGCAGGTAAGCATGCCCAGTGGTCTGTGATGGGATGTTAGATGGGGTGGGATCTGAGTTACTACAGAGAATTCTTTCCTGGGTGCTGGCTGGTGAGTCTTGCCCACATGCTCAGGGTTTAACTGATCGCCATATTTGGGGTAGGGAAGGAATTTTCTGCAAGGGCAGATTGGCAGAGGCCCTGGAGGCTTTTCACCTTCCTCTGCAGCATGGGGCACGGGTCACTTGCTGGAGGATTCTCTGCAGCTTGAGGTCTTCAAACTACAATTGAGGACTTCAATAACTCAGACATAGGCTAAGGGTATGCTACAGGAGTGGATGGGTGAGATTGTGTGGCTTGCATTGTGCAGGAGGTCAGACTAGATGATCAAAATGGTCCCCTCTTACCTTAAAGTCTATGACTCTATGATTGTATCTAGTTTGCATATCAATTCCAGCTCAGCAGTTTCTTGTTGGAGTCTGTTTTTGAAGCTTTTCTGTTGCAAAATTGCCACCCGCAGGTCTGTCACTGAATGACCAGAAAGATTAAAGTGTTCTTCTACAGGTTTTTGAGTGTTATGATTCCTGATGTCAGACTTGTGTCCATTAATTCTTTTGCGTAGCCAAATGTCGGGGCACTCTACCCATATGAACCCTAACCCTAGGGTGGGCAGTAGGGTGGGGAATGCTTTCTCATTACCAAGGCATTTTAAAGTAAATGTACTATGTTTTGCTCCTATGAGTGTGACTCGTTTTCTTCTAAAAAATGATTTTCTAGTTAACTATGGTTTCAGAGAGTCATTCTTGTTTGCAAAAAGCTAACACCATGTTCTCTTTTTGAGCGAAGACATTTGAAAAACATGCTTGTGAAACCTCTCATTTTTTTTCACCTCCTCCAGTTTTCAATCCAAATTTCTTTATGGATCTATAAAGCGCTTAAAAATTACTTTTTATGATTTTGACCAAAGCAAACTGATGAGGAAGAGCCCCCTACCCTTGTCCGTTTGTGTGAGCTAGTCTTTTGGGACCCAATCTGATAGGTGAAATCTGAGCCCCTTAGTAGCTCGGGACCAACAAGCAAATTAGGGTGAGATATGCCTCCTTTCCCCGGGTTTGTGCATGATTCTGGGGCTTAAACATCAAGTACTGGGGGCTGCAGTGCACAGCACAGGCAGAATCCCAGGCCTCTAGGAAATTTACTTCAAAAATGTAGGTGCCAAGTGAGTTTTAGCACCTACGCAGATAGGCAGCAGCTGAACAGAGGTTTCATGAGTCTACCGGTGGCTGATGCTGGTATTTAAGTGCCCAAAGTGGCAGTGACTCTTGCTCAAGGAGCAACAAACCGGCGTCAGGCTCGACCTTAATAACAGAAGAAGACGCTACAGACAAGCTGTTTTGAAAGCTCACTGATATGTTAATGACAGACGTCAAGTAAGGTGACGATTAGTCTTCTCCTCTCTCTGGCAGTTTATTCATCTAGACAGTTAGAAAAAATATGCCTCCTGGATTCTCGCGATGTCCAGTTTCAGCCACACAGCACAAAGTCCATGTGGGCTCCCCAGCTGAGTGAGGCTGCATCTGTACTAATAGGCCTGTGTGGTGAGAAAGGCAGCGAGGTGAAGTCCTTGCATAGCTGGCATGCATTTGTCCACCATAGTAGGAAAGACATGATCTTGGTGGGAGCTATTACCATGAGCTTCATGGGCTGGTGGTTTGGAGCCTATGCTAACTGCAGCCACTTTTGAAGCAACAAAAGTGGAGTCTCGTGACTAAGTGCATGAGGCCACATGACCTAGGAGAGGCAGACATGTCTGCTCGATACTTGAGGGTTTGCTGTGAGCGAAGGGCTGTAAGCTGTTCTTGGTCAAGGTGACCGCGATGAAGTTCAGAGATTGTGTGTGGGTGAGAACGGCTTTCTCAGTGTTCATGCCAACTCGCAGCGAGAACAGCAGGTGCAGCATCGGAGAAGTTGATGCATGAGCTTCCTGGCAGGACTTGATGACAAGGTGCCAGTTGTCGAGGCAAGGGACAATAATGAGACCGTGATATCAAGAGCTATTACTACCTCCGGCCCCAGGGACATCCCTAGGAACCTTCTTCGTGCAGCGTCCGCTGGACGCTGCAAGCTTATATGAGTTTGCTGTTAACAAAGACATTGATATGTACCAGACTTGTTACCCCCAGGAGAGCCTCTGACATTCCTCAGACCAAACAAACTGCTTCAGGTAGACTAAACAAACAGCTTTATTAACTACAAAGATAAAATTTAAGTGATTGTAAGTCAAAGCGTAAGGCAAACTTGGTCAACTGAAATAAAAGCAAAACACATGCTAAACTGTCATTGCCTTACCAAACTTCGCTGTTTCTCATCAGAGGTTGGCTGGTTGGCCTTCAACCAGGCTCCCTGCCCTTTGATCAGCGCTTCAGTCGCTTGGTGGTGATGTCTGTAAATGGAGGTGGAAGAGCGAGGAAGAGCATGGCAAATGTCTCTCCCACTTATCATGTTCTTACTTCCCACCTTTCAGAGTCAGCTGAGCATTACCTCCTCGCAGTCCCAAACTGACCAAAGGAAGGAGGTGACTCACTTGAGCGTCCAAAAGATCCTTTTCCTGCTGTCTAGGCCAGAGTCCTTTGTTCCTGTGAGGCTGGGCAGGGTTTGTTCTCTACATGCCCTGATGCGGTGTGACCATCATTAGAACACCAATGCTCAGTGCATGATGAGCCTTCCGAAGATACCCAACATGACAAACTTTGCGTTAACTACCACACGACTTTGCATTAGAGATCATATTCTAAGGATGACTGTGTAGGTGCTCAGTGTTCCCCTGAGCTACAGAACATTGTTGACCTCCCTCCCTCCCAGCCCCCTTTGCAGGAGTGAAACTAGACCCTGCAGGCATAGGTGATGGTGTTACAACAGTGGGGCCTGGCTTCTGGCCTTTTGTGCGCACCGTGATAGCCATCATCTGAAAATAGCATCACGAGTAGCTCCGCGCCCTTCCTTGGAGTGTGTATGCATTCTCCCACCCTCTGCCTGGTAAAACTATGCCCTGAAGTCCAGGCATAGATGAAGGTGTTGCAGCATTGCAGGGGGGGTCAGAGTGCTGGTCTCATGGGTTTAAATCATATGTGCGGCTATGTCAGAGAGTACTAGTCATAATAATCTTAATCTGAAGGCGGAAAGCTCTATAAATCTAATTCCAAGAGGCCTACGCTAGAAACCCTTATGAAAGGTTGGGGCATGCTACCCAGTTAAATGCTAACCATAGGGTGGGCAGGCCTTTAAATAGGGACCCTAATCCAATGTCGGGGAGCTCTACCCATCGAAATTGTAACTAACTCCCAGTGGCCTATCCCTTGGAACAGGAACTCTAATGCTAACTGGCCTACCCATTGGAACCCTAAGCCCAACTCCAACAGGTCAACCAATGCAAACACAAACCCTACCTCCAAGGAGACAACCCCTAGGAACACTCACCCTGGGATGGGGAGCCCCCAACTATAGGAATCCTAACATTAATTCCAAGCGGCCTCCACATAAGAATCCTAACGTTTTCTCCAAGTGGCCTTCCAATAGGAACCCTAACTGTAAGGTGGGGATCCCTACACATAGGAACATTAATCCTAGTGCCAGGAGCCCTACCCACTCTATTTCCAAGTGGCCATTCCTTAGGAACCCTAACCTCATTTCCATGTAGCTTACCCCTCGAAACCCAAATCCTAACACAGGGAGCCCTCCCATAGCAAACCTAACCCTAGGGCTGGGAGCCCTAACTATAGGAATCCTAATGGGAATGCAACATGTCCTGCCCATACCCTAAGGCCAAGTGGCTTACCTATAGGAACCCAACCCTTAGGGTGGGGATCCATATCCCTAGGCATGCTAAACCGAGGGCGGGCCGGGGAGCCCTACTCATAGGACCCATAATTCTAACACCAAGTGACCTACCCATAGTAACCCTAAGCCTGGAGCGGGGTGCACTACCTCTAGGAACCTTAACCATAGCGCCCGGTTCACACGTTTTAGTATGTGTAACCCGAGCGTGGGGAGCCCTAGCCCCAGAAAACCAATCCCTACAGTGGGGAACCCTACCCAGAGGAATCCTAAGCCTATCTATAAATGGCCCACTCATAGGAACCCTATCTCTAGGGCACGAAGCCCTAAGCATAGAAACACAATACTAATGCCAAGAAGCCTACCACTAGGAAACTGAATCTTATCACCAAGTGGCCTTTCCATAGGAACCCTAACTCTGAGATGGTGAGCTATACCCATAGGAACCCTAACCCTAGGGCGGGGAGCGCTATCAAAAGGAACTGTAACTAGAAGATCAAGGTGCCTACCCCTAGGAACCAAAACTCTAAGGTGTGGAGCCAGTCCCATAGAAACCATCACCAACTCCAAGTGGCCTACGCTTAGGAACACTAACCTTACAGTGTGGTGCCCTTGATATATGAGCCCTAACACTAGCACGGGGAGGTCTCCCCATAGAAACCGAAAGCCTAACTCTAAGTGGCCAGGGCCGGCTTTTGGCTGATTCGCCGGAATGGGGCTCCACGCCTAAAAGGACCCCACGCCTTAGGTGCCTTTTAAATTTTTTTTAATACTCTGGCTGCAGTCTGCTCGGGGGTCATCCATGGCCGCTTCCCTGGCCAGAGCGTCAGCCGGAGCGTGGCCCCATGACCCCGACTGGAGATCCGGCCGGAGCGCGGCAGTTCCCGCGGCCCCAGCCAGAGCTCTGGTCAAAGCGCAGCAAGCCCCGCAGCCCCAGACAAAGTGCGGCAAGCCCTGCCCTGCAGCCCCGCTCTCTGGGCTGGAGCTCTGGGCCCTTTAAATAGCACTCAGAGCCTTGGGGTAGCGAGGCGCTCCGGGGGCTATTTAAAGGGCTGGGGCTCCAGCTGCCTGTCACCTCGGTCCTTTAAATAACCACCGGAGCCCCACCTCTTTCCCAGGGCTCCCATGGCCATTTAAATGGTCTGGGGCTGGGTAGAAGCAGGGGCACCCCAGGCCCTTTAAACAGCCCTCAGAGCCCTGGAATAGCAGGGAGCTTGGGGGCTATTTAAAGGGCCTGGGCTGTAGCTGCCTCTGCTGCATCCCCTGCCCTGCCTGCACCAGCCCCGTCCCCCTGCTTGCAGCCAACCCTGCACCCACTGCTCACAGCCAGCCCCTGCCACACCCCCCTGCCCTGTTTCCAGCCAACGCCGGCCACACACCCCTGCCCGCACCAGCCCTGCACCCCCTGCCCTGCCTGCAACCAGTCCTGCACCCCCTGCCCTGTCTCCAGCCAACCCCTGCCGCACCCCCCTGCCTGAAGCCAGCCAGTCCCACACTCCTCTGTCTCCAGCCAGGGGCGGCTCTAAGGCACCAGCAAAGCAAGCAGCTGCATGAGGCAGCCCATTTGCATGGGCAGCATCTAGCAGGGATGGAGCTGGGGAGCTGAGAACCAACAGGGCACCCTGGGAGCTGCAGTTCCTTGGTTAGCTCCCTGCCTATAGAACCAGCCCTGGAGCAGGGAAAGAACTACATTTCCCAGCATTCCCTTGGCCACTACCAACAGGAAAGGGGTGGAGGGAGTATAGTAGCTGAAACCTCATGCTGCAGCTTAAGCTCTCTGCTAGAGTGGGATGCCACTGTGGATGGGGAACACGTGTGCCCAAGGAGTAGAAGGCTTTAGCCCAGATATCCCCTTCAGAAGACATCCCCAGACTGGCTTAGGGATATTGGTGTGACCTCACCTTGCAGTCCCCAAAGAAGGAATTGGGTGGACTAAATGGACAGTGCCCCTCTCTATCTGAAGCCTAGCAAGGGAGGTACGTGGATCCCACTAGAATTAAAAATGAAAAGTAAGGGAGGGGAGGCTCTGCTGGACCCGGGCAGCTTTAGGTACAGTACCAGGCACGTAGGAGGATTTCCACTTCTGAGCCATGGAAGCAGAACTTGACTTTTCCTTTCCAGATTCAGCTAATATTCAGAAAGAGAATCTAGCACCTGCCTTCCAGATTTGAACACCTCAAAATTCAGGAGTGCTCAAGCTCAATTTGGGCAGCTGTTACTTCATTTCTCCCAAATCCAATATACTGATCCACTGTAATTTGCTGTAGAAAAAGTAGATAAAATTGAGCAAGAAATGCTTCACAGTGGTTTTTAGGACTGGAATTGCTATTTTCAACAGCCATTGCTTTTTTTTTTTTTTTTTTTTTTTTTTAAGTTGCTTAAAAGGAAGACGGTGATATTGCATTGACAAATTCCCCATAGAAACAAGAGTGGAACAAAAGAATAATAAAGGCACCTCAACTTTTCCTAATTTGTGGAGGACAGTCTTATAATATGCATCCAGATATCCTCCAATCACACAAGCTGAAAATTGTTCCACTTTACTGCAGTTCTGTAACCATATGGGAACCAGTCCTGTCTGTGTTCTGTGCACATCCACAATTCCTGCTGAATGACACGGCCTAGGAGCAAGTCACTGTTGACCTAGGGCTGGGGCAGAAGGAAGGTGCAGGTGGGGGAGGGGGGAAGAGCCCAGGGCTGGGGCTGCAGGGGGTGCAGGTGGAGGGGCAGAGCCCAGGGCTGGGGTGGCAGGGGGTGGGGGGGCACTGGTGGGGGAGAAGTTGTAGAACCAATGTGAATGAAATTGTTTTTAGTTAGTCACTGTACCATTGTAACTTCTGTTCACCATTTCATTACACTTGCCATTTTGCCTACATTGTAACATTGTAACTTCTGTGCAATATTGTAACTCAAAACCCATTTTAAAATGCTGACTCCATTTTGTAGAAGGCTTGTGCTGCAGCCCCCATTTTTGCAAGCCATACTGTAATTTTATTAGTCTAGTTGAGATGTGTGAATGAGGTATGCATGAGTGATAGAATCAACCTCCAGCACCAGCCCGTCCTGATGAGATAAAGTTCAAATACCAACGGCTGAAGAACTAGACAACAGCCCTAACTCAAGCAAGAAGCATCCACGCTAAAAAAAAACAACAGAAGGAAGATCAAAGCCAGGTCCCAGGCTGACAGTCACACCTGCAATTGACGGGTGATCAAGCAAACCCAGAGGCGGCCTGACACAGCGAGACCTAGGAACTTTGAATCCAAACTAAACTCCTATTAAAAGGGAAGGGTGAGATGAGAGACTTTGGGTAACGTTCTGCTACCAACGTCAAGGAGCATCGGTGCGCGCCCGACAGAGACCCGGCTCCTCCTCGTGCTCAGCTGTCCTGGCCAGTTAGCTGCCACGAGCTCCGATCCCAAGCTGCGAACTCAAACTGCAATCAGGACTGGTAACTATCCAGCAGCTGCAGAACATTTTGGGGTGTGTGTGTGTGTGAGTGTATGTGTATAAGCATTAGGGTATTTGCTAATAGTTACGAATTAATAATAAATGTGGCATCTTTGTCTTAACCCCTAAAACGATCCTGTGTAAGTTTGTGGGACAACATAGTGGGGGTGCCCAGAGCTGGTGCAGCATGGGGTGTGTGAGAGCCCAGGCCTGGGGTGCCAAGGGGTGGGGGAGGGGGGAAAGAGCCCAGGGCTGGGGCTGCAGGGGGTGCAGGTGGAGGGGGCAGAGCCCAGGGCTGGGGTGGCAGGGGGTGGGGGAGCACTGGTGGGGGAGAAGTGGGGGTGCCCAGAGCTGGTGCAGCATGGGGTGTGTGAGAGCCCAGGCCTGGGGTGCCAAGGGGTGCGGGGGGGGGAGAGCCCAGGGATGAGGAGGCAGGGGGTGTGGGAAGAGGGTGGCCCAGAGGTGGGGCAGAAGGAGGTGCAGGTGGGGGGGAGAGCCCAAGGCGGGGCAGCAGAGGGGTGTGGGAGGGAGCCCAGGGCTCGGGTGGGGGGCAGCCAAATATTATTTTGCTTGGGGGGGGGCAAAAAAGCTAGAGCTGGCCCTGTCTCCAGCCCAGCTAACCCCTGCCACACCTCCCCGTGGCCTTGCCTGAAGCCAGCCCACCCCACACACCCCTGTCTCCAGACAGTCCCGCAACCCTTGCCTTGCCTGCAGCCAGACCCTACCTCCAATCAGCCTCTGCCCTGCCTCCACCCAGCCTCATGTCCACTGGTGCCCTGCAATTCCCAGGGCAGGAACCCTGCACACCTGCTTCAATGAGGGGGACAAGGAGTAGCTGGGACCCACACGTGCACATCCCCAGGGAGTGCGGGGACTCATGCATTTGAAACAGAGGTCATTAATAACCAATCAACAGGATATATGACACAATGTACATATATAATTTTATTATTTATATAGTTATGGAAAGTAAATAATATATGGAAGAAATGTAAGGCTATTTTTTACATTTTTTTTTGTCATCCCTGCCAGGGCTCCACCTAAAAATGTTCGAATTGGGCTCGCACTTCCTAAAGCCAGTCCTTTAAGTGGCATACCCACACCAATCCTAAGCCAAAGGGAAACCGTAATCATAAGAACCCTAACCCTAACGCCAAATGAGAGAGATTTTTAGGTGCCTAGACAACTTCGCGCTGAAAACTGGGATTAAAAAAAGGGTTTCTCAAGCAATATTTTGCCTCAATTGGAGCAAAAATTGATAATTTTGGGTTTTTCAAAGAAAAAGGAATTTGTAAAAACTATTTTTCTTGGCAAATCCCTATTTCGGAGAAAAGGTTTCCATCACTCTATTTTTCCATTAAAAAGGTTTTTCCAATGAGAAATCATAGAATAATACAGTTGAAAATGTTTTACTAAGAGAGCACCAACTTTGGAAGAAAATAGTTCTTTTTTGTTTCAAAAGCTGTTTTTCAGTCTCTAAAGTAGTCATTATTTTGCTCAAAAACTGAGTCGATTTCAGTGAAATCTGTTTTCCTTCGAATAAAACCTCTTTTCCTTCAGCTTTCTAGCGGCACAAGAATTTCTTTTAAGACTTTCTTTTTATGAGAAGTCAATTTCTTTTCAGGGAAAAAAGATTTTTTAACTGCCAAAGTTGATCCTTTTTCTCCCCAAAAATGATTTTCCATGTAAATAGCGGTTAACAAGTTCCTTTTTCTTTTTCAACAGAACAAGAAATTACTGTGCAGAGAGAAAGCGTAGAGGAAAATGTATTCACTGGAAGGCATACAGATTTCATCCAAAACATAAGCTTTTGGTATCAAGAGTGGCAGGAAACTTTATTGCTACAGAACACCGTCTTTTCAGAGAAAAGGGATATTTTTTCTTGAAAAAGTTGTTTTTTTCTCTAGAAGACCCAAGTCAACACTATTAGTTTTAATTGGAAAAGCATTTCTAACTAATAGCACTATGTTTTGCTTCAATGAGTGTTCCAACAATGAGACCCATCTTCTCCCCAAACTTGATTTTTTCAAGTAACTATGGATTACCGAGGTCATTTTTTAGTGCAAGAAACTACTATGCAGAGAGAAAGCCTAGGGGAAAACGTATTTACTGGAAAGAATACAGATTTCTTCCGAAACATAAGCGTTTGGTATCAAAAGCAGCAGGAAACTTTATTGCTACAGAACACTGTTTTTTCAGAGAAATGAGATATTTTTCCTGAACAAGTTGTTTTTCCCTAGAAGAACCAAGTCAACAGTGTTAGTGTTTAATGGAAAGCATTTATAAGTAATAGCACTATGTTTTGCTTAGATGAGTGTTCCAACAATGAGACCCAGTTTCTCCTCAAACTTGATTTTTCAAGTAAATATGGTTACCGAGGTCCTTTTTTTAGTACAAGAAACTACTTCGGAGAGCGAAAGCATAGCGGAAAACTTATTCACTGGAAGGAATACAGATTTCATCCGAAACATAAGCTTTTGGTATCAAGAGCGTCAGGAAACTTTATTGCTACAGAACACCATCTTTTCAGAGAAAAGAGATATTTTTCCTGAAAAAGTTGTTTTTTCCCCCTAGGAGAACCCAGTCAACAGTATTATTTTTCTTTGGAAAAACGTTTTAAAATAATAGAATTCTGTTTTGACACAAAGCTGTTTCAAAAAAAGCCACTTATTCATTTTCTCCTGCAAATTTATTTTTTAAAGTAAATAGCGATTAACGAGTTCCATTTTTATGAGAAGACATTACTGCGCGGATAGAAAGCTTGGGAAAAGTGCATTCACTGGGTGGAATATACATTTCAGCCAAAACTTTAGCTTTCGTTATCAAGAACATCTTTTGGTACAGGAAATCAGCTTTTTAAAGAAAACAGAGCTTTTTCCCGCAACAGTTGATTTCCCCCCACACCTCTGGAAAATCTTTTTGACATTATTCTCTCTCATTGCCAAGGAGTTTTTAAGTAAAAGTACTATGTTTTGCTCCTATGAGTGTGACTCGTTTTCTTCTAAAAATGGAAAAAATACACTACAGAAAAGCTGTTTTGAAAGCTCAGTGATAAGTTAATGACAGACATTAATCCAAGGCCAGTGTCCTTTGTTCCTGTGAGGCTGGGCAGGGTTTGTTCTCTACATGCCCTGATGTGGTGTGACCATTATTATAACAACAATACTCAATGCATGATGAGCCTTCCGAAGACACCCAACATAACAAACTTACCATTATCTACCACACCAATTTGCATTAGATACCATATTATAAACATGACCATGTGGGTGCTCAGTGTTCCCCCTGAACTACAGAATGTCACAAGGTGTATGTGTGTTTGTTGACTTCCCTGCCCCCTCTGTAGGGTGAAACTAGATCCTGCAGGCATAGGTGATGGTGTTGCAACAGTGGGGCCTGGCTTCCGGCCTCATGAGTTCATACTGTGTGCGCATTGTAATAGCCATCATCTGAAAATATAATCACGAGTAGCTCCACTTCCTTCCTTATAATGTGTGTGCAGCCTCCTACCCTCCCTCCACCCTCTGCCAGATAAAACTATGCCCTGCAGCCCAAGCACAGATGAAGGGGTTGCAGCAGTGAGGTCAGGATGCTGGCCTCATGGGTTTAAATCATACGTGCGGCTATGTCACAGAGCTCAGTGGGTGCTCAGTGTTCCACTGAGCTACAGAACATCACACAATGTATGTGTGTTTGTTGACCTACCTCCGTCCCTCCCCCTCCCCCTCTGCAGGATGAAACTAGACCCTGCAGGCGTATGTGACGGTGTTGCAACAGTGGGGCTGGCTTCCGGCCTTGTGAGTTCATATTATATGAGCACTGGGGTAGCCATCATCTCATAATATCATGAGAGCTCTACCCATTGGTACACTAAATCTAATTCCAAGTGGCCTATCATAGACCCTAACTAAAGGTCGTGGCACTCTACCCAGAAGAATCCTAACCATAGTGTGGGGAGTCCTTTCCATGGGAACCTTAACTCCAAGAGAACTTCTCATAGGAACCCTAACACCTAACTCCAAAAGGCCAAACCATACTTTTCCCAATCTTAACTCCAAGTGGCCAACCAATAAGATTCCTAACCCGAAGCTAGGAAGCCCTAACCATAGAAACACAGTCCTAACTCTAAGAGGCCTACCTGTAGGAACTCTAATCTTATCTCCAAGTGGCCTTTCCATAGGAACCCTAACTCTGAGATAGGGAGCCCTACCCATAGGAACCCTAACACTAGGGTGGGGAGCGCTATCAAGAGGAACCATAACTAGAATTCCAAGTTTCCTACCCGTAGGAACCGAAATCCTTCTACCAAATGGCCTACCCATAGGAACTCTGACCCCAGGGCAGGGAGCCCTGCCTATAGGAACCCTAACCCTAACTCCAAGTGGCCAACCCATAGGAATCCAAACCAAAGCAGGGAGCCCTACCCATATGAATGCTAACCCTAGGGCTGGGAGCCCTACCCTTAGGAACCCTAACCCTAAACCCAAATTGCCTACTCACAGGAACCCTAATACTAGGGCAGGGAAACCTACTCATAGGAATCCTAACCCTAACTTCAAGTGGCCTACCCATTGGAATCCTAGGGCGGGGAGCCTTATCCATAGGACCCCATCCCTATTGCTTAAATTCTATTGCTAAAAAAAAAATAAGAATAAAAAGTTGCCAAGAATAATTTTTCATCAAGTTTTTAAAGAAAAGAATAATTTTTAATCAAAATTGATAATTGTTTTCTTTCAAGAAATTATTATGCAGTTTGAAAGTCTGGGGAAAAAGTTTTCATTTGAAGGAAAACTGATTTCAGCTAAAACATGCTCTAAAACGTCAGCAAATTATTTGGGGAAAGATAATCAGCTATCCAAACAAAATCCACCCCAAAATTCTGTTGCTTAAAAGAAAATATAAATAATAAGCTGTCGAGCAATTTTTAAATGCATAAACAAATTTGCGCTGAAAACTGTGGGTAAAAAAATGAAGTGCTTTCTCAAGCAATATTTTGCCAATATTTGATCCAAAATTGATAATTTTGTGTTTTTCCAAAGAAAAAGCAATTTGTAAAACGATATTTTATTGGAAAATCCATTTTTGGGAGAAAATTATTCACACACGTTTTGACAAATCTTATTCTCAAAGCATACTTTTTCTTTGGTTAAAAATGCTGTTCCAATGAGAAATAATACTGTTGAAAATGTTTTACTAGGAAAGAACCAACTTTGGCAGAAAATATATCTTTGTTTCAAAAGCTGTTTTTCAGTCCCTAAAGAATTAATGATTTTTTGATTAAAAAAAATGTAGGTTTCACTGAAATGTTTTCCTTCAAATGCAACTTTCTCCCCAAGCTCGCTAGCTGCACAATAATTAAGAACAAATATTAGTTTTAATGAAAAATTAATTTCCCTCAAAAAGTTTGATGAAAAATTCTTCTTGACGATATCTGCTTTGTATTTTCTTTTAAGCGATAGGAATTTTAGATGAAAATTTGGTTTGGTTCCATATAATGCAAAAGTCATTGATAAGCAATTTTTAGGTCTATGATTAAGCTCGCGAAAAGAGCTGTTAGTGAAAAAATAAGTGGCTGTATTAGTGGGAAAGGGGCAACTTTTGGCAGAAAAATATCTTTTTTGTCTGGAAAGTTCATTTTCTCTCCCCAAAGAATTTCTTGATGTTTTTGATGAAAAAAACTAGAGATTTTCCTGAAATCTGTTTTCCTTTGAATGAAATCTCTGTCCTTCAAGCTTTCTATCAGCACAATAACTTGCTTAAGAAAAATTTTTTGATGAGAAATTAATTTTCTTTTCAGGCAAAAAAGATATTTTGCCTGCAAAAGTTGATCCTTTCCTAGTTAAACACTTTCCACAGTGGTATTTCTCATGGGAAAAGCTTTTTAAACTAAAAGTACAATGTTTTTATAATAAACCTAATTAATTTTCCAAGAAAATATCATTTTACAAATATCATTTTCTTTGAAAAACATGAAAATTATGAGTTTTTGAGGATATAGTGGCATAAAATTGCTTGAGAAACCACTTCCTTTTTTCACCAACTGTTCTCTTCCTGAATTTCTTCTTACACATAAAAATGCTTTAAAATGACTTTTTTAAATTATATGGAATCAAAGCAAATGTTCACCCAAATATCCTATTAGAAAATAAGTTGTCAAGAAATTAAGTTGTCAAGAACAATTTTTCATCAAACTTTTTGAAAGAAAATTATTTTCACCAAAATTGATTTTTTTTTAAACAAGAAATTATTGTGCAGATAGAAAGCTTGGAGAAAAGAGTTTTCACTAGAAGGAATATAGATTTCATCCAAAACTTCAGCTTTATTAGAAATGTCAACAAACTCTTCTGGTACATAAAATCAGCTTTTCAGAGAAAACAGATATTTTTCCTACAAGTTTTTTTTGTAGGAAAAGATTTTCAACAGTATTATTTCTCATTGGAAAAGTGTTTTTAAATAAAAGAACTATGTTTTGATAATAAGTCTCTACAAAAAAGCGACTTACTCATTTTCTCCTAGTAAAAGAGCAAAGGAGAAAAGGCTTCAATCACTGGTTTGACTAAGCTTATTATCAAAACATTCTTTTTTTCTCCCAAAAATGGATTTTCCAAGTAAATATAGTTTAACAAATTTCTTTTTTAACAAAGTTGAAAGAAGTGGTTACTCAAGCAATATTTTGCAATATTCGATCAAATATTGATAATTTTGTGTATTTCCAAACAAAAAGGAATTTGTAAAATTATATTTTTCCTGAAAAAAACATTTTTGGGAGAAAAGGCTTCAATCACTGTTTTGATGAAGCTTATTATCAAAACATACTTTTTCTTCCATTAAAAACGCTTTTCTAATGAGAAATAATACTGTTGAAAATGTATTTCTCATTGGAGAAGTGTTTTTAAATAAAAGGACTATGTTTTGATATTAAGCCTCTAAAAAAGTGACTTACTCATTTTCTCTTAAAAATTCATTTTCCATATAAATATCCTTTAACAAATTCCTTTTTCTTTTTCAACAGAATTGATGTTTTTTCTTACAAGAAATTACTGTGCAGATAGAAAGCTTGGGGAAAAGAGTATTCACTGGAAGGAATATAGATTTCATCCAAAACTTTAGCTTGTGTTATCAGAAACGTCAAAACACTTTTTTGGTACAGAAAATCAGCTTTTCATACAAAAAATGTTTTTCCTGCTAAACATTGTTTTTTCCCCTAGTAAAACATTTTCAGTAGTATTATTTCTCATTGGAAAAGCATTTTTAAATAAAAGGACTATGTTTTGATAATAAGTCTCTACAAAAAAGAGACTTACTCATTTTCTCCTAAAAATTGATTTTCCAGGCAAATATAGTTTTAGAGATCCCTTCTCGTTTGCAAAAAGCTAACAAAATTATCTGTTTTTGATCGAATACATACAAAAAAAACCCTCTTGCTTTTTCACCCACAGTTTTCTATCCAAATTTCTTCATGGACCTACAAAGCGCTTAAAAATTACTTATTATTTGGACCAAAGCAAACTTATGAGAAGCGGCTCTTCCTCTTTGTCCGTTTGTGTGAGCTAGTCTTTTGGGACTCAATCTAGTAGGTGAAATCTGAGCCCCTTACTGGCTTGGGACCCACAAGCAAATTAGGTTGAGAGATGCCTTATTTCCCTCAGTTTGTGCATCTTTCTGGGGCTTAGTATCAAATCCTGGGGTGGGGCTGCAGTGCACAGCACAGGCAGAACCACAAGCATCTAGGGAAATATTACTGCAAAAATGTAGGTGCCAAGCGAGTTTTGGCACCTACAGGGGTAGGCAGCACCTGAATAGGGGTTTCATGAGTCTAAGTGTGGCTAGTATTCTAGTATTTTAAGTGCCTAAAGTGGTAGTGAATCTCAGGAGCGGCGCCAGGATTTTTGGCGCCCTAGGCGCAGGGCTAGCTCGCCGGTCCCGTGGCTCCGGTGGACCTCCCGCAGGCGTCCCTGCGGACGGTCTGCTGGTCCCACGGCTCCAGTGGACCTGCCGCAGGCGTGCCTGCGGATGCTCCACTGGAGCCGCGGGACCAGCAGATCCTCCGCAGGAACGCCTGCGGGAGGTCCACCGGAGCAGTCTGCCGCCCTCCCAAATCCTGGTGCCCTAGGCGACCGCCTAGGTCGCCTACATGGAAGCGCCGGCCCTGGTGAATCTAGCTCAAGGAGCAGCAAACAGGCTTCAGGTGGAAGGAGACACTACAGAAAAGCTGTTTTGAAAGCTCAGTGATAAGTGAATGACAGAAGTCAAGTAAGGTGACAATTAGTCCCCTCATCTCTCTGGCGGTTTACTTCATCTAGACGGCTAGAAAAAATGTGACTCCTGGACTCTCGAGATGTCCAGTATCAGCCACACAGCACAAAGTCCATGTGGGCTCCTCAGCTGAATGAGGATGTGTCTGATGAGGAAGGCAGAAAGGGGACGTCCTTGCGTAGCTGGCAAGGATTTGTCCATCATAGTAGGAAAGACACGATCTTGGTGGGAGCCATTACCATGAGCTTCATGGGCTGGTGGTTTGGAAACTATACTAACTGCAGCCACTTTAGAAAGCAACGAAAGTGGAGTCTTGTGACTAAGTGCATGAGGCCATATGACCTAGGAGAGGCAGACGTGTTGGAGAAAAACTTAGTTCTCACTTTTTTGGTTGGGTGCAGCAGAGTCAGATACTTTATTTTCTCTTTACAATTGTATAGAGGGAGGGAGTGCCCTAGGACACAGAGTTACCCCAATCCCAGGCAAGTGTCTCCACAGGTTAACAATTACAGCAAGCATTTATACTTTTTGTTACAGACAATAATAAGCAACAGCTGCATTTTGTTTATACATAGGCCATCTTGATATCTTATTTTTCTCATTTCTATTTAGATGCCAGTCTACGTTCCTCATTATTGACACAAGTATCAGAGGGTAGCCGTGTTAGTCTGGATCTGTAAAAGCAGCAAAGAATCAGAGGATGCATGCATCTGAGGAAGTGGGTATTCACCCACGAAAGCTCATGCTCCAAAACGTCTGTTAGTCTATAAGGTGCCACAGGATTCTTTGCTGCTATTATTGACACAGGGTCGCAACAACTTTTCACACAGTTCTTTCCCACTTGCCTCACACAAATCCTCACTTCTACAAATCTTGCATTAGTAGGGTTACAGCTAGCCTAACTCTTGCTAACAGAGACTGTCATGCATTAAGATCCCCTACAAATCCCTGTCCGTTCTTTCTCTACTTCCACACTCCCCCCTTTTGTACTTCTAGCACAACAAATATTTTCAAACCTCTATTTGCATTAAGCCATGGTTTTCAGATTCTACATCAGATGTTTCAATCTTAGGGGTTTTAATTGGATGCAATGACAATGCATGATTAGCATGGGCATGAAAGGTATTACTATTATTACGTCCTTTACAACAACAATAACATAACCCTAAACCAAATAACAATAAAAGCAGTAACTTTCCCACAGTAATAGATATGATGGGATTGTTATACAGTTTTAGTCACAAAGCACAATATATTATACTTAATACATAAAGTAGACACTCTATAAGCTGTATGGAAAGCATTCTTTTCAACTCGATATATATTTTGAAGCATATGAATTTTCCCTTGTATTTCAGAGATTCTTTGAACCTCTGGTAACACAAAGCAAATTTTGAAATCAATCAGGTACTAAGCTGGTCCAATTAAAGGATATCTGGAACCTAGAGTTACTTGCAAAATTCTATCTGCAGGCCAGTAAACAATATGATTGCCTGCAGTAGTAATGAGATTAAAATGTGTATCGTGCAATGTGGTGGTTTTACCATACACACAGCTAGCATTAGCTTGAAAAAGTAAATGTCCTGTCAGTATAGTTCCTTGTCCCTTACCCTCCCAGCAATACGTTATCATGAACAGTGACAACTTCTCCTGGCTTCTGTTTACGGATACACTGAAGCTGTAGGGGTTCTAACAGCCAAAATGTCCATTGACTCCCTATTCCTATCCAAAATGTCAGGTGTTATTCTAGGGGCACTGACTATAATTCAGTTAGGTATACTAGATGGTCTAATCTCCCAGACGTCACGGTGAATAATCCAGTCCCACACACAACCTCCCCGTGGAGCCGGCAGGATTCGGTACGTGGGAGCTCACACCCCCCTAACTGGTCCATATGCTTGGAAGGAGCACTGTGAATGTCCACACTTCCACCCAGAAAGTCTCCAAGTATGTCTCCATGGCCACAGATCAGATGGTACTCCTGATGTGTCTGTAAGGGCAGTGGGCCAAGCCTGGTGCTCAAGATCACTCTGAATGGCCATCAGCTGGTCATTCAGGAAATCTTGAATTTCTGAACATGCTAGATCCCACTGCAATGCCTTCCTAGCCTCAGTGATATTCAATACCATTTCTGTCAGCAACTTCTGGGTCACAGAACTAAGGGCGGAAATGACATGTAACTCACCAACTCCAGCCTGTACTTGGGTTAGCTGAACCTCAGTAATAAGGCCAGTGGCCTTCTCTAGTTGGCCCAATTTCTCATCATGTTCTTGGTTGTTAAAAATATTCCAAACTGCTGCTGCACTATTGGCCCCATCCCCCAGGGATCTGGTCAGATCCATCTTCTTTCTAGAGGAAATAACCCAAACTTTCTGTTGTGCATATTGAATAGCAGCCCCCTGTGAGCAATTTGAGTATGTAGAGATGATCTGGAAACTGGATAAGGGCAATGTAACCTTAACAGTCCTTAATCACAGTCCACTGATATCCTAATACATCTCTCTTTGGTGTAGTACTATATCACATCTTTTATTTAACTATTCTCAGGTACTTCCAAGAGGCATTGACATTAATAGCGTAGGAGGGGGTGTATTGCAATAAGATACAGGTTACATTATTAGTCACCGGAATGGTTTCAATACAGGTAAAATTTCCAGTGGCAGAACAAACTTTTTGGGTATTCTTTTAATTATTCACTAATTGAGTAACCAAACAACAATAAGGGCCTCTTTCATATAACACATTGCGAACTCCAGGAACAGCCATCATAGATACTTCACTATGGAACCCATCAATTTCAATTACAGATTCTTTGAGTTAATTTGTAGTGATATCATAGATTTCTATTTCCACTGATCCATTTATTCTCCTCTCAATTGTTCGCTTATATGGGATATGCTGAACTTTAAAAATATTTTTTTTCCCAAACAATCTTTAAATAAATCACTAAAGTGTGAAGGCCTTGGCCATTGGTTTTATCAAATATATGGCATTGTCTGTATTTGGATGTATTATAGGGGTAATAGTGTAATGGAGGACATGGCGGGGCAATGGCAACAAGGTGCCTTTGGTACTTGTCATTTAAAATACAATTAGGGAGGGCAATACGTGCTGAAGCATTTATCCAAAACATAGGGCGCAGCCTGCAGAATAAACCCCAAAATCCAATCAATACCACATTCCCAGGCATGGGTCCCACAAATTTCTTCCTGCCAGTGTATAATTCTTTGTTTCTTCACCAGGATCAGTTCTTAATGTCCTTTCTAGTAGGAATTCCTGGATTTTGGCAATTTCAGTGGAGTGAGTGTTCTTTCTTCTTTCCCGAAACAGTCGTGGTTCAGCAGCCTACGGGGAGAGGTTACCAGCACATCACCCTGTAATGGTTTTGCTTCTTCTAGAAAAATTCAAAGGCACAGTAGGTCTGTCAGTAGACAAGGGAGAGGTTACTAGCACTTCACCTTGTCCTTTTTCCCTGCTGTCCAGAAGGCTCAGTAGAGCTAGAAGGAGAAATAGGCTAATCATCAGTAGGAGAATCCTCCCGAGGTGGAGGGGTCTTTTTGCAGTGAGAATCATGGGTCCAAGCAGTCAGTCTTTGGCACTTCACAGCGGTGTTGGTAGTCAGCAGGACTTAATAAGGGCCTTTTCAGCATGGAGCCAAAGCAATCTTTCACTGGTGGACCTTTCCATAGATCCAGTCTCCTAGTTCCAAGGAGTGGCAGGGCTGCTAGGGTCTTTGGGTAGCGCTTCTTTACCTGTGAGAAAAGAAACCTAACATTTCATTAATGCCTGGCAGTGTTTTGCAGATCTCGTAGCTGCTTGGGCACATTCAAGCCCCCCCGCCCCCTTCTTGGTTGTCAGCCAAGTCTTAGCTGTGAGCAGTGTCTTTGAATGGGGCCAGTGTCTTATCTTTAGACTGAGCATGCTAGCTATTTTTTTCCCAGTTAATTCATTCTGTTCTTTTTCCTTCTCCCCTTCTTGGCTTCTTTTAACCTACAAAGGAAACTTCCACTCTTCACTCATGCACCTTTTCCCAACAATGAACACATAAACATTGCCATTATACAGTACATTAGTCTTATTATTCAATGTATGCCACATATACCCTTCCACTAAAATAACTTTGTTACAGAGCTTTGGCGCAACAAGCCACGAAAAGCACACCCACTTTGAGGAGTCCACTCAGTACAACCTCTGGTGTCCAATAGCTTCCCACCCTCCCCAGCCCTCTGGCTAGAAATCTGAGGTAGCCAGAAGGATCCCATGTGCAATATGGGGAGTGGGTTAACTTTTCATGTCCTTGCTTCCAAAGACTGTTGGTATGCAAATTTTAACAATTTTTCAATTAAAAGATCTGGTCAATGAAGTTTCTTTTTCTTACTTAAGGAAATGTATTAGACTTTAGTATATCACATTCTCCTGATTTATCCAAACACTTTGTATTCCAAGTTGAATAAAACACGTATCTGCTTTTTTTTTTTTAATTTAACCCTTCTGTTTGATTTTAAACTGGACTATCCTATGAAAATATTAAACACAACAATTCTGGCCATGAGACAACCACCACCAGACAGGACATAGAACACAAAACATAATTCTTATTGTGCCACTAAATGCATGGTACGTTGAATGCTGTTCAGCTGGCATCAGTTTTCTCTGATTATCTGAAAGACAAAAAACAGAGGTCTACCCCTTTTGGGCAGTCAATCATTGCTTAAAATATACAAATATCTTGTTGATTTCAGGCAAAACAGAGGAATTACCTCATATTTTCTTGTATTTGTTTCACAGACAGTCCAGGTTTCAGTGGCTTCTACCTTATCAGTTAGATAATTTGCATTAATAGAGATGTTTTCTGGCTTGCTTCTGGATCCAAAGCTATCCACAGCTTAAAGATTCTTACTTAAAAAGGGACACAATTAACTTTATCAGAATTTTTATTGCCTTTTTATTTCTAACTCCTGCTTTCAAACACATAATCATCTGAAAGAAAACACTACTTATTGTAGCCCCTTACAGCCTAATAGGGTTTCAATTACATAGCACTGTATATAATTCTTTAGCTAATTCGACTAAATTGTTCATAGCCAAATAATTGCAATCAAATAATTTCTTGCCTGAATTTATTTACAAACACTTCAAAGACAGCAAGAACTTTTCTCCTTAGCAGTTTTACAAAGTTCAACTGCTGTTCCCTCCAGCAACTACAGAGTTAACTTCTCACTTCTTCCTTAAATCACTTGCTTGTCTCCCAACAGCCACTTTTATCAACTCAAATCACAATTTCAAGTATTGTCCTGGGTATTTGAAATCCCCGTGCTTATACTTACTTACTCCTTCCTTCCACTATGCCCTCAAAATTTTCCAACCTGTTTTCCAGTCGCTCTGTCGCCTGCCCGCTTGGGCCCGATCCTGCTTTCCTCACTAAACCGTCCCTTCCATGGGCACCAGCTTTGTTCCACTACCAGTTTAGCTAGGAGGGTGGGCTTTTCAACTAGCCCCCACCATTCCTGGTCTCTTCCCTTAAACATTCTTATTCACAAGGCTACCCATGTCCTCCCCCGTGAGGCTTGCCACTTGGGCAAAAAAAGCATGGCCCATTACTGTTTTACTATTCAATTTCCTCTTGTGGCAAACACACTGCTGTTACGGCATATGCTGAGCACAAATGGTTAAATTTTGACAAGTCCCTGAAGGACCAGTACTTGCTTAGCCAGGGCTTCCTTTTCTACCTGGAAGTCCTGTCTCAAGTCTTGCAACTTGCCCTGGGCGTAGGTTTGAGTTGCTGCCTGGTTCATGATCTATGCTCTTAATTGCTCAGTTCTAGTTATTAAGTACACATCTCTTCCCTTTTCTCCAACTTCTCTATTGCCCAGTCCTGCCACCCTTCCCGGTCAACCGGGGTGGAGAGAGGAATGCTAAACCCCTCTCCAGTTTTCAGACTTACTGTGTTTGAGTGGGCACACCTTTAATCATACAATCCTCAACATATAATACCAACAATACCAAGCAAAGCAAACATAAAAATAACAAAGGTAAAACAAATAGATGGTGTAAATTCTGCAGGGCTTCCCCCTTTCTCAACTGCCCACCAAACTGTGACAAATTTCTGTTACCAATTTATCCCTCGTGTCAGGTGATCAGGCTGACACTGTAGGATCATTGCAGGAAGATAAAGAAAACACACTATATGACCGACATCACTCAGGAAAAACATTAATGCCCCAAGCCCGAAGCCACTTTCATACTCACACACGTACGTCCAGACTGGCCAAGTCCGTGTATAATGTTCAAAGAACGGAGAAAGGTGGATGGGAGATTATCCTGTATACAGCTTGTCCAGAATTTCCAACATGCTTTCGCTCTTGGGAGGGCTGTTCTTTTCCACCCTGGGATCTCGTGCGGTGACTCTTTCAGAGATTCCAGTCCAGGTCGGCTGCCTGTGGCTTCTTCAGTGTCACCAAGCCACATCGCCTCCAGGGTCGCAAAGGCACACTGTTGGATCTCACTGGATAGTTAAGCTTGCAAATGTAATCTCAGTTCTGTAACTTGTATTGCCTTTGGTTTGCCTCTGTCTATATTTTTTCACAGCCAGCTGGGTCCAAAGGCAGTTTTTCTTTGTACTTAGCATGGTCTGTGTTGATTCTTGACCTCAAATGCAGAGCAACTTTCTCTTTATCTCTGGGCCAAGCTGAATTTCAAATTAACCCTTTCATTTCCTCAATAGACACATTGCTCACATTGTGTCAGAGGCTTTTTTAGTGATTAAAAGCCCCTCTTAGATGTATAATCTTATCTAATGATGCAAGGGTTTCTCTGAGATATGTAAGTTTATCTAAATTGAAGGTACCTTCCAGTGGGCATTGTTTAAATGGATTTGCACGTGTGTAATTACTCCAATTTTCTAAATACCTGCAAGTTTTAGGGTCATAATGTACGTACATGAAATAAGATGGGGTACCCTTAGGGGGTGAGAGGGAATGTTTAGGACTGTCCCCCACCCATTTTGCAATCACACACACAGGGGGATGCCCTGTCCGTGCTAGCAGCACATAAACTAAGGGTCTCTCCCTACAAGGTACTCACACAGGAGAGGCTAACGAGGATGGTCACGACCCTCTTACATCTCCCTTCAGCGAAGAGTATCAGCGAGTCTCAGGGAGACGGCACCGCTCCCTCTTGTTGCCTCCAATGAGATGATCAAACTGTCAGTGGTTCACACAGAGAGGAAAAGAGGGATGGGAGATGGGTACACACACTCCTAGACCCAGGTAGCTTCCTTGCCGGATGATGCCAGCCTGAGTCAGCCACCGTGGGTCGGATCTTCTACAGATACTCTAGTTACTGGGCTTGCGTTTGAGCAGTTCTGGTCACTAGTCAAATGACTTCACAGAATACTCTGGGTGTCTTCCGGTAACTTTCATTCACACTGGTGTACACACACACCCTGACCCCAAGGACTCTATTTCTGAATACCATGGTGCATCTATACCTTATGGCTGGACTCAATACACATTAGGCGGTAACAACCCTCCTGAGGTGGTAAAACCTCTCAGCACCGGTGCGTACCCAATGCATTTCCTTTATGCATTAACCTTATTGGGGGTGGCCAAACTAACAGTTCCCCAACACCGCATACAAATACCTTATTGGGAGCGGTAAAACAGTTCCCCAGCACCGCTCTGCATCTGATCTTGCTGCACAGTCAATAAGTTCAGATGGTGAAAGCCCAACAGGGACAGACGGCCCCATTGACAGCCCTCCTCCGATACCCCAATAGAGATTTCAAAAGGTCTCATACCTCTCTTGTGGTGCCATGGGGTTCGAAGGGGCACAATCCATAGCAGCTGCCTATGTCTCAGTAGGTATTGCCATTCCAGACGAGCCCCCAAATTGTCGGAGAAAAACTTAGTTCTCACTTTTTCGGTTGGGTGCAGCAGAGTCAGATACTTTATTTTCTCTTTACAATTGTATAGAGGGAGGGAGTGCCCTAGGACACAGGTTGCCCCAGTCCCAGGCAGGTCTCTCCACAGGTAAACAATTACAGCAAGCATTTACACTTTTTGTTACAGACAATAATAAGCAACAGCTGCATTTTGTTTATACATAGGCCATCTTGATATTTTATTTTTCTCACTTCTATTTAGGCACCAATCTATGTTCCTCATTATCGACACAAGGTCGCAACAACTTCTCACACAGTTCTTTCCCACTCACTTCACACAATCCTCGCTTCTACAAATCTCACGTTATTAGGGTTACAGCTAGCCTAACTCTTGCTCACAGAGATTGTCATGAATTAAGATCCCCTACAAACCCCTGTCAGTTCTTTCTCTACTTCCACATATGTCTGCCCAATACTTGAGGGTTGTCTGTGATCTAAGGTCTGGAACCTGTCCTTGGGCAAGTATGCTCTTGTGACAGAATTCAAGGTGGCCGTGATGAAGTTCAGAGATTGTGTGTGGGTGAGAACGGCTTTTTCAGTGTTCATGCCAACTCGCAGTGAGAAGAGCGGGTGCAGCATCACAGAAGTTGATGCTTGGGCTTCCTGGCAGGACTTGATGACCAGGTGCCAGGGGTGGCTCTAGACATTTTGCCGCCCCAAGCACAGCGGCATGCGGGGGGTGCTCTGCCGGTCGCCGGCGTGCCTGCGGAAGGTCCACCGGAGCCGCGGGACCAGTGGACCCTCCGCAGGCATGCTGCCGAAGGCTGCTTGCCTGCCGCCTTCCCGGTGACCGGCAGACTGCCCCCCGTGGCATGCCGCCCCAAGCACGTGCTTGGCATACTGGGGCCTGAAGCCGTCCCTGCCAGATGCCAGTCATCGAGGCAAGGGAAGACAATGAGACCGTGATGTCAAGAGCTGCTACTACCAAGAATACGTTGGTGAAGATTCTGAGGGTGGTCGGTATTCTAAAAGGGAGCACTCCGTGCAAAAAATGGTGAACCATCAATCTGAGGAAGTGTCTGTGAGCAGGCTGAATGTCTACACACAAGTAGGTCTACATGTAAATAGCATAAAAACATGTCCATTTTTAAAAATAGGATTATAGATGCCAATATGACCATATGCAATCTGAGTCTGAATGAAGTGGTTGAAATGACCAGTGGAGGTCGAGGATTGCTCTCCAACCACTCTTCTTTTTGGGTTACAGAAAGTAAGTTGAACAACACCCACTCCCTTAGCATTGAGGAGGAATGTGTTCTAGTGCTCCTCATTTCAATAGGGAGTTCTCCTCTTGGTTGAGAATACTCCTGTGAGTGTACCCCCTGAAAGGGGTTGGAGACAGGGTTTCTGGAGGAGGTAGGCATGCCCCAAGCAAGTCCCTCTTGCCATCTGTCTGCCCAGCTGTTTGGAGAGGGGTAAGTTGGGCTCTTATGATGGTAGTTGTGGGTCCTTGCAAGCTGGGGTAACTGTCTTTTTGGATAAGTGCTACGGAAGAATCTGGAACCATTCTCGCTCTGTGGGTCAACCTGGGATGAAATTAAAAAGGAAATGGGGACCCAGAGGGAAGGGGCTGGCTGAGGAGCCCACTCTCCCCTCAGTAAACGGGTAGGGGAAGGAGGTCCCTTCTCTCACACTTTTGGCTTTCTGAAATTTTAATGGCGGGTACTTGGTAGAAATTTGTTTGGATAAAGCATGACAGAAGTCTGCTGGATTCCATTGAAATTTTGGGACTAAAAGACCCATGGGCGACCACGGAGACAAATGTTTTAGTGCTTTCTAAAACAATCCCAATGTCAAAACAGCACAGGGTTAGGCAGCTGTGTTGCAGGGATTGTACTTGGTGGCTAAGTCATTACAGGCAAAATGCACCATCCTAAAGAACTAAATGCAGAAGTAAGTGATTTAAAGTGAGTGAAGAGTTACAAGTAGCTTTTGCAGAAATTAATACTATAGAGTCTGGAGGGAGTTTGGATTGAAGTAAACAGTTGGGAGTTGTGGAAATGTTAAAAGGTAACAGGTGTGAAGATGTTAAAGAGTAACAGTTATGGTGTTATAAGAAGGAAGTTTTGGTTTGATAACAAAACCTAGTTCTGTAAATGGGTTTTTGGAGGAGGTAGGCATGCCCCAAGCAAGTGCAATTTGGTACAGCTACACTGGGTGGAAGCTTAGTAGTTAAACAAATTATACAAGGAGAGCCGGTAGAATGACTACTTACACCACTACATTTTTGTCCCCAAAAGCCTTTACAACTATTCTGAAGGAAAATTGCCCCTTTTCTCACAGGAATGATTTGTAAATGTGATTTAATCAAAATTACTAAAGGAATATAAAGGAATATAATTTCTATTGGAATTTAACTTGACTGTCTCCAATTATACAAGATGGGAATTATCTGGGTACAGTTGTGTAAAAATGAGGTGTTGGGCAAAAGAGAATTTTTGTGTGTGTGAATCTTTGTGTAATTATGTAAGGTTTTAAGGACCTAAAGCAACACTCATGGTGTGTAAAATCCTGTTTGTAGGTTTAACATAAATTGTTGTTGTTTTTTTTAAATAATTTAAAAAAATACCACTAAAACTCCATTTGAATCTGACAGATCCTTGTGCCACACACAGGCAACTAATGTGATGTGGCTTTGGATTTAGCATTTAACCCTCTGGATAGGTCCATGTTTTTATAAAGTTTAATATCTCTTTAAATAAGGATCAAAGAATGTGGCCCTGGCTGGTATAGCCAGAACCAAGAGAATGGGGTGAGATTCTGGATCCTTTTTTGTTAATAAATGGCAGCTAAAAACTGCAGGAGGGGAAGTTAAAAGAGAGTGCACCTCTGAAGCAAAGGCAGGGGTGAAATGTACAAAAGCAGCAATGCCAGAACCACTGAGCCTTAAAGTGCCTCAGAAAGCAGGATGATCAGCAAGTTATTTTTAGTGCCTATACACAAATGCAAGAAGCCTGGGAAACAAGCAAGGAACTGTGACGTGATTAGAACAACAGAGACTTGGGGTATGTCCAGACTACCCGCCAGATCAGCAGGTAGCGATTGCTCCCCGAACGCACTCCTGTCGACTCGAACTCGACCAGGGCGAGCGGCAGTAGCGCAGTTGATGGGGGAGCTGTGGCTGTTGATTCCGCGCTGTGAGGATGGGAGGCAAGTCGAAATAAGATACATCGACTTCAGCTATGCTATTCCTGTAGCTGCAGTTGCGTATCTTACATCGACACCTCTCCCTCCCCCCCAGTGTAGACCAGGCCTTGGTGGGATAACTGTCATGGATGGATATAAACTGTTCAGGAAGGACAGATAGGGCAGAAAAGGTGGGGGAGTTCCACTGTATGTAAGAGAGAAGTATGACTGCTCAGAGCTCCGGTATGAAACTGCAGAAAAACCTGAGAGTCTCTGGATTAAGTTTAGACATGTGAGCAACAACAGTGATGTCATGATTGGAGTCTGCTATAGACCACCAGACCAGGGGGATGAGGTGGACGAGGCTTTCTTCTAGCAACTAACAGAAGTTACTAGATCACAGGCCCTGGTTCTCATAGGAGACTTCAAATCACCCTGATATCTGCTGGGAAGTTTTTGGAAAGTGTAGGGGACAATTTCTTGGTGAAAGTGCTGGAGGAACCAACTGGGGGCAGAGCTCTTTTTGACCTGCTGCTTACAAACCAGGAAGAATTAGTAGGAGATGCAAAAGTGGATGAGAACCTGGGAGGTAGTGACCATGAGATGGTTGAGTTCAGGATCCTGACACAAGGAAGAAAGGAGAGCAGCAGAATACGGATCCTGGACTTCAGAAAAAGTCTTTGACTCCCTCAGGAAAATGATGGGCAGGATCCCTTGGGAGAATAACATGAGGGGGAAAGGAGTAAAGGGGAGCTGGCTGTATTTTAAAGAATCCTTATTGAGGTTGCAGGAACAAACCATCCCGATGTGTAAAAAGAATAGTAAATATGGCAGGCGACTAGCTTGGCTTAACAGTGAAATCCTTGCTGATCTTAAACACAAAAAAAGAAGCTTACAAGAAACGGAAGATTGGACAAATGACCAGGGAGGAGTACAAAAATATTGCTCAGGCATGCAGCAGTGAAATGAGGAAGGCCAAATCACACTTGCAGTTGCAGCTGGCAACGGATGTTAAGAGTAACAAGAAGGTTTACTTCAGGTATGTTAGCAACAAGAAGAAAGTCAAGGAAAATGTGGGCCCCTTACTGAATGAGGGAGGCAATGGGTAGTGATCAGTGGCTCCATGTCTAGTTGGCAGCCCCAAGGGTTGGTCCTGGGGCTGGTTTTGTTCAATATCTTCATTAATGATCTGGAGGATGGCATGGACTGCACCTTCAGCAAGTCTGCAGATGACACTAAACTGGGAAGAATGGTAGATAGCCTGGAGGATAGGGATAGGATACAGAGGGACCTAGACAAATTAGAGGATTGAGCCAAAAGAAATCTGATGAGGTTCAACAAGTGCAAAACCCTGCACTTAGGATGGAAGAATCCCATGCACTGCTACAGACTAGGAACCGAATGGCTAGGCAGTTCTGCAGAAAAGAACGTAGGGGTTACAGTGGATGAGAAGCTGGATGAGTCGACAGTGTGCCCTTGTTGCCAAGCAGGCTAACAGCATTTTGGGCTGTATAAGTAGGGGCACTGCCAACAGATCGAGGGATGTGATCATTCCCCCCTATTTGGCACTGATGAGGCCTCATCTGGAGTACTGGGTCCAGTTTTGGGCCCCACACTACAAGAAGGATGTGGAAAAATTGGAAAGAGTCCAGCAGAGGGCAACAAAAATGATTAGGGGGCTGGAGCACATGATTTATGAGGAGAGGCTGAGAGAACTGGGATTGTTAAGTCTGCAGAAGAGAAGAATGAGGAGGGATTTGATAGCTGCTTTCAGCTACCTGAAAGAGGATGGACCTAGACCGTTCTCAGTGATACCAGATGACAGAACAAGGAGTAATGGTCTCAAGTTGCAGTGGGGGAGGTTTAGGTTGGATATTAGGAAAAACTTTTTCACTAGGAGAGTGGCGAAGCAGTGGAATGGGTTACCTAGGAAGGTGGTGGAATCTCCTTCCTTAGAGGTTTTTAAGGTCAGGCTTGACAATACCCTGGCTGGGATGATTTAGTTGGGGATTGGTCCTGCTGTGTGCAGGGGGTTGGATTAGATGACCTCCTGAGGTCCCTTCCAACCCTGATATTCTATGATTCTATAAATAATCAAACTGCCACAATGTTAAATCTTGGGATAAATGTGATTGAGTAATCCTGTAACAATGTATAATGTGTATGATTTTGGGAGAAATGTTTAAGAATGTTAAAAAGGATAATTGAAATAAAATCTCACGTTCAAAGGTCTCATGGTAATACTGTCTCTCAGCTACTACCTGTGAATAAACTTGGAGCTTGACACAGCAGAGAAACCATTACAAATCTTGTTTGTTGTACAAGAGGGGAAACAGGTACACCACCTCATGAATTTCATAAATGAACCATGGGATAATTCACTAGCCTGCCTACAGAACAAAACAAGGAAAGCATGAAGGTAATTGTTCTGTTTTTCCTGCAATCAGCAAAGAAATTAATAAAAGGAGTATTTTTCATCAATAATCTGTCTCCACCAGGGGTTGGGAAATGTTTTTTTTTGTTTTTCAGACACTATACAGGCAAGCTGGTGCCAGTGGAAGAACAACCTAGAACATCAGGGGTCTACTGTCATGATGAAGATTGTGTTGTATTTTGTGTTGTTTGCTTTGTTCTTACTGTTATTTTGGTGGATATTATATAAGGAAGGTTAACACATATACCAGCAAAGGTCAATACGTGGTATGACCTGCTTGGAGAGCATGATCTACCCAAGGGGGAGACATTAAGTGATGTACCACATTCCAGGGGAACACCATCTATTCCCAGCTACTAAATGGAGGGGCCTTACCTACTCCTTGACCAATTGGGGCCCAGCCTGCTGCTATTGGAAATGGAGAATGAAGGACGGGAATGGGTTCGTTGCACGCAAATAAAAAGGCACAGAATGGGGATTAAGAGGAGGATGGATAAATTATGTTGCATGCATTTTACATGTGGACCCACAAAAGAAAAACAAGGACTTCCTGGCCTGGAATGGAACAATCGTTGCTGCTAATCACAGTTGTTGCTATTGTAAGCCCTACCCAGATCCTGCAATGTGAGATGGCAAAGGAAGGAAACACCTGGACTGTCGCACCCTCATGTTGTGGTAATAATGCAGATAAGGACTTTAAGGATCTACCCATAGAAAGGTTCTGGAGCTGGAAATACCCCAATGGATGAACATGTGGAAGCCACTGTAGGAGAGGGTGCAACCAGTGCTTTTCAATGCGTCTTTCCAGGCCATTACATGGCTGGTACACTCCAAAGAATGGTGGGTGGGCCAGGTACACTTCAATTGCAGTACATACATAGAAGGGTTGAAGTAACATAAAATTGGTGGGTGAGTGGATACACATGGAATTATCACTGGAAAAGGGATTTGTGGGCAGCAGGAAACACAGGGTTGGGTATATGGAATCTGGGGAACAGTTCGGTAACCAAGCAACTGATAAGCCAAAATGTAAAACTTCAGCAGTAAATCAATGAGCTGCTGGCACAGCAACTGTCTGTAATCGCAACAAGATGGTAGAGGGCAGCAGAGGTGAACCTGCAGCTAACTCAATGGACAGGAAACCTCATGACATGGGTGGAGGATGGCTTCAAAAGGCTAACTTGGGAGGGGAAGGTGTATGTGGGAATACAAAATGCTCAACTAGGGGGCTAGCACCTGTGTAATAGTTACTCTGGTACCTTGGAAGGGGATGGCAACTATGGCCATCCCATGAGTCCTATGGAAATAATGAGACAGGGAGGAGCTAGCTGGGAACCACTGGGGGATAGATGGGGAGGATGGAATAGTGTAAAAGGAGGACAATAATTCAGTAAATTGTTTGTCCAGAGAAAATATTTTAAGGTGTCCCTCCCAATGGCCATGGGGGGGGGGGGCAGAATTAATGGCCTGTTGCAAATGGGGGCCATTAGGGGTGTTTTACTGGGAATGCATACAATACTAGGGGGCAAAATGACACCAGCACATGACCAAGTTACACACATCTACACCTAGCCACTGGGACTTTGGTGCACAAATGGAACTGTGGAACTCATTGCTGTGAATAATCGAACCAGTGCAATATTACCTGATTCCATGCCAAGTGGTTAAGCTGGTTTGGACAATACACCATTTTTTTGTGTATATCCAGTGGACCTATGATATGGACAAGAGCATTTGAACACTGCAGAGGCAGCTCACTACAACTGTCAACAACTGGACAAATTTAAAATATACACTCTAGAGTAGTGTTACAAGGTCTTAACTCTGTCAAAGGAGGAGCAGTAGTGTTTCTGGTGGTGGCCTGGATGTTGGACTATATTATAATGCTCAGGGCTCACAATACTACTGTGGATCATTATGCTTGTTGGCCTATTATTAAGTAAACACTCTGCAGCATCAGAGCTGGGAATGAGACGCTGGGAAACAAGGCTCTGAGGCATCAGAGTTATGGTATACATGTTTGCTGGAAATTAACCCCAACAAACATCGCACTGCCTGCACTTTGGACTTCTGGTCTTCTGCTTTCTGTCTGTGTGACAAGAACCAGGGGAGAGGGTGAAGGGAAAGCCCTCTAACATTCTCCAGAAGGTATTTCTGGAGATGAAGTTCCTGGCCTTCTCTGGTATGGCTGGGGAATTACTGGCATCTAAGCCTTGCCATAATGTGGGCTTCCCCAAGACAGTAGAACCAATGCTGGTGGTTGCTGCTGACTATGAAGGATCATGGACAGGAAGTGCTGAGTTTGAAGCCCAGACTTCTGGGCATAGTCCAGTATCTGAGTGAGGAACAGGGGAGTGGATTTCCCCCCAAGAAAGTAAATCTAAACACTAAAATCTAAAAAACACTACACTATAAACTACAAAACCTGCAAACTGTTACCACTATTTACAGAGTTAAATCTAAAAAAATGGTTACTCAACTTTTGTAACTGTTGTTCTTTGAGATGTGTTGCTCATGTCCATTCCATTCTAGGTGTGTGCGTGCTCACGTGTGCCATCCCTGGAGATTTTTACCTCAATGGTATCAGTAGGGTATATCAGGTGCCAGTGGTCCTACACCCTCTGGGTTTCTTCAACTCTGACAGGGATAGGAGGGCCGGTAATGGAATGGGTATGAGCAACACATCTGGAAGAACAACAGTTACAAAAGGTGGGCATTTTTCTTCTTAGAGTGATTGCTCATGTTGATTCCATTCTAAGTGACTCACAAGCAACATCAGCGGAGGTGGGCTCAGAGTTCACAGTCTTGTGGTTCGCAGCACAGCTCTGCCAAAGCCAGCATTGTCCCAAGCTTGCTGGGTCATGCATAACGCGATGCAAGCGTGTGGACGGATGACCAGGTAGTGGCCAGACAGAGCTCTTGGATTGACACCTGTTCCAGGAAGGCTGCCAATAATGCCTGTGCCCTCACTGCGTGCACCATCATGATTGCTGGTGGGGGCGCCTTTGCCAGCTCATAGCAGTAGCAGATGCAGGCCGTAATCCAGGCTGAGATTCCCTGGGCAGACACTGGATGACTTTTCATCCTGTCTGCTTCCACAAATGAACAACTCCTATTCATTCTATTTACGTAGAATGCCAATGCCCTCCTGACGTCCAGGGTGTGAAAGACTGAGTTCTTCGCCAGACGCATGGGGCTTCACACAGAAGACTGGTAAGTATATGTCCTGGCCAGTATGAAACTGAGAATTGACCTTGGGCAGAAATGCTGGATGTGGGCACAGGTGGACCTTCTCCTTGTAGAAGATCGTACAGAGTGGCTCTGAGGTGAGTGATCTTGGACACTCTGCCAGCTGACATTATGGCAACCAGGAACGAAATCTTCCAGGAGAGAAGCAGGAGGGAGCAGGAAGCCAGAGGCTCAACAGGAGGTCTCATGAGCCTTGACAGCATAAGATTCAGGTCCCAGGGGAACTGGGTCCTGCACGTGTGGACAGAGGCACTCTAGACTCTCCAAAAACCATATCATCATAGGAAGAGACCCCTGCCTTGGAACAGAGGAAGCAATGCCAAAATGGTGGCCAGGTGGACCTTGATTGAAGAGCGGGACAACCCTTGGAGTTTGAGGTGCAGCAGATAATCCAGTATGTCCTGCAGCTAGGTTTCCTGGTGGAGGGCTTCCTGCTACCCAGCAAGACCTGTTGGACACAGGTCGAGCACGCCCGCTCATCTGCACTGAGCCATGCAGTAGCCAAACTGTCAAGTGCAGCACTGCCAGGTTTGGGTGCAACAGAGTGCCGTGGCTGTGGGACAGCATATCCGGCCGAAGACACAGTGGAAGAGAGGTGGCTGCTGAAAGGCTCAGCAATGTGCTGAACCAGTGCTGACAGGGCCATGTGGGGGCTACTAGGATAAACATCACTCTATGCTGCTTGACCTTCACGAGGACCCTGTGAATTAATGGCACTGGCCCGACTACGGAATGAGGAAGGCATCTGATAGGGAACCTCTGTCCAGACTCCAAATCAAACAGAACACATGACACTTTCTGTTCTGTCTGGACATGAACACATCCACCTGGGGAGTTCCCCCATTGCCGGAGGATTATGCTGACCGCCTCTGGATGGAGCGACTATTCGTGGCAAGACGAGAAGATACTGCTGAGGTGATCTGCCAAGATAAAAGTCCCAAAGGCTGAGCGCCTCTTGACAAAGGGCTGAGGACCTGGCATCGCCCTGCTTGTTGATGTAATACATTGAGGCGGTACTGTCTGTCAGGACCTGTACCACCTTGCCTTTCAGGTGGGGCAAGAAAGCCTGGTAAGCCAGGCAAACCATCCTGAGCTCCCTGATGTTGATATGGAGGGCGAGATCATCCCGCAGTCAGACATGGAGGGAGATGTGGCCAATTTCAGGCTATAGTCTTGATATATTATGTCCAGTACCCAGTGGTCCGAGGTGATCCGCGATCAGGCCGAACAGTAGGGGTGAAGGTGGTTGAGGAAAAGGAATGGTTGATCAAGGGAATTGGCTGGGGCATTGCTCTCGAGCGCACCATCAAAATGAGTGCTTCTGGTCTCCAGACTCTTTCACCAGGCCAAGCTGCACAGGTGAGCAGAAGGTAGAAAGGAGAAGATGACTAAACAGAGTGTCTTTGTCCCTTCTTCTTGCAGATCCCGGACGAGGCTGCTACAGCTTTGGCAGCAGAGGCATCTGGAACTGCTTATGCACTGACTGTGGCGTGTGCATGCCCAGCGAACGAAGGGTGGCTCTGGTGTCTTTCAGCCCATGCAGACTGTTCCCATCAAATGGGAGGTCTTGGATGACAGTCTGCATCTCCTGGGAGAGTTTGGTGGTTTGAAACCAGGAGCTGTGCCTCATTACCACCACAAACACTACTACTCTGGCTGCCAAGTCCGCCGCATCCCATGCCATCTGCAGGGAGCATCAGGCCGCCATAGGGCCTTCCTGCACCAGAGTATCAAACTGTAGGGCCATATCCTGCAGGAGGGACTCAATCTTTCGGCAGGAGTCCCATAAATTAAAGTTGTAATGGCCCAAGAGTGCCTGATGGTTCGCCACCTGAAACTGCAAACTGGTGGTGGAATAAAGTATCCTCCCAAACAAATCCAATCATTTGGCCTCTCTGTTTTTTGGGGTTGAGCTGGATTGTGTCTGCTTTTCTTTCTCATTGGCCGCCAAGATCACTAGTGAGGTGGGTATACAAATATTCAAAACTTTTGACTGGGACAAAGTATTTCTTTTCAGCCCATTTTGATGTGGGAGGAATAGAGGAAGGGGTTTGCCAGATGAATGTGGCAATTTTGAGGACCCCATCATGCACCAGTAGTGTGACACAGGCCAAGACAGAGGCTGAAAGGATGTTGAATAGGGTGTCCGTCGCTCAGCCATCTCCTCCACTTCCAGGCCCAAGTTCTCTGCCACCTGGTGAAGCACCGCCTGGTGGTCCTTAAAGTCATCTGCCAGACTGGCCCTGGAGGGGCCTATGACTGCCTCATCTGGGGATGAAGGGTAGGACTGTACCATAGGCAGAGGGCCCTGGTCCTACTCCTCCTCGGGGGAGGGCGGCTTAGGAGTGGCCACAACCTCCTCAGCCTTGGCCTCTGGGCGTGCCTCCCGCACTGAGCCTGGTGCCGGCAGCTGTTGTTCCGAGGTGGCAGCCAACGAGTGGAGCAATGGCTGCATAGCCATGACCAGAACTCCCCGTGTGTTCCAAAAAGGTCACTGCACGGACCACTGACCCGGCTGCCACTGTGTTGTTGCTGTTGTCTCAGTTGCCCAGTCATGCTGTCGGGTTCTAGACAAGGGTCTAAACTGTCCCTCAGTACTGGAAGAACCATCTTCTGGAGACCATGGAGGGGCTATGGATGCTTGGGTCTGCTTAGAGATCACAGATAACAGTGGAGACTAGTGTTGATGCTGGGGAGACTGGAGGCGGGACAGAAAACGCTCCCGCAGCATAGGTGACTTAGATTGGTGACGACATGTAACTGATGGAGAGGCGATCGGTACCGGTAGTAAGGGGATCTACGCCTCCCTCTGGAAGATAGATGTTGAGATAACGAGGACCATGATCATGGTGCTGATGATCCTGGCGAGCCCCAGATGATCTTGGTGGTGGCTCTGGTGACTGGCCCTGAGGAGGTGGAGAGCGCGTCATTGTCTAGGAGGATCAATGGCACTCAACTGATGCCTGAGAAGTATTATCGGCTGACGTGCCCTCTTTGGGGGCCTTTGCTGAAGCCTTCGGCCTCTGCTGCAGCCTTCGGCCTCTGCTGCATTGGTGGTCTTTGCTCCCTTTATGCCAGGGGAGTACATGAAGGCATCAGTGCTGGCAGGGGAGTTGGTCCACTACTGCTCACAGGAGTCGGAGGAGGACCTTTCATGGGGCTAAGATCCCCAACGGAAGAAGGGAAACTGCAGGGTTCTGGGCTATACTGATGCCCCGAGGCAGGTCTTTTGCCTGCTGCCACATGGGTCTTCTTTCCTGTCACTGGGGATCCTTGTTTCTTGGCCTTTTTTTTCAGTACCAGCAACAGGGAATGGCACCGAACAGAGCTTGGTGCTGGGGGTGCACTTCACACCAATGCCGAGGTACTTGGCGAATCGTGCCGAGAGGGCTTGGAGGCCAGATGGACGGCAGACTATCAGAAGAGCCCAGTCAAATGTCCAGCTCTTTCAGCTTGCGCGGCTGAACGTTTTTGCAGATACTGCACTTGTCTTTTATGTGTGCCTCCCCCAAGCACTTGAGACAGCTGCTTAGGCCTTTCACAGTCTGTGCAGGGCTTTAACCTTGGAGACTGAGGCATGCCCCTCAGGCAGAGTCCCCGCTGGGACTCTAATTACTAAACAAACACTAACTACTGAAGAATCAACTATATACAAAGCCTTAAGGCATGAAGTCCAAAGGAGAAAAAAACACTAGCCCTTGCTAAGCAAGGAAAGACGCTCTGACTAACTACCACAGACGGTAAGAAAGAACTGAGAGGGAGTAGGATCGACGGCGCCTGATATACCAGCACTTGGGTGCAGCACTCAAGGGAGTACCCACAGTCAGCCCTTCGGATAGCGCTAAGGCAAAAATCTCTGACGACTGTGCCCATGGGTGTGTGCACACCTAGAATGGAATCAACATGAGCAAACACTCAAACAATTGTATTTTATAGGATGAAGCTGAAGCTATGGACACTGGAGGTTCCAACCCAGACTATGTGGCGGTGAGAAGGAACTGGAGAGAGAGAGAGAGAGAGAGAGAGAGCTGGTCGGCCTCCCCATATCCCCTGGGTTGGAGGCATGAGATGAACCAGGGCGCATGTGAGGACCAATGTCTCTACATTCAAATCCTCCGACTCTGGGCACATGGTGTGCATGTGCAAACCCACAGTGGAATACAATAGGGGGTTATCCCTCAAAAAAGGATCATATATTGTGAGATTTGTGATAAAATCCTGAGTTAGCAAAAAATTCTTCTTAAATTCCACATAGATAGCAGATAGTCCCCCCCACTCTCTCTCCTCCCCCTTTGGTATGGAGACACACCCCCACAAAAAAAATAAAAAGATGTTTGTTTAAAAATGTTGAAATGCAGGAAAACTGTACCTGATATTTTAGAATTTGAGGTGAAGGATCCCCTGCGATATTCCATTCAAATATTTGCCTTCCTACAACATTTTAAGAACCTCTCAACATATGTACACCTACCTAAAAGCTCACAAACAACTACAACACATAGCAATTTGAACTTAATTTTATTACAGCTTTATACAGCAAGTCACCTGTTACACCACTAAACTTGAAAGGAATCAAGTGAAATATAATCTTGTCACCAAATAACTTATGAAAAGAGAGTGTTCATGAAGTACATACTGTAAAATTGCCACAAAACAGTGGTCTCCATAGCTAACTTGTACAGCTAAGATTTTAGATTATGCACAGATTAATGTACATCAAGCACTGAATAATCAGAGCACTTCTTAACACATTAAACCACTGAACAGTTACACTGTCCCAATGCCAAAATTCAACCTGTATTTTATATACAATAGTTTAAAAGCACTTGGTAAAGTTATATGTATTGTAACTAATTTGCCCTTCCTCAGTTCACTTCAAAGACAATCTCTTAATTGTAATATATTCAATACAGAACAATTTACAAAATACAGTATTGTTCTGAGACCTATGCAATGTAATTGACAGACCAAGGGTGGAATACTAGCTCCACTGAAGTCAATGCCACTGATTTCACTCTTTTTTCTTTTAGATAAAAAGACTAAGAGCCAACTCAGAATAAGAAGAAATACAAAATGGTATATCAGAAAAGCATTCCCATTAGGCACACATATGCAGTAAAATGATCCAAAGCAAACCAGAAGAGAAGGGAGAACACCACTGTTAAACCTAGCTGAATTGATTTTTAAAGCTGGAAAATTATACTTTGGAAAAAACTTGTTTTGATATTGCTTTCCCAGGGAAGTGCATGAATGATCTTTTTAACGGAACTATTACAATAAGAAATTTTGAATAAACATTTCTGTGTCAGTGATTTTTTAAAAGCTTTGACCTTCTTTGTATTAAAATAGGCATAGAGATATGTCAGTGTTCACAACCGAGCAAAACTGTTATTAGATATTTCATAAGGGGCATTTTGATTAATCAGTAGATATGAATTCAAAATATTTACTAGCCTTATTTTGCAAACTGAAAATTCTCTGGTTCTTCTGATCAAAAGCTGGAAGATTTATTCAGAACCTGAACATCTTCTAGACTGTTTCTCATCAGCCTCACATTTAAGTTGCAAAATCACAATTTGTTAAATATACCAATTAAAGTGCATGAACTAGACATACTGCTATGAAAGCCTCATACAAATTGCAAACAAATATGTAGGTGATGTTTTAGCTATTTTAAATGAAGTCCTGCGTTAAAATATATTAAATGCAGGGTCACAAACTATGGGCCCATCTTGCAAACCCTCATTCAGTCATGCAGTGACACTGAAATAAATGAGACTCTCTCTCACATGTTAGGTCTACTTAATTGTGTGTCTGCAAGATCACACTTCTAGAAAGGTGCTTAGCAACCTATACACCCACTGAAGTCAACAGAAATTGAAAATGTTAAGCACCTTGCAAGAGCTCAACTTGCTTAAGGATTTTATGCACTGTCATGCCAAATCATAACAGCTAGTTTATTTAAGATTCATTCATAAAAAAAAAAGTTCATTTCTGTTCACCAAATGAAAGGAAAAAGGTAAAAGAAAATTATTTTCATTGTATGTGAAACTCATTGTATGAAGACTCAAACACATGAAAGAGATCAACATTCCTTGACAGTGTTCTTTTAAGTGGAGAAAATGTATCTCAAACATTTAATTAGAAACATATTACATTGCGTTGTCATTTCCTAAATGAAAGTAAGTTTTATACACATGCATCAACAGAAAACCATAAACCCCATAACATCTTGACAATGTAGAACATTACAATTATCTTAAGTCAACATGTTATGATACATATCTACCCCAAAATGAACCTCTGTGGCTAATGACCCTCAAACGTTCCATAAACTCTCTGGGACATCCAGAAAGAAGCTGCTCCTGAGCGCAAAGAGCAGCACAAAGGAATAACATCTAGGGCTGTGTGCAGTCAGGAGGGGCGAGACAGACAGCTTAGTGTAAGGAGTAAGGAGCTTATTAGCATAAGGGGCCAGATCCTCAACTTGGGTAAATTGTTGTAACTCAAGTGAAGTCAATGGAGCTAAGACAATTTACACCAGCTAAAGATCTGGGTCTCTCCTTCCTCATGAGGACAACCATTAATGTGAAACAATTTGAAATCTAGGAGACTGGGTCGGCTACTCAGTTGTGTAAAGTATAATATATTTAAAATGTCATGAGATCATTAAAGGGTTGTCTTAATTGAGTGGGATTTACCATACCAGACTTTCTTATGAAGTTTTCAAGAATTGCTGCAATCTCAACCCATATTCCAACATAAGCCAAGCACATACCTACTGCTCTAAGCTTGTACAGAGGAAAAGTTTAACTATTGAAGTCATCAGTTTGACAATCCTAGACATATAATTCAATCTCTACAGAACATCAAAGCCATACATGGAGTTCTTACAGTTCAAACATTTGAATTAAATATGTTTTTCATTTTTAATTTAATACTTCTATTTGGTTTAAATATACAAACTAAATAAGACACAAAGAAAACTAAAACCATTATTCTTTTGCTTACTAAAAACCCACAAACAAACAAATGGCATTTTCCCTCCTCCACCTTAAGAACAAGAACTGGAAAGTACTCAAATCCTCAAATGCTAGTGAACATGAGATGTACTCCTCTTTAGCAGGTGTCAGTGTGCCTAAGCACTGGGAATATGTAACGTATTGTAGAGTTGAGCTAAATTTTTAGTTTTATTCCATGTGGGAATAACTCAGACACTTCACTCCCAAATTTGATATGTTTACAGTAGAAATGGAATGATTAAAATCACATGAAAATTCTTTGAAAATATATCCATTAGGATTATATTATAGCAACTTGTGATTTGTTAATTTTTAACAGTACAGTTGGATCCCTCAGTATAAATCTTTGGAATGTTTGCCACTAATATCACTACCCCAATAGAATTAGTTTAATTACCAGTTTTTTCAGCTACAAATTAATGGACAGGCAGATTCACTTCATTAAAGATACTCTGATTCCAAACAAACAGAGAAGAAAAATGTACCAGCCCGAGGTGAAAAATACCTGCACCTGCAACTTACGTAAAAATAGGCAGAGCAGCTGAAAAGTTGCAGTCAAATTTAAAATATCAGTTTCATTTTTAGTTAATTTCTAGACAATGCTATGTTTCTCATACACTTTCTCATACACTTAACTCACTAGTGCTTTTTTACTATTTTAAACTTTGAATATATCGAATAGTTAATCATTTAATTAGCCACAAAGCATCTTGCGTGATAGATATGTATCTTCACCTCCATTTTTCTAAATAATAATTTAAGGTTAACCATTTCAGTCTTGGACATCAAAGTAGTCAATCACTGGCTCCACTTTTAATGTTTTCGGCAAGCCATTGTTTCCATTATTCCTGAAATTAAAACCATAAAATATTACAGAACACAATTCTCAGTTAAATGAAAGATGCAGTTACATAAGCAAGGATAGCACATTTTCCCAAACTACCAAACTGATATAAAAACACCATAACATCTGATGGCATACTATGCCACTGAATAGCAAGATCAATAAACACCAGGCATTAGAAAGCTGTTACAAAGTTTTACAAAAATCATATCTTAATTATTCACTCTAATGTACATTTCAGTGCCCACTGAACAAATAGCTACTTTTTATTAACTGGTTTTCATAAATATTATTAGCAATTCAGTCATTCAAATATTAAGGTAGAATACCACACGCAATTTATCTACAACACACTGATATTTAGGTAGTTTATTTTGCAAGTGAAAACTTTGTTACAGATGAGCCAATGTTCTGAATATTGTCCTTTTCAAAAATATATGCAACAAAAGCAAAAGACTATCTCTGAAGTGAGGGATAGTTGCAGGTCAAGTTTCAGCTTATTAAAACATATTAAAACAAAGGATAAAAATGAATAAAACGATTGATCGTTAGTATATATAATTATTCAAATATGCTATTTAACTGTCATCAGAAGACAGTCAAGGTGGGTGAGGAAATATCTTTTATTAGACCAACTTCTGTTGGAGAGAGAGACAAGTTTTTGAGCTCGTCACCCACAGAAGATGGTCCAACAAAAGATATTTTCTCACCCACCTTGTCTTGCTAATATCCTGGGACCAATATCGCTACAACACCACTGCATACATCTGAAGACAGTGACATGAGGCTTTTCAAAAACGTCTGTTTCCAAAAAATTTCAGTGTTTCAATATTAAATTAATGTTTTATTTACAAATCATTCTAATCCACAGGCGAAGATTTTCAAACCTGGCCACCTAAAATTAAAAATAAGCGGGCTGGTTTTTCAAGAAGTGCTAATTTCCAATGAATTCCACTGAAGTAAATGGGAGATGCAGGAGCTAAGCACCACTGAAAATCAAGTTACTTTTATATATGCTCCTAAGCATTGATTTAAGAGCCTTGTTTTAGGCATGCCTGCAGGTGGTTTAGGCTGGATTTTAATCTTGAATCTGTTAGTTTACACTCTGATAAACTGGATCTTCTCAAGGAATGAACAGCCTATTACTGTTATTCATTTGTATTCTGGTAGTCTCTGAAACCATCAACCAGAATTAGGCCCATATTCTGCTAGATACTGTCAAAAACTAGAACAGAAGACATTTCCTGGATCAAAAGCCTGTGGTTTCCAATATCCTTTTAAGGGTTGGATCATCTTAAATCCAGATTCAGCAAAACATTTTGAGAGCCAAAACTGAACAAATAACTCCTGGTTGTGAAGTCCAGAATGTTAAAAGCCTATGCACACTCAAGGCCACCGTGCCTTACAAACACAGGACCTGATATGTTAGATAAGACCATACAGCCAAGGAGTCTGGTATCTTGCCCCAGCAGCGGTCAGTACCCAAGGAATGTGAAGTCTCCATTTTTGCACTCTTTGTACACTATAGAGGAAACAATACTTAGTGACCCCCCACAGACAACCATTATATGCCATGAACTAATTACCAATATCTTAGTTTGCAAAGAATAGTTAGAAATGGTTATAAAATTATTCAGTCTTTTAAAAGTCTAGCTACAGTATGCGTGTCTACCTCTTGCAATAATAAAATTACCCAGATTGACTATAAAGCATAAGAGCAATATTTATTTTTGCTGGCACTAAATGTATTCCAATTTTATTTCAGTGAATGACCCCCTGTGCTCATTATGAGAAAGGCAGAGAGAAAGGTCTGTTCAGTTAAATGTTAATTCTGAATAACTCCTTTCCACGCTAAATAGTCTGCAATTTTGTGAACTGTAAATAGGTAAAGAGCTAAGATTTTTCACTGCTTTGATGCATTCCTCCCTCCCCCCAATTTACTCTATATGTTTCTTTTGATGAGGTAAACAAATTTGGACAAGATTCATATAAATTGCATTTTTATATAAAAGAGATCTTCTATCCCTTTCTACTGCTCCCATACATTCTATTTGTCTATTTAAAAAAAAACTGCTGCAATGATGTGGGCAGACATGTTTAGTGAGTAAATCCCCTTGATTTCTAGCTTTTCTCCCCTCAGAGGCTCTTTGATGTTCAGAATGCACCAATGTATACAAAATCTTTCAAAAATTGTTTATTGCACCAAGGTAATAAATGATATGCCACATAGTGTAAACACACACAACAAAAACATGAATGTAATGTTCACTACTGCTCTTGATTAAAAACCAGAGTGGCATAGGTAGTCTCTAATGAATGTCCTAGAATTATAACACATTTCATCATAAATTGTCACATTTAGCAATCTGTTTAAGAGATTAAAATAGCATGGATATGGCAATTCAAAACTGAGATGCCCTGACAAAGGTGTGAGGGCTCTGGCCCACACTGTCACTTTATTAAACATTAACTTAACAAAAACACTTAAATAATTAAATAGTTCTTACTTATCTGTTTGTCTGTAGTGAGGAATAGGTGGTGGAGGCCTTGTCTGCATTTCCCTCTCTAGGACAGATGTTAGGGTATTGCTTGGACAAATGGATTTACCTCTAGAGGATGAGAATGGTAAATATTATTTGTGATGTTATTGTCTACACGTTTAAATAGAAAAATCATACACTATATTAAAAAAAATCAAGATAAAAAGGAAGTATTAAATGTGGTGTAAATGACAGTTTGAGACTTGAAGATCCAACGTGTTATCTCACAGCAAATCCAATATTGAGGTGTTAGAAGAACTTCTGACACATTGACTCAAAGGAGCCCAGCATTTCTTCTTTGCCTAAAACAATCTACTCTCCTCCCCATTTAAACTGAACAATGGAGACAGTAAATAGAGGAAATTGACTATTTTTCTTATTATAAATATGTTTTAACGTAAGAGGATATCCACTATTCTGGAAGTTTTTGGGGTTGACTAGGGTAATAGAAGCACTTAGGCGGTTCCCTGCATAACTTTCTTGGTGCTTGAATTGCTCCCTTTGTGTGAGCCTGTAAAGTACATCGAAGTCCAAACTTACAACCCTGAAACTACGAAAATGTTATGACATTGCACTCCAGATGTTTTATGGAAACATGCTTATGAGTATGAATATGATGTAACTGGAAAATTCTTTAGGCAAAAGGTCTCTTGTAAGGTATCCTTACAAAGCTTATAATCTACTGAGTATGTTCATCCTATTTGTATGCATGTATCATTCTTGTATCTGAAGCTAGAAATATAAAGTACAACTCTGAGGTTCTACTGTCATTATACAAAGTGTGGGCCATTGATGGTGGTTTAGAATCTTGATGGCTCCCATTGACTAGGACAATCGGTTGTAAATGACTCTGTTTACTTGCAAGCCTTCCTATGTTTGAGAACACCAGCCCAGGAAGAAAGGAGGCTGGGTTCTCACAGGACGTGAACATGTCACCTGATACTTGAATACATCTTAAACCTGGTGCTTTTCCATTTAGAACGGGGGAGGAAGGGGGACCCATAGAGACAAAAGATTCCCGCCTTGTGACAAAGCTATAAAAAGTGGGTGGAACAGAACAAAGGGGCTGCCAATCATGAGAAAACCTCTGCTTTCCACCTGAGATGTTTCATGGAACTAACAAGAACTGTACCGGAGAAAGGATTGGGCCCAGACTAGGAAGGAGTCTAGTCTGTGAAAGAAGCTTATTGGAACATCTCTGAGGGTGAGATTAATCAATTTCTCACAGTATTAGGCTTAGACTTGAGTGGTTTTACTTTATTTTGCTTGGTGACTTACTTTGTTCTGTGTTATTACTTGAAACCACTTAAATCCTACTTTTATTATTTAATAAAGTCACATTTGTTTATTAGTAAACCCAGAGCAAGTGATTAATACCTGGGGGAGCAAACAGCTGTGCATCTCTCTATCCATGTTATAGAGGGCAGATAATTTATGAGTTTACCCTGTATAAGCTTTATAAAAGAGTAAAACAGATTTATTTGGGGCTTGGATCCCATTGGGAACTGGGTGCTGGAGATAAACAAAAACTGCTCAGCAGGTCACCTAACTTCTGCAGCTTTGGGCGCATGGACCAGACCTGGGTCTGTGTTGCAGTAGGCTAGCATATCTGGCTCAACAAGGCAGGCTTCTGGAATCCCAAACTGGCAGGGAAAACGGGCTCAGATAATTCCAGCACGTCAGGTGACAGCTCCAAGTGAGTCTCTCTGACCGAACCCGTCACAGTAGCATAGTCAAGCAGGATCTGTGCACAGCTGACTGCTTTGAGACACTGGTAGTGATTTTAAGTGAGTTTTGAGTATGGTGGTTGTAGAACAAAGTGGTTATTGGTTTGTTATTTTCTGTTTATTTCGGGTGAGGGAAATAAGCACAAGAATGCAGGAAAATGACTTCCAGTGAGGCAGCTACAAAACTAGACTTGGTCAGACTGGAAGTGGAAGAGAAGGCAAAGGACCATGAGTTTCAAATGTGGCAGGAACAAATGAGGCTGAAAGAAGCAGCTGTGGCCAAGGAAATGAAGGAGGCAGAAGAAGCCAAAGGGCTGCATACCAGCAAGCCCTGGACTTAAAAGACAAAGAGCTTGAAGCTCAGAAGTTAGCAAGCAAGCTGTTCAGGAGGAGAAGGAAAGAGAGGCAGCTAGCCCTGGAGTTAAAAGACAAAGAAACTGAGGCCCAGATTGTGAACCAGAAGCATGAACTGGCTGTAACGGAGTGGAAGAGACAAAATCCTTCAGCAGCTGGCTCCACTTCCCCAAAAATCCACAAATGGGAACAGTTATGTCCACCATATGATGAATCCAGTGATATTGCCGAGTATTTCATCACCTTTGAAAGACTGTGCACTCTCCATGTGATTCCCGAGGATCAAAGAATGGTTGCAAAATTGACTGGGAGAGCTCTGGACATATTCAGTAAGATGTCTATTGCTGATGCTTCAAACTATGGTAAATTTATGGAACTGGTTTTGAAACAGTTCCAGATTACAGCTGAAACCTATAGGGTTAAATTCAGGAGTCATAAGAGGGGCTCTGAATTAAGTAATGTGGCCTATGTAAATGAAATGAGAGATTTGTTAGACAAGTGGGTGAGGGGAAAACACATTACAAGCTTTGAAGAAATGTGTGATTTGGTTACTCACTGTGGCAAAGTACCTGTTTCTCCTCTGCTGGCTCAGTCTCCTTTTTTCTTGGAGACACAGGCTTGGGCAAAGTAAAGTCCTTCCCAGTTGCACAGGGTCTGGCTGATACTTTTCTCAGGCAGTCCCTTGCTCTGTTTTTCTCCCCTTCTGGGAAGAGTGCAAGTCTTCCTGGCTGGAAGAGTTCAGAGTCTTGCTGCACCTACTTTCACTCTCCCCTTGCTTCCCTGCCAGGGAGGGTTTAAAAAGGTCTCCAGCAATTTGGGCCGGCTGAACCTAATTAGTTCCCTGGCAACCCCTGTTCCAGCTGAACCTTATTTCTCCATGGCTATCTCCCCCCAGTGAATAGGGAGAGGCCTTTTAGCTCCTCTGGGACTAATTACTAGCCCTCCTTTGGTAGCTATTTGTCCTGGGTTTGCCACACTCATGAACAGTTCCTGAATATGTGCAGTGATGATGTAAAACAGTATTTGTGGGACAAAAAGGTGGATGCAGTGGGTGAATTAGTGGGTTCGCAGACTCTTATGAGCAATCAGAAGCTGCAATTAAACATAAACCACTGGCAGAGAAGTACGGGATTGGTGGAAAGCAGAATCACCTTTTTACCTCTGGGAAAAAGGAGACTGGGCATTCACCTCCCCATTTCCCTGTTACTCATCCCAAGTCTCCTGTATAAACAGAGGAGCCCAGAAAGTGCTATCACTGGAAATCCACTGAGCATCTAAGGAATAAATGTCCTTGGCTGAGTGGGAACAGGCACCAGGTAACACGAGTCTGCTGCATCTCAGAACACAGTGTATCCCAGGCTACTGTCTCTGACCACACAAGATTTGTAAAGGTTGTTTCTATACAATCAAGCAGGGAGCATATGCATGCTATTAAGCTTAATGGCAAAGTGCTCCAAGGTTGGAGAGATACTGGTGCAGAAATTTCTGTAGTCAAGAGGAACCCTGATCCAGGAGGATTTGTTACCAGGAAGAATGGCAGAATTAGAATTGGTGGGAGGTTATAAGGTCCTAGCATCTTTAGCCAAGGTACACATAGAAACTGGTGATTTGCAGGCTGAACTGACCGTTGCAGCAGTGGCACACAATTTTGCACCGTTTCTACTGGGGAATGACTTTTTTGATGTGGCAGAATCTGTCCCAGGGTTTGTTAGCAGCAAGAAGGAATCTTGTGCTGAAAGCCCCAGAAGGGAGGGTGAAGTCATATGTGCTGCTGGGGAAATAGGAGTGTGTCTCTTATTACTCTGTAGCAGTGGAAAATGAGCCGTTGGGGGCAGGGAGGGTCGAGGCCACTTCCTGTAACCTCGGGGCTCAAGGTAGGTCCCTGCAGGAAGGGCTGGATAAAGCCATCTCCTGTCCTGTGATCATCTCCCTGGGGGAGGGGATGTTCCACCTTATAACAGAGAGGCCTTCCCAGATGCTGACTGCCAGGAAGATGTAGTTCAGCAGAGGACAGGCCTGGACCTAGGGTGTGCAGAGACATGTATCCTGGAGATGGAACTTGGGGTCCTGATGACCGCTGCAGTGGGAACAGACCCCAAAGGCTCTGCAGCTGCAAGCAAGCCCAACCTGAGTGAAAAAGGAGGGATTCTGCTGGTCAGTGAAGGGTCTGTAATAGCTGGTAGCTGTGATCTCACAGCTGGATCAGGGTCACCTTCCCTTTTGGGGGACACAGGAGTGTCTGCCTCAGAGGGGAACCCAGAAAGGGAAGTCCAGATGGAAGGTGAGGCGGGACAGGCGGGTCTGCCCACCTTTTGTAGGAAGGCATTTCCCCAGGAGGAGGGTGAAGGATCTGCATCTGAAATGCCAGACTCCTCACCCGCAGATCAGATTTTAAGGGAAGACTGGGGATCAAATCTCCTGGAGGGGAAAGTCTACCCAACTGACCTTTTGGGAACAGAGAATGGGGGTGACTGAGAGGATCTTACCAATACAAAGCACTCTACTGAAAGATGCTGTTCCTGCTACGCTTGTAAGAGATAAAACTGTCTCTTCAAGGCAGGAGGAAGAAAAACTTTGCATTTGGGAAACTTCACAATCGGGTGAGGTCTAACACAAAGAGATTCCAGAGGGAGAAGCTGAGGGCAGGCATGGTTGCAGTTTACCTTTTCCTTGCCAAATCCTCAAACACACGACTGAATTGAAAGTCTTCTCCAAAGAGACAGGAGAATCTCTGTCTAAACCCCTACCATGGTACACAAAGGGGTTGGGAAATGCAACAGATGCTAAACAAGCTGAACTGTGTGAACAGAGCCTGTCTGCCATAGATTTCCTGGTTATCTTGTGTCTTTGGCTACTTCATCTATGGGTCAGGACAAAGGAGTTGATGCTAATAACAAACCTTTGAAGATGTGTAACATACCTGGTCTGTGGAAAAAGCTTTTGTACATGCTAGGGATGGTGACAAGACAGTTTATACAGCTTTTATTTATTGTTGCTTTTCAGCTTATGCCTGTAAACAGGCTGGAAGCTTGGCACAGCAGCAAAAGCATAACAGGCCTACACTGCTGTATGGGAGGGAAAACTGAGGCACACCACCTCATGGCATTGGTGGCTAAATGCCAAGACACCTACACTTTAACAGATATTGCTATCTGCATTCTGTTAGCAATACTTCATTCCAATATGTTTTCAGACAACCAGGAAACACGAACCCCAAACCTTGCTAGGACACCTATGCATGACATCATATGGTTTAAACGCACTGGAAGGGGGTGTGACAAGAGACGAACAGAGATTTTACATGTACTGCCTCTGCCATGTACAGCGTCCAAGACTCCAGCAGTAAGTTCTAGAGAAGGGTGTGATGTTGCACTCCATAGGTGCATCTCTCTCTATCAGTGTTATAGCAGCTGGACAATTTAACAGTTGACCCTGTCTGGGTGCTGGAGATAGGTGACCTGCTGAGCAATTTTTGGTTAAAGTCTGCAGCTTTGGGGGTGTGGAGCAGACCTGGTCTATGTTGCAGCAGGCTTGCATGTCTGGCTCAACAAGGCAGGGTTCTGAAGTCTGAAGCTGGCAGGGAAACAGGCTCAGAGATAATTCCAGCACGTTAGGTGACAATCTCAAGGGGGTCTCTGTGACCGGTTCGGTCACACATGTTTATACAGGGGTGGGAAAAAAACAGACTAGTGAATTTCCTGTTATGAGAAGCATGAGTAAGCTGTCTATTCTCATATATCGTACACTGGAGGACGATTGGAAAGCAGCAAGCAATATGACCAGAAAAAAGGGAGGGACAGCAGAGCTGAAACAGTAGAAAAGAAAAATAGTGGATGGTACCTATAGACCAAAAGCAGTAGCTGATAAAAATGCAACATCCACTTTGTAGTCATGTCTGGTAAAGGAACTGAGATTTCCAAGTGGTCCCTCTGCAGACTTCCTTATAAGAAACTTTCTTTTTGCCTAAACTGTGGATGCAGACTTCACTGAATGTGCCGAGGCTTTCAGGAGTTTTTTTGGCTTACTTATACGCTTCTGATATAGCTGCCAGAATCCATTGACAATTTTGTTTTTTAAAGAGTTCAGACCTGTGATTTTTTGAAATTATAAAGCAATAATTAATCATGTTTAATTAGGATTTGATTGATATGCAAATAGCCAGATGATGGCATCTAATATCATGAGGATGGGTAAATTTAATAAAAAACAAAATGTAAAAAGTGAGGTATTGATTGAGGTGGTAAGACAAAAGAAGTTCCTTAATTAGGAAGTCTGGGGTGGTGCAGAGTATCAGCTCTGGAGAAAAAAGGAATTTTCAATAGACAATGCCTTTAATTCACTAATCATCCTAATAGAAATGGTTGTGATTAGAAAGGCAACTACAAGAGAAAGGAAATACAAAGATGTAGAGGCCAGATTCAAAAGGTCTGCTCCATCAATTATTCCAGAGCTAAGTTAGGCATCCTGCTAACAACAGAAAATTCAACAGAACAAAGAAACGTCCTTACTGTCTTGATGAATCATGAAATATGAGGTGCTGCTGAGTACCTGTGGGTACTCAAAAAGCTCTAACTGAATCTATGAAGTGGTATGGCTGAGCCCTTTATTTAAGTCATGAATCAAGAAGAACAAGCAGGCTTAGGCCGAAATTGACTTAACATTAAATTGAGAACGGTGGTGTCTGAAGATTTTCCAGTTGTTGCTATAAAAATGTAGATATAGAATCCTTCCTGGATTGAAATTTAACATCTACTAGTTGGTTTAAGTCATAGAATTTCATCCACTCAAATTCTAAAAGATAGTCTGAAGCCTGCCTGGATCCTGACTTTGTATCAGCAGAGCTTATTTGTGGGTAGTTGCCAGGGAGGACACACAGACATCTCCTAGAGCCGGGGTCTGCAAGGCCAATAAGGAACTATGAGAATGACCTTGTCTCTCTCTCATGTCTAATGTAGAAGCATTTTATCATCTTTTCCTGAAGCATGTGCAACTCTCTCTGATCTGCAGCTTCATTGTCAACTATGTCCAAAAAGACCTGTCCCAAAAGCCCACTCAAATGTTGCTTGAAGTACGCCAAACCTGAAAATAATGTCTGCATCCCAGAGGAGTCTCCTAACTATGTTGGAGCAGAGGAGAGAAAACAGGCTGCAGCTAAATATATTTAGCTACTCAAACAGAGAAAGAGATATGGACAAGTAGTTCTAGACTGCATTTTGTAAGATAAAGTGACTAGGGTTACAGAGGAGAAACTTGGATTGGGGTGACCATTATGGTAGGCATAGTTTGCACATCCAAAGGCACAGTAGGTTCACAGCGGCAGCATGGACCCTCTTTGGCCAGTGTCTGGCCAAATGCCCCACAGCCCCTAACGTAGCTCAGCTCCACTGACTGTTGATCCATAGTCTCAAGCAACCATTGTCAAGCTGCGAAACTCAACTCTGTTACTATGTGAATACCCTCAAGAATTGAGCCTTTAATAGCCTGTTCACTTATGATTTAAGAACTGCCTCTTTCTCCACTGGTCACTGTTGACTCCAGGTTGGGGTGAAGAATGGCTGTAGAGCCATGCTGTCAGGAAACAGTCACAGGCTTGCAGCAGTCAGCAATGCTGACTACAATCAACTTCTCCTCTCTGAGGTCTGGAGATTCTAGGGGAGGAGGTGAGGAAAAACTTCAACTGTCACAAAACCATAAAGGTCTGTGGCCTTCCTTTGGAGCTCACAGGAGAAACATACAGAGAACTGCTTTTGGAGAGACAGAGACAGGAAATTGAGCCTGAGACATACTTTCCCATGCTCATACAGAGAGAGCAGAATCAATCCTCCAGACATGTGGATTTGTTGTGCATGAAAAAATATCAAAATATTCTTATCAATCACATCATAGCTTTCTTTTAAATGTGACTTCAGATTCATTTCAAAATGGTACATCTGGCACAGCAGAAAAATTGGAAATGGTTCAGAAATCTGTTGACAATAGGGATAAGGAAAAATTTTCTTACTGTTAAGTGTGTTTGTGTGTGTGCGCGCACTGGTTATCAATCACAGGAGTTCTGAACTCAGAGTCACCTACTTCACATTCTCTTACTTTTGTTTTTGTTTTTGCAAATGCCTTGAGAATTCTAAAGTTCTGAAATTTCACACTGCCAAACAAGCAAGAAAATGCATCTTATCACTAAATCTCTGCTTTAATTTAAAAAATCAACATTCATATTTTCAATCAGTTCTCAAAATAAGATTGTGAATTCTTGTGAATTTTAGTTTTCTTTTTTTAAAATATAAATTTTCAGGCACTGAAGACCAAAAGCCTACTACAATATACAGTCTCTACCCCATATATAGCATTATGATTTTGAATAAAAAAAACTGATGATTTGTTCAAATGTTGTAACAGTGCAAAAGCATATGAGCAGCAAAAATCCTTGTAAAGCCAGTGATGAGCAAACCCTAAAGGTTGAGCGTTTGATAAATATCCTAAAATACAGATGCTTCCCTAAACCTATGGAAGTACCTCATTCACAAAAAACCAAACCAAACCAAACCAAACCCCAAACCAACCAAACATCTCCCATGAACAGGGAACATTTCCCCTGCACTAGAAACTTTAATGACCTGGCTATTCACTTCCAGAGTGATTGGTAACGATCAGTTGGCCTGATCCCTTTTCTGGCATCTTTATGAGGCAACTCCCTTTTCTTTTTCAATCAATTTCTCTCCCTTTCTCTGATGCTAGTCCAGGAGTAGGCAACCTATGGCATGTGTCCCAAAAGCAGCATGCGAGCTGATTTTCAGTGGCACTTACACAGCCTGGGTCCTGGCTACCAGTCCAGGAGGCTCTGCATTTTAATTTAATTTTAAATGAAGCTTCTTAACGTTTTAAAAACCTTATTTATTTTACATACAACAACAGACTTATAGAAAGAGACCTTCTAAAAACAATAAAATGTATTACTGGCATGCAAAACCTTAAATCAGAATGAATAAATGAAGACTTGGCACACCACTTCTGAAAGGCTGCCGACCCCTGTCCTAGTCCCTCATGGGTGTTACTTCCCCCTCACTTTTCACCTTAAGACTTTCCTTCTTTTTGCCTCCATTAAAAGTTCCTCTTATTCCTCCCTGCATCTAGCTGATGCCTCTTCCCCTTCTCTTGAAAAGGGAAAACAGACTGTGGGGAAGCTGGCAAGAGAGGAAGCAATCATCAGGTGCAGGAGTTCATGCTTGTGGGTTACTCAGCAGCACTGAGAGCAGCAACCTCTTGTTACCAGAAAAAATACAGCTTGGAGTCAAAGGAACTATAATTGGACAGTCCTGTCATATTTAAAAATAGGAGACTGAGGTGAAATCAAAAGAAATACTCCCTAAACTGATGGAAATACAATTGTGTGAGATTATGCATCCCCTCCATCCAAGCCATTTAAAAGCTGCTTCTGTGGAACCTGAAAAGTATAAAGGATGTATTTTGCAAGTTGTAAATAAAGTAAACTCAGAACAAAATATAGAAAACAATATTCAAATCTACTGAATGGATGTTAATTACTTTGAAAACTAAAATAAAAAAAGATTAAACACAACATACTTCACTGCAGTGATAACAACATTACGCTTTGGTTCATTGTCATAGCTCACACTCTCAATGCCATAAATTTGAGCTAACTCATGGATGATTCTGCGGTGATCTCTGTTCATGGGTGGATAACAGTGACTCTTTTTTGAATGCTTGCCCTGAATTTAAGAGAAAAATAAATAGTATGTTTATGATTATTTTCGTAGACAAGATTACAATATAAGATTTATCATCTAGACTTCCCCAACAGCGACAAAGTCAGTTTGCAAGTATACAGTGAGAACTAGATACTGTTAATGAAAACCATGTGCATACTAAATTTCTATTAATTCACATTACACACACTCACTCTACACTGGTTTGCACAGCTACAGTTTTTAGATTTTGAAAATGCATGAGGAGACCATGGTTTGACAAAATCTTTTTTTTTTTTTTTTTAAACATATTCCATATCCCTGCAGGGCTAGAACAACAAACTGGAAGATAACTGTAAAGTTGGCATTATATTTGACAATTTTTTTTAATTTTTATTTTGGCTTTTCAATTTATATGCTGTATATAAAGAGGATTTGCCATATCACTGTTGGTTATATCCCTTTCACAAAATATAGCAATGCTGGTATCTGCTAAAACAATATTGTGACAATGGGAAATAGACAAATGAATTATCTTTTAGTTTAAGGTAAACAAAAAATTACCCAGTTGAAAAGACATCTTCTGAAATGTATTATAGTAGCTGTAAATTTACAAGTGCAAGTGCCTAATTAGCATATAGATTACACATTGAAAAGTGGTGTGCTAAACAGTGATGTAAAAATTCTGGTCTAAATCATTAAATACTAGCAGAGATACCTGTTTTTCAAATAATGGGCAAAGTAATATGATAAATTTGAATACACAGCCAAAACACTATTGCAAATCCAGGCAAAAATAATTTAATTAACTAAAAATTAACAAAATTAACACAGTATTGCACAACCTTCAATTCCTAATAATCTAGGAAGCATTCAAATCAAATTGTTCAATCCACAAATTTCCATTTCTATATAAGATGAGGTAGAGCAATTTCATAGCTAACGAGAATCAAATCCTTGGAAGAGATGTTTAGACAATTATGTTGTAAATATTAACAGGTAAGTTCTTAAATCTGTGCACTTTGGATTTTGCTTCTGATATTTAATTAATGGAAAAGATTTCTCAATAGCAATCTTATTTATCATAGTTTTGTCTTCTCCCATCCTACCCAGCAACAGATATGATGATCAGTAGATGTAGCAACTAGTGGAATCCAGAGATGAGGGAGCGCTTGGAGTACTACTCTGCCAAATTCAGAGTCTGCCACAGACAAATTCAGCTGACAATAGCAGATAAGGTATGTGACACAGAAGTGACTATATGGCTGCTTTGTAAAAGGAGAGATACCTTGGCCCTCAAGCCCACAAGGTAAATAAGTTAGGAAGAATCTGATAAACTGTGGTCAAGGTCTTCCAGAAGCCAAGGTTTTCCAGCTGGATCATACTCTGTCAGGAAGCAGTCTTTTACTAAGCTTGCCTTAGTTACAGTCCTTGAAGCGAAAACCAGAAATGTCTGAATGACAGACCTATAGAACTTTTGTATCCATTTTACTTTAAGGGAATAAAAGGACAGTTACCTGTTCTGTAACTGGTATTCTTTGAGATGTGTTGCTCCTATCTATTCCACAGTAGGTGTGTGTGCTCGCCACATGCACCGGTGTTGGAAGTTTTTCCCTTAGCAGCACCTGTACTGTGGGAGCACAGCAGCAACCCCTGGAGTAACGCCTGTATATCGCGCTATGAGGGGCGCCGCGGGCTTCCCCCACCCTCGGTTCCTTCTTGCTGGACAACTCTGACAGAGGGGAAGGAGGGCGGGGTATGGAGCAACACATCTTGAAGAACGCCAGTTACGGAACAGGTAACTATCCTTTCTTCTTTGAGTGATTGCTCCTGTATATTCCACAGTAGGTGATTCCAAGCGATATCTGTTTGAGGTGAGTAGGAGTTCACAGTGGTTCGGGACGAAGGACCGCCCTATGAAACCCAGCGTCATCGCTGGTTGGGTGACGATCATGTAATGCGAAGTAAATGTGCGAACTGAGGCTCACATAGCTGCCCTACAAATGCCCTGGACATCAGGCAGCTGATGAGGCCTGAGCCCTCGTAGAGTGTGCCCTAATGATAGGTGGCGGCACAATCTCTGCCAAATCATAACACGTGCCTATGCAAGAGGTGATCCAGCAGGAAAGCCTCTGAGTGGAGATGGGTTGCCCCCTAGCCTGCTCGGCTGAGGCAATGAAGAGTTGAGAGGATTTCTGAAATGGCTTAGTCTAGTAAAAAGCCAATGCCCTACGCACATAGAGGGTGTGGAGGTGGTGTTCCTCAGTAGAGGAATGGGGCCTGGGACAGAGCACGGGAAGAAAGATGCTCTGCTCCATATGGAAGGGAGGAACGCAGGGTGTAGGCGGAGCTGGACTTTGTCCTTATGGAAAACTGTATAGTGGGGTTCCGAGGTTAAGGCCCTGATCTCTGAGACACATCTGGCCAATGTGATCGCCACCAGGAAGGCCGCCTTCCAGGAGAGATGTGACCAGGAACACGTGGCCAGGGATTTGAAGAGGGGGTCCCATGAGGTGGAATAAGACCAGGTTGAGGTCCCATTGTGGAATTGGGGGCCTGGCATATGGGAACGAGTGGTCAAGGCCCTTCAGGAATCGGGAGGTCAAAGTGGGAGAAGACTGAGTGGCCCTACACCGGCGGGTGAAAAGCCGATATGGCCGCCAGGTGCACTCTGACAGAGGCAGGTGCCAGCCCTTGGGCTCTAAGGGATAAGAGGTAATCCAGGATAAACTGTAGGGGCGCTGCACAGGGGGACATTCCCCACTCAGCCACCCACCTGGCAAACCTGGACCATTTTGCCACGTACATCCGACGCATGGAAGGCTTCTTGCTTTCCAGGAGTACTTGCCTTACCCGCTCTGAACACCTACTCTCCTCCTCATTGAGTCACGGAACAGCCATGCTGTCTGGTGGAGAGTGGCTAGACTGAGATGGAGGAGGTGCCCCTGGGAGAGGAGGTCTGGGCGGAGCGGCAATCGTCTTGGGGGGGGGCTGCCAAGAGGCGTATGAGGGCCCCGTACCAGTGCTGGCGGGCCCATGAAGGGGCTATGAGAATGACCCTCGCCTTGTCTGCTTTCACCTTTTGAAGGACCTTGGCGATGAGTGGGAGCAGGGGAAAGGCATAGAGGAGCGGGCCCAACCAGCTCAGGAGGAATGCATCAGAAACCGCACCTGCCCCTTTCTGGCGCAGAACCCAGGACAGTGCCGGTTCTGACGGGTCACAAAGAGGTCGATTTGGGGAACTCCCCACTCTTGGAAGAGCTGATGAGCGACCTCCAAGTGGAGTACCCACTTGTACTGGGGGGAGAAGACCCTGCTGAGGCAGTTTGCTTGTGAATTGCAGATGCCCGAGAGGTGAGCCGTCCTCAGGGAGATATCGTGGGCTATGCAAAACTCCCACAGGATCAGGGCTTCCTGGCAGAGGGCTAGGAACGAGTCCTAGTACATTGCGGCGGTGTTGTCTGTGAGGACTCTGACCACCTTGCTACAGAGGTGCGTGAGGAACGCCACACATGCCAACCGAACAGCCCTGAGCTCCTTGATGTTTATGTTAAGGTGCAAGTCTGGGGCCAGCCAGGTTCCCTGGGTTTGTACCTTCCCTATCTGGGCTCCCCAGCCCCAGTCCAAAGCATCGGACATCAGGTTTACGGAAGGGATGCTCGGGTGGGACCACCATTGAAGGGAAGCCAGAATCAGGGGTGGGACTGTGAGAAGCTTGCCCAGCCCGTCCAGCGCTTGGGAGAACTGGGAGGCCAGCCATAATTGGAGGGGCCTCACACAGAGCCTGGCATGGCAGACCACGTACGTGCATGCCGCCATGTGACCCAGAATCTGCAGACACATCCTCACCATGGTCACCGGGAAAGCCGTGACGGAGGCAATGAGATCCCTTAGGGTCTTGAATCTGTCCCGGGGAAGAGAGGCTGTGGCCTTGGAGGAGTCCAGCAGGGCCCCAATGAACTCTAGGGGCTGAACTGGTACTAACGTCGATTTGGTCTCGTTCACGACCAGACCCAGCTCTGCACACGTCGAGAGGACTCCACCTTGCGGCTCCATGTGGGATTCCACCTCGCGGCGGGACTCCCCCTTGAGGAGCCAATCGTCCAGGTAGGGGAAGATTTGCATGCCCTCCCTCCTGAGGTAGGCCGCTACCATGGACACGCACTTTGTGAAAACCCTGGGAGCCGTGGAAAGGCCAAAGGGAAGGACCATGAACTGGTAGAGGTCCGCTCCCACCATGAATTGGAGGAAGCATCTGTACCTTTCGAAAATATGGACATGAAAGTACGCGTCCTGGAGATCCAGGGCCGCGTACCAGTCCCCTGGGTCCAGGGAGGGGATAATAGAGGCTAGAAATCTGTTCAGGTAGCGTAGGTCCAGAATAGGCCTGAGACCCCCTTTTGCCTTCAGAATGAGGAGGTACCGAGAGTAGAACCCTTTGCCCCGGAACGACACCTGGACCCTTTCTATTGCTCCTAGGTGAAGCAACTGGTCCACCTCCTGACAAAGGAGACAGACGTGTTCTGGGTCCCCTGGAGCAATCATGGATGGTGGGTGGTTTGGCGGGGGTGAGGCATGTAACACGTAACCCTTGGAGATGGTACTGAGAACCCATTGGTCTGAAGTTATGCGGGACCATGCCCTGAGGAAGGCAGACAATCAGTTGTAAAACACAAACTTTATTAACTGGGGGGTCTCCCTGGTAACAGGCCGGGTGCCCCCTGCCAACAGTCAAAACCACCTCTTCTCCTGCCTCTTTCCATTAGAGTGCCTAGGCTGTGGGGCAGAGAGGGACTAGTGCTGAGACAGATGCTTCTGGTCTCTGGGCCTTTTACACAGGGGCTCATATCTGCTCCTCGCAGGTTGAACCACCGAGAGCAATTTCGCTTTGTCCTTAGCCGGAGGGACATAGAGACCCAGAGTCTGCAGGGTGGTCCAGGAATCCTTCATCCCATGCAGTCTCTGATTTGCGAAAACCGCCTTGCCATCAAATGGGAGGTTCTGCATCACCAATTGCGCCTCCACAGACAGACCAGATAGCAGGAACCACGACGCACTACGCATGGAGATGGCCGAAGCCACTGAGTGAGCCGCCGTGTCCGCCGTATCGGACACTGCTTTGCCGCCACTGACCCCTCTTCTACCAAAGCCTTGAAGTCCTTCCTGTCCTGGTCCAGAAGGAGGGGCTCAAATCTAGGCAGGGACTCCCACAGATTGAAATTATACCTGTTGAGTAGTGTCTGGTGGTTGGCTACACGAAACCAGAAGCTGGTCAACGAATAAATTTTTCTACCAGAAGAATCCAGCCTCCTGGTGTCATTTTTTGGTGTGGGGGCGGGCTGACCCTGGCGCTCCCTGTGGTTTACCAATTCCACAATGAGTGAGCTGGGGGCCAGGTGTGAATACAAGTATTCACGGTCCTTCGCCAGCACAAAGTATTTCCTCTTGGCCTGTGTCTGATCAGGAGTTAGGAGGTTTGGGGGGAACCCGGGCCCACCCTCTACTGCGGGTTCCAGCCCAGCCCTGTGGATTGCAGCTGTCTATAGTGCCTCTTGTAACAGCTGCATGACAGCTACAACTCCCTGGGCTACTTCCCCATGGCCTCCTCCAAACATCTTCTTTATCCTCACCTTCATCCTGGTGTCTGATAACGCTTGTACTCCTTAGTCCTCCAGCAGCACACCCTCTCACTCTCAGCTCCTTGTGCCTCTTGCTCCCAGCTCCTCAAACGCACTTCCTCTCCTCTGGCTCCCCCTCACCTGACTGGAGTGAGCTCCTTTTTAAACCCAGGTGCCCTGATTAGCTTGCTTTGATTGATTGCAGGTGATCTAATCAGCCTGTCTGCCTTAATTGGTTCTAGCAGATTCCTGATTACTCTAGTGCAGCCCCTGCTCTGGTCAGTCAGGGAACAGAAAACTACTCATCCAGTGACCAGTATATTTGCCCTCTACCAGACTCCTGTACCCCACTGGTCTGGGTCTGTCACATAAGGGAATCGGACGGTCCCCCCATCTCCTCAGCCACTATGGTGTCGTCTGGTGCAGATCCGCCAACCTGTGACCTGCTGACTTGTCTCGTGGGAGGCTGGAGGAGACCGACAGAGCTCGGGCCTCCACCTGGACTGGCACCGATGGGTACAGTGCCCACTGGCACCAGTGTCCCTTGCCACTGGTTCGGCTGAACATGGGACAGCAATACTTGTCCCAGTGGAATGGCGCATGCCGAGGGTGGGTGGGCGTGCCTCGAGGCCGAGGTCTCTGAGGAATGCTCAGTGTTACGGGATCGGTAGGAGCGGCATCTGTGTTGTCGTCTCCCTTGGGATCGGGATCTTGACGACGATGAATGGTACCCATGCGACGAACTGCTTCGGTATGTGTGGCGCTGATGCCCTGCTCGGCACCAAGACCACGAGGTACCCCAAGGGGATCCTCTTGTGCGGCACCCAGACGAGCGGGAGCTGGAATGGGAACAACGACACCTGTCATGTTGAGAACAACTCTGGTACCCATGTGTGGAAGGATAGCGAACTTGGTGCCCCTCTCTATGCCTCCACTCGCTAAGCAGGTGGTGTGGAGGGTCCCCGCAACTCCCGTCCCGGCAACAGCCCGGACAGTCTGATGGGTGTTGACAGAGGCCAGAAGCTGACAGAAGAACGGCTGCTACGCGCCGAGTGGTGCGGGGAGGGGTCTTTGGAGTGGGAACTGTGGCTGTTTGGAGACATCTGGTGGGCACCCTGTGGGGGCTTACCCCGTGACCTAGGGCCCATGTCTGACTGAGTACTTGGGACGGCCAGGGACATAATGTCCATTGCAGACTGCATCGCCTCTGGCGTCAATGGCAACCATACTGGTGGGGATGCCTGGGTCAATGGCACTGGGCTGCTCCGCTGTACATGAGTCAGAGCCTTAGAGTCTGGGGGGGATCGAGGGCTGCTCAGTGCGGGACCAGCCTCTCCCTTGTCCTTATCACGGCATCGTTGTGAGGACGCGCTCTTCCCTCGCTTTTTGGCAGGAGAGCGGCGCTGACTGGTCAATGGAGCCTTGCTATATACCAATGATGCGGCGGCTGGTGCTGAATCCGATCTGCGCACCGGCATCGGGGTCAACACCGACTCCATCAGGAGAGCTCGAAGCCTGAAGTCCCTCTCCTTCTTGGTCCTTGGCTTGAACGACCGACAGATCTTGCAATGGTCGCTAATATGAGACTCACCCAGGCAGTGAAGGCACTCTGCATGAGGATTGCTTCTGGGCATAGAACACCGACAGGAGTCACATGACTTGAAGCCTGGGGCATGCCTCAAGCCCGCACTAATTACTGAAGAACAAACTACAACGGTACCACTAAGGTCGAGAAGAAAAGGCTGCAGCAGAGCTGGAGCACAAAAGTTCCGACTACCTTCACTGGTGGCAAGAAGGAACTGAGGGTGGGGGAAGCCTGCAGCTCCCCTTATAGTGTGATATAAAGGTGCTACTCCAGGGGTCGCCGTGGTGCTCCCCCAGTATGGGTACTGCTAAGGAAAAACTTCCAGCACCGGTGCATGTGGCGAGCACGCACACCTACTGTGGAATACACAGGAGAAATCACTTGAAGAAGTTGTTTCCTTTTGAGAAAGTGAATGGCTTGACATATAAGGCTCAGAAAAGCGAGGTGAGTTTCTGTCCATACGCAAAGGGCTTCTGTAAGGAGATGCCAATGCCTCTTTGTCTGTTTACACACACCATTGCTGAACAATTGCCGCAATGGATTAGGACATGGTGGTGGGCTGACAGAGGCTCCCAGACAAGCAGAGTCAGATAGATTAGCTGTAGCTAAGGATAAGATTATGGCACAGAAATTACGGATTCCGTGATTTACAGACACCTCTGTGACATTTTCTGCTTCAGCCCCAGGGCGGCAGAGCCAGAGCTGTCAGCTGGTGGGGACAGCTCTCAGCATACACAGACAGCAGGTGACCCCCCACAGCTCTTAGCTGCTGGCCCCAGAGCTGAAAGCCACTGCAGGAGGCAGGGACCACCGAGCTGTGAGCCTCCATGGGTGATGCAGAACCTTGGAGCTGTGAGCCACTGCGGGTGGTGGGGGAACCCTGGGAGCTCCAAGCTCCTGCCCCGCAGCAGAGTTTGGGCTCTCATCACCCCCTCAGGCTTCAGCCAGCCCGTCAGCCTCCCCGCCCCTGAATTTTCTTCAGTAAAAGTCACAAGCTTCTGTGAATTTTTGTTTATTGCCTGCAAACTGTTGGTTATTTTTAGTAAAAAATTTTATTTTATTTTTAATAAAAATAACCATGACAAAAATTTCAACCTTACCTATAGCTCAAGCACATTGGTGCTACAGTTCCTCAACAACCGAAGGGGGGTTGGAAGAGGAAAGGTCCTTTTTACTGATCCTTTGTCCAGGTGAGATGAAGCAAAAACTATAAATAAAATGTATTAATGGGTAGAACAGATAACACCAGGATCTGGACAAATAGGAATATAAAGGTATGTATCCTTCTGAGCAAAAGAAACCACCTTGTGCAGGGCCTGAAGGATGGACCTGAGGGTTTCCACATGAAGCCTCTTTCCAGACTCTGAGATTGAGAAGGCACAAATATAGAATTCTTCCATGAAGTATCAGGAATAAAATCCCCATGCCAGCTAAGAAGGAAAAACTACAAAAACACCCTTCTTTGGCCAGCATTATATTGGCTACAGTAAGAGCCAAATCAGTTTAGACTTTGAGTCCTCCACAGCTTCTCAGTCTTATATGTCTACAACCCACTTCACAAAGACTGTATGGGTGCCATCAAAAACAGTAACATACAAATAGGAAGTGCTCTAGGTGGTAATCAAACAAGATGCTAGACCTTCATAATTAGATCTTAAGGAAATTGGATAAAAGCTGAAAACCGCTTCAGGTCTACCTGAAGTGTCCTGGAAATGAGAACTGCATGGATGGCAGCATGGAAGGCAATGCTGGGAAGGGGAGGGAAACACACATTCTCTGCTACCTATGCAGTCCAAGGCCAGGGCCACAAAATCTCTGGACAGATTGGAGGGACAGGACAGAATGAAGTAATTTAAGCATCCACCATGGGGATGGGGAAAATGCAACTGGTATCTGTAGGGTATCACAAGGCACTCCCACGCTATCAGGTAGGAGTTGACAAATGCTCTTTCATTGGATCACATTCCTTCGACACAATGTTTAGCATAGTAGAGTGGAGAGGCAAAGATCCTTTGGTTTTAAAAGGAAGAGGGATTCTCAATAATTTCTAACAGCTGAGGCTTTGTAACTTTGCACCTGTCCTCTGGGTAGGTTCTCTTTGCTGTGAGAATGCTTAAGCATGTGTGTACCCTGGGCTGATTATTTTGATAAACGAGCTCTAAATCCTCCTCCAACTGTAAATCTCAATGTTGGGCTCATCCTCCAATAAGGCACTGGCCCCAAAATGGGGGTGAGGAAGGTTGAATGCTAAACAGAGCCCAGGACTGTAGAAACTCCCCCAGCTGCACATGGAAAACCCCACAGAGACTAGGTATTATTGGGGTGGAAAACAAGGCCAGAAGGCCATGTAGAGGTTTCAAAGGGCCCAAGGGCAGAGGGGAGGGACAGAGGGTGTAACAGGAGGGGTAAAGGAAGTTTCATGTTACCAGTACATAAACACATCTTGTATTTCTCCTCAGGACTTTCTGGAGGAAGAGCCTGAATGAAGTTTAACCAGAAAGGCTTCAACGCCCTTTAAGAATAACTCATGTGGAGAAATGCCACAGTTACTTTGAAACTGTTTTGCTGTCAGAAGGGCCAACAGTCACATTAGAATCCTTACTAATACCTGCTGGCTCTGATTTAGTGGTCATATATGACACATTCAACTTTGGTGGAAATATCTACAACTTTTTCCACTAAAAATGAAAGTATTCTTTTTAAAGTTAAAAACTACACTTACTAATCCGGAAAATGAGATTCATATTCTTATAGAGCCCACCAAAGGCTGGCACTACCCCATAAAGAACAGTTACTCATACTTTTCATAACTGTTCATTGGAGGTGTGTTGCATATGTCCATTACACTAGGTGTGCATGTGTCCTGTGCACTGATGCTGAAGAGTTTTCCCTAGTGGTGCTCATAGGGATGGCCATGCCAGCACCCCGTGCTCCTCCTGCTCCAAGCTGAGGATATAAAGGATATAAAGCTGCCTCGCCCACTCTTCTGTTCCTTCGCACTGGAACATTATATGAAAGACTCTGATGCCTTGGGTAAGAGGGTGGGGAGATTGTGTCATGAACAAACGCAACACATCTCAAAGGAGATGGGTTACAAAAAGTTGAGTATCCACTTTTTCGTCAAGTGACTGCATATGTACATTATACTTGGTGACTGTGAAGAGGATTCCAATGTATGAGGGACTAGAAGTCTCATCAGAAGACAGAGTGAAGAGCTGCTTTCCCTACACTAGCATCTTCCTTTGATGTAACTGCATAATATCTAACAAAAGTGTGGGACTGTGAACCATGTTGCTACCCTGCAAATGTCCACAATTTGGACATTACTAACAAATGCTGTGATGCTGAGTGAGCTCTGGTTGAACACACAGACAACTGTTTCTGAGGGTTAATATCCTCAGCGTTGTAACACATGACGATGCAGCTGGTGATCCACTTATACAGTTGTGCCATTACAGGATTGTCCTTCATTCGTTCTGCATAGGAAACAAAACAGTTGGGAGGAGACCTGTAAGTGTTTTGTTCTATCTGCATAAAAGGCCAGGGCTCAAACATCCAGAGTGTATACCTTTTGTTTGTCCTTATCAATGTGCTTGTCCTTGAAGAAAACAGTGTGCATAACTAGAGCATGCAGCAGTCCTACTCTAGTCACAGACCCGATGGCTACTAAACAGGCCATCTTTGCTGAAGAGTGTAATCACAAGCAGGAAGCTAACAGTTTGACAGAGGATCGATAAGAGCTGATAACACTAAATTCAAATCCCATTATGGGACTGGGTCTCTCACAGGTGGGAACTGTCTAGCTAGGCCTTTTAAGAATCTGCCAATGAATGAATGAATGAGAGAAAACAGAAACACAAGGGTAAGAAACCTGAGATTGTGGCCAAGTGCACCTTCACAGAGCTGACCATCAAACCAGACTAGATGTAAGAAATAGTCCAAGGTATTTTGAATTGTGGCCTATGTACAGGGCACATCATAGCTAGTTCCCAGATAGAGACTTCCACTTGCTCAAGTAAGTAACCCTTGTGGAGATTTTCCGACTATTAAGTGGTACATCCTGGACTGCTTCCGACAGTGTGTCTTCTCTGGGTCAAGCACTGAGAAACCAGGACCTGAGGTTCAGGAGCAACACCCTGCCAGGATCTTGTGATATCAGGTTCCTGAGCAGCAGCAGGAGAGGCTCATTTGCTGATCGCATATGTGAAGGTCCAAATACCATGACTCTTTGGCCTAGTCTAGTGCAATAAGTATCACTTCGCCTCTGTCTTACTTCAGCTTGGTGATGATCTGAAGGTCATAAAGCAGGTTCTTCTCCTAAGGAAAAAGTAACATGTAGGAGATGGACCCTGGGTTTGCAACCATATGACTTTCCATCAGGAGAAACTGAAAACGGGATGAGAGTCAACACTGCTTCCTTGTTGCCAACAAGGCTAACGGCATATTGGGCTGCATTAGTAGAAGCATTGCCAGCAGATCGAGAGAAGTTATTATTCCCATCTGTTTGACACTGGTGAGGCCATATCTGGAGTACTGCGTCCAGTTTTGGGCCCCCCACTACAGAAAGGATGTGGACAAATTGGAGAGAGTCCAGTGGAGGGCAACGAAAATGATTAGGGGACTGGAGCACATGACTTATGAGGAGAGGCTGAGGGAACTGGGCTTATTTAGTCTGCAGAAGAGAAGAGTGAGGGGGGATTTGATAGCAAATACTTCAAATACTTGAAGGAGGGTTCCAAAGAGGATGGAGCTAGGCTGTTTGGCGTGATGAAAAAACAAGCCGGAATGGTCTCAAGTTGCAAAGGGGGAGAACTAGATTGGATATTAGGAAAAAATATTTCACTAGGAGGGTGGTGAAGCATTAGAATGGGTTACTTGGGAGGTTGTGGAATCTCCATCCTTAGAGGTTTTTAAGACCCAGTATGACAAAGCCCTGGCTGGGATGATTTAGTTGGGGTTCGTCCTGCTTTGAGCAGGAGGTCGGACTAGATGACCTCTTGAGGTCTCTTCCAACCATAATCTTCTATGATTCCAAGGCCAGAAGGGACCATTGTAATCATCTAGTCTGATCTTCTTTATAACACAGGCCATAGAACCTCCCCAAAATGATCTCTAGCTTTTAGAAAATAATTCCTAGCTTTCAGAAACACATCCAGTCTTGATTTAAAAATTATCAGTGATGGGGAATCCATCACAAAGCTTGGTAAATTGTTCCAATGGTTACTCACTCTCACTGTTAAGAATTCACGCCTTAGGGCATATCTACACTTACCTCTGCAGCAATCGATCCAGCAGGGTCGATTTATCACAACTAATGAAGACATGATGAATTGGCCGCTGAGCGCTCTCCCGTCGACTCCGGTGCTCCACCGGAGCGAGAGGCGCAGGTGGAGTCAATGGGGGAGCGTCAGCAGTCGACTTATCACAGTGAAGACACCATGGTAAGTAGATCTAAGTATGTCGACTTAGAAGTAGATCTAAATTATGAAGTTGCATAACTTAGATCGAACCCCTTCCCCCTCCCCCTCAGTGTAGATCAGGCCATATTTTTAGTCTGAATTTGTCTAGCTCCAACCATTTTATCATGTTATATCTTTCTCTGATAGACTGAAGAGCCCATTATTAAATATTTGTTCCTCGGGCGCAATCGCTCAGAGAATTTCAGTAACAGCAGATAGGGCATTTTCAGAGAGACTGAACTAAAGATACTCGTTTGTCTCCGCTACACTATTCATCTTCTTTTGGTATACAAACAATAAACATCCTGTTAAATAATATTATTTTCCAAATGTCAAGTAAAGATGAGAAAAATATCATCAAAATGTTTCAGAATTCAGAAAAAAGGCTTTACATACTGAAACAAATAAACTATTAGATTACTTTCATTAAATTTAGCATTAGGAAATAACATACAGTTCAATATTGCAAATAAGCAACATGAAATATATTTGAATTTTGATAAAAAATTGCTGAAAGCAAAATTCAGTTGTAACCACGAAAAACAAAGTTAAAGAGTCTAATACTCATATTTATTGAAATGAAGATATACAATTATTATTACCTGATTATTTCTCTCTCTCCCTCTCACAAAAATTATATTAAAAATCATGGATTTTTAAATCCAGAAGCAATCATTATGATAATGTAGTCCAGGGGTCTTCAACCCGGTGCTCGCAGGTGCCATGGCGCCCGTGGGGGCATCTAAATGCGCCTGCATCCTGGCTGGTGATCAAGCATCTGCTGAAATGCCGCCAAAATTTGGGGGCATTTCGGCAGATACTTGACCGCTGCCACGGTCCTTCGTCTAGCACGTGCCAGATGAAAAGATTGGGGACCACTGATGTAGTCTGGCCTCCTGCATAACACAAGCCAAAGAATCTCACCCAGTGATCCCTGCATCAAGCTCATAACTTCTAGTTGCACTACAGTATCTTTAAAAAACATATCCAATCTTTATTTAAAAGACTTCAAATGATTGAGAATCCACCACATACCTTGGTAATTTATTCCATAGGTTAATTACCCTCACTGTTAAAAATCTGCACTTTATTTCTAGCTTGAATGTGTCTAAAATTCAATGGTTGGAAGTTGAAGCAATGGTGTCATTAACATCGACTCCAATAAACGCACTATTTCTTTGAAATGAACATGCTGTATAAAGCAAATTCTTTGGCCACCAACCTTATTTACAGCTTCCACGAGTGTTCTCATTTCCTTCTCAATATCACTGACAAACTTTAAATCTTTCCTGAAATAATAAAGAATTATAATTCACCTAGTATACAAGGTAAGAGATAAATGCAGCATTTACCTACCACATATGTACATTGACAAATGCAATACCACTGAATAAATTAGGAGGGAGAGGGTTAGAGTGAGCAGCCAATCAGCACAGGGCAGAGAATATTCAGCCAGAACTGTAGGAAGTTCTCTGTGTTCAGAGGTATCTGATTTGGTTGCTTCTGCTCTTACAGGCTGAAATGGATGGATGGCTCTTCTCTTCAGAGGGGCACCACTTGAGTCCTATTCCCCCATAGAGGGAGGGAGGGAGGGCAGGAGGGAGGAAGGGAGAGAGAGAGAGAGAGAGAGAGAGAGGAGAGTGTGGTGTGGTGTGCTTCCCTTGCACAGTTCTGGGTCCAGGTGACATAATACTGGATGTATTCTGGCTCTCTTTAGACACACTCCACACTGCCTGAGAAACCAGAGAGAGGCCTGCTGAAGGATGTCTCCTTATTTTAGGCTGTCGGTGTCTCTCCTTCCCTCTGACAGGAAGAGGAGCTAAAGTGAATACTGCTCCAGAGAGATCTATTATGAGGGACCCAGTTTTCTAGCACAAGATACAAAAATCTCTGAGTGTAGAGGAATCAGTGCAAACTTATGGCTTGTTCTTTTTGGATTTATCGTGCACTCTATGAGCATAGGTGGGGTAACAAGCGATTCAGTTTTTTTTTCCTGCTCTCATGCTACCTGGGACTCTTTGTGCTCAGGAAAGTAGAGGCTGAGGTAAACCCTGCCTATAACGAGGCTGCATCCTATCTTTGTCCATCAAGCTGAACTCTGTGAAACAGAGCAGGGACTGAAGCCACTGGGTTTTCAGCCAAAGAGAAAGGATGGATCTGCTTCTGCTAAAAAAGGACAACCTTTGGGCAGTACAGCAGTGACGAGGCATATGCACAAGTGGTCAAAATTAAGTTCTCACAACCATCCCTAATTTGGCACTTATTTTTTCAGTGTTTTACTTGAAATCTTAATTGTTTGAATATTATTTTAAAATCTGTATACACACACATTGACTATCCATCACATTTACCAAAATATTAAATTATATTCTTTCCCTTCTTGAAAAAAAAAATCTAAATGGCATGGTTCAAATAATGTTACTTAAGTGAAATACAATATATGAATTTAAAAGTTATATTAGACCTCCACTCCTTGGGTCATGCCTTACTTATGTGATTGAGTGTGGAATGTTTCAGAGCTCAAAATTCAAGCTATTAAACTACTTTAATAGCAGCTGATGTGTACTTGCATACTAATGAGGCATAAGAGAAGTTATCTGCCTCAGTCATCCCTTTGTTATGCAAAACAAGACAGACAAATTACATCCCCAAATCTGAGGGAAAGGTGAATAAGTGGATGGGAATCCTAGAACTGTATCCTGTGAAGTCTCAAGTGCTCTCCCAGTGAGAGTCAAGGGCATCTTGCAGGCTTGAGCTCTGTAACCAATATATCTTCTAAGAACAAGAATTGTAATAAGTCATTTTCTTTTTTCCAAGGAAACTCCAGGGTGTCTGTGGAATTATTATTTTAAGTAGGAAGACCAGCAATGGTGCTTACAAATCTCAAATAGCGTAACATCAAATAGCAAGTAATAGTCAGACACGAAACTACAAAAATGTTCTCTCCACCCAACATTATGTACATAAAAGGCTAGAGAATGGGAATATTCATAATATAAGAAGGGGTTTGGGACACTAAAATACCACTGATAGGCCAAACTTGGATTCTTGATATGACAAGCTATAGTTCCTTAAAAGCATAACAGAAAACAATGCAAGTTCCATGCTAATCTCACAAAAAGGAATTGATATGCGGGGTCCAGTTGGCAGAGTAAGTACTTCTTGATCTGCAAAAGGTATACCTAGTATTCAAGGGGAGATTCAATAAAGCAGATCAGTTATTTGGTATTTGGTTTGAGGGTTTAAAACTGGGAATACAAATGAAATGAATACAAAAGGAGATTATAGGAGACAGGAGGGAATTAGGGAGGCAGTGGGGGATTGATTTTTTTTTAATGAAAATATACAAGCAGATGTTTGCATCATATGCACATATACAGTTATGAAAACAATACACTCAATAATAGGACATTTGCCATAAAGGCTTTATACAATCAGATAACCTCTTCATAGAGAATCCTTGGGCATTAAAAGTTTGATCCAAAGCTCACTCAAGTGCATGGAAAGACTTCCACTCATCTCAACAGGTCAGGGAAAAAAGTTAGTTGGTCTGATGATTTCAGTGATCTCTCTTCCCCCCACATATTTACATTTTGGATATGTCAAATTACTACCAGTTTTTTATATCTTTGAATGTTAAAGGATTGAACTAATGTAATAAGAAAAAAAAGCGCTCTTGGAACTAAAAAACCCACACACATTATATCACTTCAAGAACTAATTTTCAGAAATGGCACATTGTGGGCATGCGAGGTAATTCACAAAATTAAAGACAAAATAGGCAAGGAAACAAGGGCAGCACTAACCTATCTATCCTAATAACTTAATAGTTAGGCTGCTGAAGAGAATTGCACCCAGAGGAGCAAGATTATACATTTTATTCACATGTACATCATTTATATTTAATGTCTACAAAAAAAATCACCATTTAAAATCAGAGAAGGTTAAATTCAATAAATCAGGATCTCAACAAGAATGTGCATCTTTGCTTCTGAAAGAGATATTTTATCTTTTATTTAAAAAAAGTGGAAAAAGTCACAATAGGACTGACTTGGCCTACCTCCAAGACCAACATATTTAAAGGTCTACATGTTATTGGCTACTGTCTTGGAACTATGGGACAAGACTGAAAATCATTTAAACAGTATTATGTCAGGGGGAACTTGATGAATGTTGGAAACTTGTTTGAATTTTGTTTAAGAACTGAACTTTTGCTATATTTCAGATTGTGTCAAAACTGCTCAAAGTTACTTTAATTTTGCCTTACGACTGTTTGGGGGAAAGAGCTACTGGAAAACTCAGAGGATGGCTGTTTTCTCTCTTTCTTACTTACACTTTAAGTGTAAGGAATCACAGGGAATGATGTTTTTGAGATTTTACCAATATACCATAACCAGTCCTAGATTTGATTTTGTTTGATCAGACACTGGCATCTGCCATGTGAGGGTGCACCTTGTCCAACAATGGTTCTGGACACCCAATCCAGCTTTTCCAAACTGACCTCAAATAGATCAAGAGATCTTGCCTATACAAAGAGAGGTCCACAGGTCCATCTGGGAACTCTCAACAATCATATTCACCTTCCTCTGAACCAAAAAGACAATTTAGTCTTTTTTCCTTTTCCCTTCTCCTATCTTCTGTCCGTTTGGTAGGGGGAATTGTCTTGAAAAACAATTTTGTAAGTAAGATGAGGACGTTTTAGTTGCAACTTATTATTTCAAATGGAGATTAAGAAACAAAGCTGCTTTTGTAAACTTACATTTTTTTCTGCATGCTTAGGTTAATTAACTGCTGAAAAACTTCATTAATTCATCAGTGTTAACAATGAAAAGCTAAACAGATTTTCACACTTTGTTAATATGTAAGTTTTCTATACACACAGTCCAAAATTTTTAAAAAGAGGGGCCTAAATTTAGGCTCCTAATCCCATATTTGAGGTATCTAAGAGAGATTTTCAAAAGCATTTATGTGATTTATGAACGCAAGTCCAAATGTTCTGAAAAGGTGCAAACCCTGATGAATGGCTGTAGCCTAGTTGAAGCATTCTTGTGAAAGTTCAATATATTGGAAGGAATATTGCTTGGAAATATGGCAGGTGCTATTGCTTATCAGTTTTGTGCCTCTTTTGTATTGTTCTCACAATAAGGGTGTTAATGAGGCCATGGACGTGTCTTTTTTAGCACAGATGAGCATTTTAACTATGAAAGTTTTTAGCAGAAAAAATTCTTATGTAACATCTGGAATTCTATGAACAATTAGAAAATTAAAGAAACATGTATAAAACAATTTAAGACTATGAAATGGGTAAAACGAACTACTAATGTAAATGTTTGATTTTTTAAAAGTAAATTAAAATGTAAAAAAATCATTTAAAAAAGTTTTTCGTATAATATCACTTGAATCCACATAGTCATTGAAATAGGGCAATGTTAAAGTTCTGTGTGGGTGTAGTGTAGGAGATATTACCTTAACTCTAATTCCTGGTTTTCAGAAGTTTAGCAACCCTTTACATGCTGGAAGGGTACAAGGCAGTGCTAGGTAACCTTAAACTGCATTCACAAAGTTTTTTGCAAGTGATTTCCCCATTTTTTAAAAAAATAGTGATAGTGAGAGACACAATCAAGGGGCAGCTGCGGGGAAAGGAAGGGTGGCACAGAATGGGGCACCCTGGGAACACCTCTGCTCCACTCAGCTATTAGCTCTGCTCTCTTCCTGGCCCCTCCATGCTCCTACTAGGAATGGAACAGTAGAGAGGCTATGAGGAGTGAACTAGAGGCAAGAAGGGGAAGGAGATCTGGAGCTCCACAGTTCCTACTCAAATCTCGATCTAGAATCTGGGGCTCTTTTTGGAGAGAAGCAGCACATTCATCTCAGATGAATCAGAACACTCCATCTGGATTAATTCAGCTTGAAACAATAGCTCTGAGAGGTGAGAACTGCCCCATTTATCTTGATTTAGTTGAGATTGGTCCTGCTTTGAGCAGGGGGTTGGACTAGATGACCTCCTAATCTTCTCTGCTTCTATGATTTCAGTGATTGATCTCACTCCTCCCCCACTCTCAGCACTGTGGCTGTGGCAGGTAGTGAGGGATGCCCAGTTTAAGTTCCCTGCCCCAGTAACAGCAAAGGCACTTGTGGCATGTATGGAGCATGTCCACTGTCAGCTCCCACCCCATAGCGGTGACCTCAAAGGGAGGCAAGCTAACTTATTCATGTGCTTTTGATAATTCTACGAGGTGCCTGTTTGCATATCTGAATCATGGATTTTAAAGCACTTTCAAGCATTGTCTCTTAAGTTTGAGCAAAGCTCTCATGTTAACTGTGGTATGACAAGGGTCACCCCATAACAAATTACCAGGGTTAACTTAATAAATATACATAGTCATGTTAGACTATTTAATAAAACCTTAAGACACAGTGACAGCTATGGGGTGCAAAAGTAACAATGTTGTAACCATGTATTCCAACATATACCTTGCATCTTCTTTTAAATTATCACTGTACTTTGATCCTGAAGAACGGATATTAAAAGGGTCAGAATTATCACGGATATGGAGAGCTTCAGCAAAGCGCCTGCAATTTAGAAAACAAAATTTTTAATTTAAAGATGGCTTTTCAACGACAAACTGATCCACTACAGAGAGGGACCAGTGCTACAGATAAACAGCTTTTTGCAGAAAACTCCCTGGCTGATATACAGTAACTCTTCACTTAACGTTGTAGTTATGTTCCTGAAAAATGCAACTTTCAGCAAAACAATGTTAAGCGAATCCAATTTCCCCATAAGAATTAATGTAAATGAGGGGGTTAGGTTCCAGAGAAATTTTTTTCACCAGACAAAAGACTATTTTATATATCTATATATCTACACACACATTATAAGTTTTAAACAAACAATTTAATACTGGTACACAGTGATGATGACTCTGAAGCTTGGTTGAGGTGGAGGAGTCAGGGGGTGGGATATTTCCCTTACTGCTAAATGATGAACTAGCAATTGGCTGAGCCCTCAAGGGTTAACACACTCAGTCTGCAAGGCAGCAGGAATGGAGGGAGATATGTGTATTTCCCTTAAGTACACTTCCTTGTTAATTAGATCAGCTTGTTGAGACTGCAGCTACTGCAAGCTCCCTCTGTCCTGAGTCCTGCTCTATGGAAGATGGGATAAGCGGGGTGCAGGAACGGGGGGAGGGGAACACCCTGACATTAGCCCCCTCTTCCTTCCCTCCCTGTGGCAGAGCAAGCAGGAGTCTCTGGAAGCAGCTTCAAGGCGAGAGGGCAGGAGCAGCACATGGCAGTGCGGGGAGGGACACAGCTGAACTGCAGGCAGCTGCTGCACAGGGAACTTAGAGGAGTGGGGAGCTGATAGAGGCCTGCTCGTCCACCCCGGTTCCAAGCCCCCACCAGCTAGCTGTAATGGGCTGCTCTTCCTGCAAGCAGTAGACAAAGCAGGTGGCTGCCAAATAACATTAAAAGGGAGCATTACACAACTTTAAACAAGCATGTTCCCTAATTGATCAGCAACGTAACAACAAAACAATGTTAACCGGGATGACTAAGTGAGGAGTTACTGTATTTGGAGCTATTTCAGTACATTAGAAATAATCTGAGAAGACTTTTGTTGGGAAAGGCATAAGATTTTGAACATGTTTCTAAAATTAATAGTTTATTGATCATCTAGTACAGAATGCTAAGGAGATGATCTTGACATTTTATCAGTTCTCTCCTTCACATGGAAAAATGATCTTTTCCATACAGCTTAGATACATCAAGTTAATACTTTTGTGAAAAAGTACACCAACCCACCTGTTCCTTTCAAAGGCGAAACACTCTTCATTACACTGCAACCTGGATTATCAAAGAAAAAAAACAACACTAAAACACCTCTGCATGCTTTTACGCAAACTTTCAAATATAATGACCCAATACAATCTATCATGTTTTTATGGCAAGATTATTTGGTTACATTCACACAATTACAAATTGTCAAAGGGTCTGAGTCAATATCCACTAAGAGCAACGGAAAAGTTTTCCTTGACTTCAATGTGTATTGAATCAGGTCCTAAACAATTAGCTCCTGGCTTCTAATCTAAACAAACTTTTACATTTAAACTCTCTCCCTCTGTGCTAAAAAGATTAAGGTTGCAAAGTTAGCGGGCTCAAAATCTAAGAAATGCTAGAATTAAAGTTGACTATGGAATCTTCATTCAGCCTCCTTGTGTGTATTTATTAAGGACATGCTTCTGCAAATCCTACGACAGAGTCCTATCCAATACCACATAGGAAGTCTGTGACCAAGCTAGGAATAAAGTGTAGCTATTGTGCATCTCAGTCTGTGCTATCTACATTCAACCTAAAGATTCCCTTGGATTCAGTTCAGGGGTAACTGTGAAATTCTACGGCCTATGACATATAGGAGATCAGACTAAAGAACGGTATGTATCTCTCTGCAAAACTAAACTGGTCAATCTCATATGTAAGAGCAGACATAAAGTGAGAATAGGACTAATATAGGTGAAAAGATGGCCCTGATGAGCTGCAGAGTCCAGATGTGAGGTGACGAAGTTTCTCAGTGCTCTGCTGAAGTTGTCAAGGTTTTGTGGCTTCAACATTCACAAAGAAAATGAGCTTCATGAATCAGCTCACGATTTGATAGCCACCAATGGCCTCTGGCAGGTGGTTACTGGTTTAAATGGTTGTTGCCCTTAATCTAGTATTTGGGTTGGTACTATGGGTAAGGAAATTAGCTATTCTATTCCTGTATCACTACCTCCGAAGGTTTAGGCCTGGTACTTTGTTTTGATGATCCATCCTCTGAAACTGATGGATCCAAACCACACTATCAATGGCTTCTTCCTCATAGGTCACATTGAAGGTTTACAGAAGATCTTTGACTGATGAAGCAGTAAGAGGAAGATAAATCCTGGTTGCAGATGTCTTGGCTTGTCTCTGAACCCTCTTCAATTTATCATCGTTCTTGAACTGTAGACATCAGAACTGGACACAGTACTCCAGCAGCAATCACACCAATGTCAAATATAGAGGTAAAATAACCTCTCTACTCCTACTCAAGATTCCCCAGTTTATTCATTCCAGGATTGCGTTAATTTTTTTAGCCATAGCATCACACTGGGAGTTCACATTCAGCTGATTATCCACCATAACCCCCAAATCTTTTTCAAGAGTCACTGCTTCCCAGGATAGAGTTCCCCATCCTGTAAGTATGCCATTCACTCTTCATATGAAAATCCATATTGTTTGCTTGTACTCAGTTTATCAAACAAATCCAGATTGCTCTGAATCAGTGACATTTCCTCTTCATTATTTATCACTCCCAACCAAACCAACCCTGATATATTGGGGTTTACAATAGTGGTCACTGCTCAGTGTGATCAATTTGTTGAGAGAGGTAATTGATTATTTAACTGACGATTATTACTTGTGCAGCCATGTAGTTCCAGAGTTCTTCAAGGTACTGACAACGTCACATCATGTCTTACTTGCACAAACCAATGGAAGGCACCTTTCTTTGACATCCTCACTCTTTCTATCCATTTTGTTTTTGAGTCACATACACATTTGCAGTTCCATGTTTCAATACATTGCCTTTTCACAAACAGTTTACTTGGCAGTATCTGAGAGATACCAACTTTAGCAGCAGCTTCCTGATAATTACTCTTTTGATTACAAAAAAATAGAACAGGAGTTCCTGTGGCACCTCAGAGACTAACACATTTATTTGAGCATAAGCTTTTGTGGGCTACAGCTCACTTCATCGGATGCATGCAGTGGAAAATACAGTAGGAAGATATATACATACACAGAGAACATGAAACAATGAATGTTACCATACATACTATAAGGAGAGTGATCAGTTAAGGTGAGCTATTATCAGCAGGAGAGAAAAAGAACTGTTTGTAGTGGTAATGAAAATGGCCCATTTCCAGCAACTGACAAGATGATGTGAGGAACTGGGGTGGAGGAGGGGGAGAAATAAGCATGGGGAAATAGTTTTACTTTGTGTAATGGCCCATCCATTCCCAGTCTTTATTCAAGCCTAATTTAGTGTCGCCCAGTTTGCAAATTAATTCCAATTCAGCAGTCTCTAATTGGAGCCTGTTTTTGAAGATTTGTTGTTGTAATATTGCGACTTTTAGGTCTGTAATCGAGTGGCCAGGGAGATAGAAGTGTTCTCCAACTGGTTTTTGAATGTTATAATTCTTAACGTCTGATTTGTGTCCATTTATTCTTTTACGTAGAGACTGTTCGGTTTGGTCAATGTACATGGCAGAGGGGCATTGCTGGCACATGATGGCATATATCAAAATATGCTCAAATAAATTTGTTAGTCTCTAAGGTGCCACAAGTACTCCTGTTCTTTTTGCGGATACAGACTAACACGGCTGCTACTATGAAACCTGTCTTCTGATTACAGTATCCAACAATGCTGATAACAGCAACAGGAGAAAACAGCAGTGAATCAAAACACGCAATGGCTCTCTGACAGACAAGCAGCAGTGCTGCAAGCTTCCTCAGGAGCAGTGTCTGGCCCAAAGAAGGCACTATCTCTATAATAAGCAGACTCCCTCAATCCTCTCAGCAGGAGAAAGAGGCTCAGTGGCTTATCATGCAAAAGACTTGTTACAATATCTAACGTTTCTTTTCTTCCACATAAAAGAAGAAAGAGGTGGTTAACTTCTAGATTTTTTTCAGTAAAGGCCATTATGCTTCAAAGATTTCTATGGTTAATTTCCAAAAAGTCAATTAGGGCATTCCCCAAAGCTCATTCGTAGACCATCAATAGTCTGCAGATTACGGGTTGAGAATCACTGCTCCAATAAACTAGACAAAAGTTATCTATATGCAAATGTTGGAATAACCCAAACCAGAGGTTTCTTCAGTTCTGAGAGGACATATCTGCAGTAAGATCAAGTTGTTCGTTCTCATATACGGAAAAAAATTCTATTTTGGAGACTGATGAGAATTAGCAAGCAGTCCCTCCAAGAAAAGCAGGAAAAAAAGTTGGGAGGGAAAAGAAAGAAGAAAATGAGATTTCAGGGGAGAATAGCAGACTGGAGGACGCTGTGACCAAGTGCAGCATCTGAAGAAGCCATTACATATACTTTGTATTGATTTGCATGTAGAGATTACCAGCTGGTTTGTGTCCAAAAAGCAGAGAGATCTTGTAAAATATTCTTAGAATAAACACTTTCTACCTTTTGTATAAACAAGTACTTTGTTTATACAAAGTATGTCCCAGTACTTTGAGTGTGTTCTTTCCAGGAGAGAAGACAAATAAAACATCTGATTTTCTAAAAGATTTAGTCCTGTCCAGGTACAATTTGATTGCTCTTTAAACATTCAAATATTGCAATCTGATCTCTTGAAGATGAAAAAGTTTAGGATAAAACATGAGAGAATGTGGTCCTGATGAGGAGTTTTTCTTGGACTATAGATTACTTGATACCTTATGCTTCTGCTATTAGAGTCAGAATATCTTGAAACCATTTGAAATCTTCTAAGGGAGAAACTGGAGTACTCTATCATGATGTCCTTGGGAAAAGAGAAGGAATTCTAAGGATTCTGGCCTACAGGCACAGCCCCAGCATGTTATCCAAACAGGAAGATTCTGTGTCCTCTACCTGAGGTGCTGATGAAACCATGACTGATGTTATTCTTGATACCATAGGAGCTGAACCTACTATGGTTTATTTATGAACTGCAGGTGCTGGGGGTATAATTGCTCTAGGGTTCTTTCAGTGATTGTTGTTCAGAAATTTTGGGTTCACAGAAGTGCCATTGGTTGAGGCTCCATAACAGGGTTGTTAGTCTGGGGGTTCCTCTGAAGGAGGCTCCATGCTGGCAAGGCACCCCATAGAGGCCCAACTCCATAAGGGTAAGGCAGGGAGAAAAGCTCTTAAAGTGAGTAAGGGTAAGGAGATGAAAATCATATCAAATACCTGGAATCAGAGGGAGGAACCAAGTTGAGATGTTTTGGAATAGGAGTCAGGGGTGTGTAGAACCTGCACATTCGGTGTTGTGTGTGAATTTTCAGAACGAATGAAACTATAGGCTTTGGTTTTGAAGTGACAGAAAGCCTTTGACTTGAGTGAACTGAAATTTCCTCCTGTGAAATGAAGGACTCATTTGGATCATCACTAATCAACTAAGACTGGTGGTTCCAGATAAGGAACTGATCTGAGAACGTATGCTGTGGAAGAGATTGAGGCAAACCCTGTAACACAAGAGAGTTCAATAAATGCACCAAAGTACACTTCCATACTGGGGAAGGCCTTTCGTTGCAAAACCAGAGGCAACAATGTGAGCACCAGCTTGCGTCTTCGTGCCAGCAATAGCAACTTGCTCTATTGCACTGGGGCCCCTTGTGTTTCCAAGATATTTACAGTTCCAGCCTTCCTGGAATCATAACAAGGAGCCTTTATTATCTCTCTGACTTCCTCAGAAGAGGAGAGCCTCAGAAGTGAGACTGTCAAAATCCAGACAAAGCTGCAGTAAAAATCTGCTCTCTGTGCACAGAAACAGCAGACAGGCTGCCTCCCTGCCACTCAGCAGGCACCACAGCTGAGAAACAATTTATGCATGCTGGCCAGATATGTGAGAATATAAATAAGCTGTGGTGAGGGGGCACGTGAGAAGTGTAAATTGCCTGACATTTAGTAGCCCTAAGCTGCAAAAAAAATGCTCCCCCCCCCCTTAGGCTTGTTTTTGAATGACTGTTAGTGACAAACCCAATTTTGAGATGACCACGAAGTTATCTGACTGGGTTAAAAAAAAAACAACCCACAGGAAATGTTAAATATGGAATTTTCAGGAGCTCTCTGAAGCCATGGCTGCAGAAGCACACATCCGTGTCCCATATCTGAAATACAATTCGGACAGCAGCATGCCTGCATTCAATACAGTAGGAAAATCATTCTATATAATAATAAATAATAATAATAATAAAAACCACCCCACAAACAAAGATTTAAAGATTCTTATGGAAACTGAATGAGAATCCTAAAATATCAGTATTGTTAAATACAGATAAGCTGTTAAAAGTTTTCCTGATTTTATTTTGGACTTAACCCACAATGCCACACATTTTTTCAGCAACATACACATTTCAGTTCAACATTTGTAGTTGCTAGAACCTCTTCCATGCTTGATTCTTCATGATTACCTTGTTTGCTTCATTTCTTTTTTGGTAATCAGCCTACTGATTTCCACTGAGTCACCAAGTTGCAGGTCTGTTAGTTTAGTGGCTATGGATATAGCAGCTATTCTGGAAGGAAAAAACCCATTAGATTTTACTTAATTCATATGCAAAAAGATCACTTGGCAAACAGCATGGAACTACAGACTAGTAGTCCACTTGAGACACCAGAGAAATAAATAAGTTCAAGGAGCTTGCCATTACATTCCATACCACTACTTTAAGGTTATGGAGCGTGGAAAAGGGAAGACTTTTTAAACTGTGTGGCCAGATGGGGTAGTAGGGGACATACAGCAGCATAAGAGTTAGAGGCATTTGTGGGAGCGGGAAGTATTGGTTGACATGCAAGACTCTACGCTACACAAGAACAGGACTCCACTCCTAACTACTCTTGGTGTTTTCTCTACAAAGGGAGACAGATGAAAGAAGGAATGCAAAGCCGCATGCAGAAAAGCTGAGGAATGAAAGATGTCAGGGAAATTATCATTTTTGTAGATTTTACACAACACACATTGATGTTGCATCTTGGTAAAAATGTAATGTGTCAATTCGCAAGATTGCATGATTACATTCTAAAGCTAAGCTGGATGAAGCCTGGCTTATGCTCTGAATGAAGATACCAAAGGAAACCCAGGTGTTCAGAAAATGGTGTGGGATGGTGCAGATGGCATGCTATTGAATACATGCTACTTGAGGTGTCAACTTCAAAATGTGATGTAAAACTAAGACTCTTACCAGAGTCACTAAAATACTCATGTCACTTTTCAGAAGAGTAAGGAAGTTAACCCACTTTTCTGGGCAAATGTCAGTATCTGCCTAACTAATACCCCTACAGTTTCATTTGTGAAAAAAATTCTTTATATCCCTGTTAATAAAAAAAAAAAGTAAAACAAATGTCACATTTCAACTCTCACATAACTGTATTTTAATTGTGGATAACGAACTCTGAAAATACTGTTTATAGCACACTTTGGAAACATTTTAGGAAGAAAAGCATTACACAAACTGTAATGAAACAGTAGCAACTCTATAGGAAAAAGTTTGAAGACATTCCAGTCCTTCTCTTGATCACCCCAACCACCCATATTTAACTTTCTGTGAAGAAAAAAAACAACGCTGATTTTCTTCCAGAAATTTCTCATGTTTATAGTGAATCATAAAAGGTGAATTACTGAAGAAAATTTGAAGTTAATATGGCATGCCAATTTTGAAATAAATCTGAAAAGGAAGAATTCTGTCTTACTTGAGAATTTTCTCTCTTGCCCCTCTTCACATCAGACAGTCCCCACAGTGGAGCACCACTGTCAGACTGTCTAAGATAGAGGGTCCTAGAAAGAAAATACTCAGGCAAGAGAATTTTCCCTTCTTCATTTCCTTCATATGTCAGTCTTCACAGAGGCATGCAGAAAGCAGTTGATCATCCTTAGGGACGGAGAGGAGGATACAACTCAACTATGTAAACAATTAAGACACTGGGAGGCACCATGTTCCATAACAGACTTCTACTAAATGCATCAGCAGAGGAAAGGATGTTGATTATACTATTTTGAGAAAGTGTGGATGGAAGACCATATAATGGCCCTTACAGACCTTCTCACCCATGAAATTGTTGCTCCTTCCACAGAACAAGCAGTACTGAAAGGAGCTTTGAATGCCATGTGTATACACAAACACCTTTATTCCACTGACAGTATTTTCCCATCCAACTTATGCTCTTCCATTACCTTAGAACAGATGTAGTCAATTATTTTTTGTCCATGTCCAAATTTTTTGGTCAAGGTCCAGACTCCACAGAAAATAATTACCTCCTCAACCCACTCCCCCGAACAATGATAAGTAATGAAAAGATTTTGGGGTCTGTTCAAAAGTGTCTGGTGGTCTGAATTTGGCCTGCAGTTCACCTATTGACTACCCTTGCCTTAGAATGTTTTAATTAAACCAGAGTGACACTACTTTCTATTATAGGAAGAAGACGATGGTGATCTTGGAAACGAAATCTTGGTCAGTTCAAAGAACAGTACGGGGAGATGTCAGCAAACCAGTTAAGTGCCTAAAACCAATATGGCTTATTGCTAAAAGCAGCCAAGTCAGCAGGCTGTAAATTGGCCATGCTGCAGCCTCAACTTGACCAAGGCAGCAGGGGAGGGGGGTTTGGGTGCCACAGAAAGGGCAGCTTAACCCCACATCCTTCCTGAAAAGAATTGTGTGGAAGTTTCTGATACATGCATTTTAGAAGAGCAGAACGTGTCCCCAGGAATGTCTATTAGGGCCTCAAGGCTCCAAATTCTGGAAAAACCCACACCTGGTTAATCAATAATCAGAAGGAACCCCTTGCTTGACCATTGAAACTGCTTGCTTGACAAGTTTTCTTTAAGGGACATGTCATTCTATTACTAATGTATAAATAAGGGGAAAGAGTCTGAGGTAGTTGTATCCAGAGGAAGAGTCCAAAACAGTCCATCTTGGAGTCCCCACCAGCAGATGGAAGATTTGGCCACTGGAAGCCTGACACTGTGCAACTCGAGAGCCACACTCAGCTTTGGTAATTATCAAGGGTTGGGGGTGTTTTACTAAACTGCTGTGGATGTGTGTAAGTGCTTGAGACTAAGCAAAGTTTAGCTTTATGTGAAAGCACTCTTGTGTTGTCCTGTTTGTGCCAGCCATCTATCGGTTGGATGGCCATGTCTCCCCTGATTTACTTCCTGACACCACCTCGCACAGAGTAAAGGTTATCAAGAGCTTTGGGTTGAAAGAACCCCAGGTAACAGAACTATCATATTTGACAAATATGAGAGCATGGCAAGCTTTAAAAATCCCCCTGGCCAAGGAAGGTAGTTCTTAAAGGTACCGCAAAATGTCTATACCATCAGGCTATCCTCTTGCCTGTAGGACTCTCCTTGAAGTCTCAAAACCTTTTACAAGATGTTCTTCCCTGAAAGATCTTCTAAAGAAAGGAAGAAACGTTTAAATGAGAAAGATACTTCAGGCTCTCAACTAAACTTACTAGAATTTAGTGCACATGGGAATCTTAACTTTGTGGGTGTTGTAAAACACAAAACTTGCTAAGTTGCAGAAGAGCTGTCTAATTCTTTCTTCCTTGTCTGGTTTTATGAGGATGTGAGCAGTATTCAGAAATCCTGCTTGCACCCAAAGGACCAAAAGGACTTAATCACCCAGCCTACGGTTGAGCCTAATATGCAACCTCCTTTGTAAAGGAAAACAATCATACCATCCTGTTAAACTCACATAAAAAAGAATTAACCAGACAAAAGTTGGATACAGGGGCCTTACCCCTGGGAGTGTTGGTTGTGACTTCTTCTTTTGTAGAATGATTCTCAATTGAGCATACAGAAAAAAAAAAGAGAATTTAAATAATACTTACATGAAACTGGATTTCTCTAGATGCTGCTTTTGGGATTTATGCTTCACCTGACTCTTAAGATTTACTGCATGTTCAAAATTTGAATGTAGTTGTCCAGGGACTACTGCAGCTCCACCTGCAGAAACTGGACTTGCAGGCTGACACCCTTCCACATATTCTATGAGTAAAATCTTTGGGTAATATATAAACAAAACAGTCACTGAGGGAATTTTTCCCTTGTTCACAATCTTTCTCCTTCCAGTCAGAGAATCTTCAGACAACCTTGCTTCAGTAGGTTTTTCCTTCTGAAGCTGCTGCTGCTCCTCCAGAAGCTAGTGTAGCAATTACACATTAGGAAGAGGCTCATGCAACCATTTCTGAAAGTTGGAAAATTAAGGCTGGGTTTCTCTGGAAAAACCATCCAACTCCCAAAGCTTCTCTTGACTTTGAGTTTTCATTTCCCAAATCAGAGGAGATTTTCCCGACCACCACTCTCTCTAATGAGTGTTTTAGAGTGGGCCCTCCCTTGATAATCAGCCACCTCAAGAAAATGGGTATTTGAGAAGATCAGAATATGGATATTCTATAGAATTCACTCACTGAACCCAGAACAAGTTTATTTTAACTTTAGGTAAAGAAAAAACTAAAACAAAGCACCAAAATTCTTTGACACATCAGAAGATGAAGGATGAAATAGTCTATCGCCTACACATCACAACAAAAGCGCCAGTTCTGTAGAGAGTGAGATTCTGAAAAGTGCATAAGATTCTTTCTGGAACAAAGAGAAAAGATCACATGCTGGCCATTCTAAAACTCATGCAGTATATAAAGGGATTAATATTCCAGATGGAAATAGTGAAATCCATCATTACTGCATTGCTTTCTCAGGACTTCAGAATGTGAAGATAAACCTCCTGGAGATCTACTGAAGATGTGATCAAGGAGAGTCTTCAGCTTCTGCTACAGCAGGAAACTTTTTCAATCAAAGACTCAGCTTCTTGTACAAGTATTTCACAAATATGTTATCCCTCCCTTTCACTTAAAGGAACACGTGATTACCCTTGTCTGGATGGCCTTCTTCTAAGGTCCTATTCACATGTCAGTACTATGCATGGTCTAGCAACTCTGCTAAATATTTCAGGAACATGACCTTAAGCAAACTAGAAAGAGCAAGCAAATGTACTGCCCTCACAAAGCTCCATTACCTACAGTATGCGCTGGTCATTGTCCAAGACAAAATCTTTAATTCAGAAGGGAGAGTAGTGAATATAGTTGTCACCTCTCCTACGGTAAATTTTTTACTCCTGGGCTAGTTATGTCATGCATGGATACTTTGCATAAATCTTGCTTCACTTCCAGCCTGCAACTGCAGCAAATCAGTATATAAAGACTCCAGTCCAGAGTCAATGGTAGTATCCCTTGGCGAATTCCTGCTTATTATTATTCTGGAACCCACCATCAGGTAGCTCCGGAAAAGCTAGTCATTAGAATGGATACCAGATTTGAGAGACCTAGATATACAGTGTTAAGTTAAAGTAGTATAACAATATTAATTTAAGAGGTCATACATTTATTACGGTGAGCTGGTACTGACACCTATAGTTAAGGCTTACCTATCACTTATCATTATAAGACTTTGGATTCAATTGCTTATAAACTTTGTCAAACTTTAATTGTTTGGGCTGCAATTTTCCACATTGCATATTTTTTTTTTTAAATTTCAGCAAAAACTGTTAAATTATTTCTCAGAATCAGGTTAGGGAAAAATGTTTTGTTCAGGTTCAAGAACTCATACAACTGTTTAGCTGAGCAATTATAATGCCTCCATCTATTGGAGCATGGAATTGAAATCTGGCAGAAAGTTTTGCCTTGGTGCCCAAGATGTGCCTTTTGCTTTCACCATGAAAATCCACCCATATTTCACCAAGTTATAGTCATTTGAAAATGGCACTTTGCATATGCTCAGTAGAGACTTCTCAGAGTTTGACAGCTATATTTTCTAAAGATTACATCTATCATGAGCATGCTCCAGCCCAAGTCTACAAAGCTGAGCAGGACTTTCCATGAACTTGCTCCTCCCAGATGCCAGGTGTTGCTGTGCCTCTAGACATAGGAACTGAGAGCAGGGAGACTGTCACTCCTGTATTCTCAATACTCCAGGCAAATTAGAAGCAAAGAAGAAAAACAGTTACCTACCTTTCGTAAAAAATGGTCACCTACCTTTCGTAACTATTGTTCTTCAAGAGGTGTTGCTCATGTTCACTCCAATTAGGTGTGTGTGTGCCATGTGCACAGTAGCCAGAAGGTTTTTCCCCTAGTGGTACCTATTGGGTCAGTTCAGGTGCTCCCTGGAGTCGTGGGGTCCTTCAGTTCCTTCTTGCCGGCATTGCTCCAACAGAGGGGTAGGGGGGTGGGTCTTGGAACGGATATGAACAATGCATCTCAAAGAACAATAGTTATGAAAGGTAAGTGACCATTTTTTCTTTTTTGAGTGCTTGCTCATGTTGATTCCAATCAGGACCCAAGCAGGAATTTGGAGGAGGGGTTGGAGCTCATGGATTCGCTAACTGAAGCACCGCTCTGCTGAAAGCTGCATCGTTCCTAGCCTGCTGGGTAGTGGCGTAGTGAGAGGTAAAAGTGTGGATTGATGACCATGTTGCAGCCCTGAAAATTTCTTGGGTCAGAACTTGTGCCAGGAACACTGCAGAAGATGCCTGCACCCTCATGGAGTGCAGTCAACACTGGGGCAGGTACTTTAGCCAGATCATAGCATGTCCAGACACAGGATGTGATCCATGATGAAATTCTTTGGAATGAGACTGGGAGCCCCTTCATTCTGTCTTCTACTGTGACAAGTAGTTGCTTAGATTTTCAAAACAGCTTCAACTGCTCGATATAGAAAGCTGATGCACACCGAACATCCAAAGAGTGGAAGTTTTGCTCCTGGCTATTTGCGTGTGGCTTAGGATAAAAACTGGAAGAAAAATGTCCTGATTAACGTGAAACTGGGAGATGACCTTCAGGAGGAACGTTGGATGCGGCCAAAGCTGACCCATGTCCTTATAGAAGA